>NC_133337.1:15480080-15804246 GCF_030506205.2 Paramisgurnus dabryanus
AGTGAAACAAAACAAACTTGCCTTCACAGCTAAAAACACAGTTGATATGATGTTTACACACTAACTAGCTGAAGTGTCTGTGGACAGGTCACAGTTTTCGTTTCTCCCGGGCAAGGCTGTAGGCGGAGATTATTATGCAAAGTGTTCGTATCTACGGTGATAGAGACAGGCAGGAGATGACGACTCGTTTCAGTGATTCAGAGTCTACTCTCTACTTTAAAAGCCAATAACTTTATTTATCGTGCACTTTTTGGTTCAACTACTTTGCACATTGTTTACATTGATTGGCAGCTACATGATACACTGCAATACAGGTCATTTTCGATTTTGGATCTGTGTGGCTCTTTAATGCAAAGATGACATTGTTTGAGATGTCTTTGTAATGACAACTTGACATAAACCAATACATCATAACTTTTCATAAATCTGTCATAAACATGACATAGCAGAATAATGATCAGACTTAAGAAACTTCCTAGCTTTATGGGTTACCATTACATTAAACTGTCATTTAAATGTCATTTAATGTTAATACTATGTCAAATATTTTAAAATACCTTTAAAATGCCACAGACACATCAAAAGATTATACTTAATTTAATGTCATTAACTGTTTTTCTAGCGATATGGACCCTACGCTGCATGGCTTAACCCATTATTGTAATGTTTTCATTTAATTTTAGGTGAATCAGTCTCCAAATGCAAAAAATATCATTTTACCAATTTAAATTATTATTATTATTTTTATTATTATTAAATTGATTTTATTTGTTAAACACATGGAGGATACAAAAAAAAACATTATGAACTAAATAATATTATTGATGTTGCATAAAACTATTTGACAGAAAATTAACATTTAATGACATATTGGTTAATGTCAAGTTGTCATAACAAAGACATCTCAAACAATGTAATCTTTGCATTAAAATGACATAATTGAGCAAATGACACTTAATGACAGTTGTCATAAACCCCCATAAAATATCCTTCATGTTATGTCAGTCTTATGAACACCCCTTCAAGTAAAGTGTTACCAAACTTTTTGATACTTTTGCAAAATGTATAGTGTGCAAGATTTTTTTTGTTGTTTAATTGAATATAAAAATATTTAAATTAATTAAATGTTTAAATTATTTATATTTCTTGTGCATTTTTTAAATTGTGCATAATTTGTTTTTGTTTTTTTGTGTAAAGAGTAAGGAGCACTGCTGTATAATGTTACAATTTAAAAGTAATCCACACAAATTGCCCACCATAAGACCTTTTTTCTAAATGACGTGCTTTAACAAAAAAAATGATTATTTGCATTGAAATATTTTCTTTCTTTCATTATGTTTTACGCCATGGCTATATTCATGGCAAGACCCGGTTATCGCAGTTAGTTGATCTTCAAGTTAATTCATTGACATGTTGGGGGTGGGGCAATCTGAGATCTCCAATTCACCTAATTTGCATGTTTTTGCCCTGTGGGAGATAACCAGAGTAGATAAAAATATTTGAATCAATTGACAGCCTTATACTGTATATTGTTTCAAATGCTGTTTCATAACGGTAGTAATTTTACCAAGATGAAGGGGGTAACCCATGCTAAAATTACTGTCAAATCACCATAATGCATGTGCCTCCCTATTACTTCAAAAACATCGAGCACTTATTGTTTACACACTGTCTCTCTAAGCAGCAGGTTTCCTGCAGGTTTATCACAGTGTGGATGCCGAGCACGTCGCTCATGTTATGACAGGGTGACTGGCTCTGCCTTTTACATGGCAGAAACCCAAATCATGAATATCACATTTTCTATTGAGTGCTTTTAGATTGCTTCATTTTTCTTTTTCCCCTTTTCCATGTCTGTGCAGTCTGCACCAGCGACATCTGCAAAACCCGCACATCATTAGTCAGGACCGTACGTGCACAGAGACTGGGATGTGGGGGGAAGGGTGTGAAAGGTGACTATGCAAAGGTGACTTTCAAACAATTGCAGCCCCTCATTATACCAAATGGACAGAGAGGCAGAGAGAGATGGCGATTGGGAAAGGTCGCACTGGGGCCGAATTCTAAAAGGCAGTACGAACGTAAATTGCTTATACAAGGCAAACGTGAAAACGCATACAGAGAGATAGAGATAGATAGATAGATAGATAGAGAGAGAGAGAGAGAGAGAGAGAGAGAGAGAGAGAGAGAGAGAGAGAGAGAGAGAGAGAGAGAGAGAGAGAGAGAGAGAGAGAGAGAGAGAGACAGACTCTGAGGCTCTGATAGTGTTATATGCATGGGCTATCAGAATTGTTATAGTGCCTGATTCAATGCTGGAAGTAAGCAAATTATGTACCGTTGCAAACATGAGAGAAACATTTCTATTTGCATGATATCTTTCTCCATAAACTGTAATGGATGCAGTAGATTTCCTCTATCTGGCAATTGTACTTTACTTGGATTGTACAGCCTCACTCAACTACTGCCATAAAAAACCTGAATCAATTATTTACTTCTGCAAATAACAGTACAGAATGTCTCTTTTATAAATATGATGTACTGTGCTTTCCATGGGGAGTAATATGAATTGGAGCACTTACATTTTACAATTCTGATGAAAAGTTTGCACTGAAAAGGGTAAAAATAATTTAATTTAAATTTGCCAAAGCACCATAGCAGCACAGCTAGCGTAGCGTTTCATTCAATTAAATTGCTGGTGGTTAGTAAATAAATAGCAAATCTTTGGTATTTTAACAGTGCCCAAAAATGCTGCAACAGTTTGGCTAGTTCATCCCAGAGAGATATTCAAAGGGGAATGGAAAGCAAAACTTGAAGTTTTTAGTGTTTGTTGTAACAGAGTTTGTGGACGATTTATATATCGACGAGAAAGCTCATTTCCAGTGGGTGGAGAAAAATAAACTTAAATCAAGCTGTAGGGTTAAACATATAATCTTTAAAAAGAAACTTGTGTTAAACAATCTACACTTTGTTGTTTTAGCTGACCAAGTACATCATCTGGGCTCATATGCCGTTTTTCCAATGCATATTACGGCAAACTTTTTGTTTTTTTCCATTGTGTACAGTACAGTACCTGAAATTTTTTTTAGCATCCCCTTGGTTGAGGTTCCAAGTAAGCTGTACCAAAACAAAAATGTGATATATAAACACAGCAGATCACAGATTGGTCAGATAGAATAGTCCCTACCCGCATTACTGCTAAATGTAAGATTAGCATACCCTCGTGCATCGTCAAGCAAACCAAGGCTGCATCCGAAATCTCTATAATGCTGCCTTCGGAGGCAGCATTCGAGGGCTTGAAGGCACATCCGAATCCAATGATTGGTTTCCTCAGATACCTCCATCATTTTGACCCATAATTCTATGCATGGGTGTGTACGTGGGGAATGTGATTGGTTGGTGGCCAAGAAAGCGTCTGGATCACAAATTTAGTATAAAATAGATTATAATTTAGAGAGAGAAATTAGTATTGTGGTTTTCAAATATGCAATATGGGAAAAGGTGCTCTCTGTTTATATTTCAAACAGAATTCCGTTATGCTGCCTATGAAGGCTGTTCGAATGTGTTTCCTGGAGCTGCCTTCATGCTGTTTAAGTCTTTAGCCTCTTTCACACAGTAATTTCGATAAATGACCATGAATTTACCAGAATTAATTTACCAGTAAATACAAAAATTTGCTGTTCACACACGCAGTGACGTTCCGTCTTTTTACCAGTAAGACATCATTCACACATCAATATCAAAATACCGGTAAATTCAGAGAAAGCGGAAGTTACCTGTGGCATGCGGCGAGCTCAGTGTTGTATTTGTAAACAATGGGGGGTTATGACTTCATATGCACGGTCTGTATTTTGTTGTTTTCACATCTGTTGCAAACGCTGATGGTATTTTGTTGTTTTCACATCTGTTGCAAACGCTGATGGTATTTTGTTGTTTTCACATCAGTTGCAAACGCTGATGGTCACGTGACCAAACAACATTGCATTAGTCAACATCAAATGGAATCTGCGAATTAAAGAACAGTATCGTTTGCACATTAGGCTTCACAGAGGGTGTGCTAAGGACGTCGGCAAATCGGCATATAGACGGTAAGCTGTTTAATTGTAAATTACTGGTAATCTTACAAGCTCGCTTACTGGTAAATTGGCAGGACGGATTTATCAGTAAGGTTATGTTCACACATGACCTGTTAACTGCAATGTACCAGTTAATTACCAGTAAAGACTGTATGTGTGAAAGGGACTATTGCCTCATGATGCAGCGAGGCAACAAGTCATCTGCCTTAGTTTTCAGAGTAATGTCGTTGTCTCTCCTTTATTATATGAGTTTCCAAATTCTTAATTTTAGCGGTGAAACAACCACATGCCGAGAATCAACAACACCAGTCCATCAACATGTTGTACTGCTCCTGTCTTTTGTGTTTGTTTGTCGTGTTTACGATTATGTCTAACGATAAGTCTATAATCCCACCCACTACCAAGCGGTACTAAACTGCAGTGGAAAAGCTAACAGAACCAAACAGAAGTAAAGCGAGTCTAGTCGAGCCACGCCGTGCTGAGCCTAGTCATACCACATAATGGAAAAACCGACTATAGTATACACTACAGTATCTAATTTAATTTCTTACACATTCAATTCACATTTATTTTTATAAAGCTTTTCACACTGCATAGTATATATCAAAAAATGCATATTTATATCAGAATATATAGTTGTTAGATAAATTGTGTATAGGTATATAGATTGGTATACGTTATAGTGTTTACAATTAGCAAATGATAGCAATAATAGGTGATCATAAAGGGTATTGTATACTTACAGTATAGCACAACCTATACAACAAAACAGTGTAGCGTGGTGCAGAAGTGCAGAAATAGTGTCTTTCATGCTCTTGCAAATCATCCAGCAGTCTAATGAATTCTGCTTAATGTTCTTAGTCATTACACAACCCCTTTAGGTATTTGTAGAAGGTCATGTTGTGTACTTCTAAGGTGTGTTTGAGAATATTCATAAAGTAACTTTTAAATGTGGTTTAAGATATGAATAATGCTTATTCCTCCTTAACCATTTGCATAAATAGTACCACAAAATAAACAATTTTATGCAAATAACAATTTTAATGAAGTTACTCAGAAAACACACCAACAAAGATTCCAGATGATTCAAAAATTCCATAAAAACCTTATCATAAATCCCAAAGTGTCTGATTTCTGAAAGTAGCTGCAGCAATGATGGCATGGATGTGGTGCAGTGCAGTCGTCCAGCACTAATCGCCCTCAGCGCTGTGACCTCGCGAGACTCTTTTTATAACATCATCAGTTTGGTCGTGATGAATCAGGTCTTAGACAGCGATGGTGCATGTCTAGACATACCCTTCATGTAAAACCACACAGAACCATAATTTTCTTAGTAAAAAGGAATGTTCCAAGAAAATTTGCACAATCTTCAATTATTTTTTTCAGTTTTGACTTTCATTTTGTTCTTTTGTACAGCTTCTCCCACCTGGCAGCTACATGTTGTTTCCAGAAAGGCTTGAATGCTTACAATTCTGCAATCTCATTGCTGTTAACAGAAAAAACTGAAATGAATTGAATAAGCTGTGCATCATGCATGCTTAAAAGACAGGGAAATCGGTGTCATCAATAGGACACCCACACATCTAGAGCTGTAACATCATAATTTAATGTGTGCCAACATTTCATGTGGTTGTTTTTTAGTGTCTTTTCCAAATGGCAGTGGTAATGTCTGGAGCTTTTCTGTAGGAATTTTCAAAGTAGGACATTTTGGATAAGCATCTTGATTGTCTTGACACATATTCTTATCAATTAATAGGATTTTAAGGTTAGATCTTGGCTTAAGGTTGGAGATTTATAAAAATTCGTATAAGATATTTTTATAATATCTTTTTCTGTTGGATGAGGCCTATAGACAGTTTATGTTTGTCTTAGTGATTGATATGCTATAATCACATTGAATACATTATAGCAGATCTCAAGTAGATAAAATGTTTAGACGTCTTTGATTTCTGTTTTTATAAATCATACTGAATAAAGAATACTGATAGCATTAGGAAACCTGATTTACATTTATCACTTAGTTTCAATATTTTACCCAATATATGAAAAGTTTATGTTTCATAACTTTTCACTTTTATAGTAATGAAATTGGTTCAAATGATTTTAAAGTTTGGATTGGGGACATGATTAGCACTGCAATGTGATTCTTGGCCGGGCCAGCAAAAGATGTTGTTCCAGGAACATCCAGTCAGTGTTTATGGGTCAGCCAACAGAACAGAGGGTTATGAAACCATGCTTAGAAATCATAAACCATGACACTGTGTAAAGGCACAAAGTTTTCAGTTTGCTCCTTTAACTCTCTTCGTCTTCTAAATTCTTAAAGTATTAATGTCCCAACTTTTCTGAATGCTTGTGTTGTGGTTGGGTGATGAACTGCTCTTGCCTGGCTGCTGATGTAAACCTTTCAAGAAGGCTTAGTGCATTCATTCTGAATGAGTATACGGTACATGTTTGTGTGTGTGTGTGTGTGTGTGTTTGCGTGTGTATGCTTGTAACCGGGAGATGGGGCTAAGGCTTTCATAAAAGCTTTCTTCCTATCTCCACAGGGCTATCCATATGCTGTTCTTTGCTATTTATATCGATTAATCTACTGCTTAATGCATCATATTCTGTTCAGCAGGGCAAATTCATTTCCAAATATACTGTATGAGCCACCGCAGATGGGACTTTAAAAATACTTTCACACTTTGGTGCAAATCAGTTTGTTTGACGTCAGAGTTTAGTTGATGTCAAAGCTCGTGTACAGTGCTTGAAAACAAGGTGAAGTGGATTTCAGTACGATTCAAAATTGTATTATAGCAAACTCTTCATATAAATATCTTCCCAATGTGAACCGCTATTGTTGATTATTCATCTATTCTAAATTGTTTCAACATTTATCGTTGCTTTTAATTTCTGCTTGCATTCTGTGGATCCCTGTCAGTGCAGTTACCATACTGGTAGGCCTACTATACTGTAAATGTTCAAATTTGGTTATATTATAAATAATCGAGAGTTATGGTGCTAATTATGATTGGTTGAACACATTCAAAGTCATTGTAAACTATTTTAGAAACACATATCTGATTGCAGCATTACATAAGTATTACAGCACAACCACATCTGTGCATTGCTTTGTCTATGTTGCTTAGCAACCACTCTGCTTCTAAAGAAGGACATTGCTTGGTGAAAGAGTAATATTTTTTGTCAGTATCATTGCAGTTTTGTAGCTGTGTGTTTATTTTATAACTTAAAAAGATTTATGTGAGCATATGGAGAAGGGATGAAAAGCAATGAAACCCAGTGTGAAAATAGGCCCTCTTGTATCTTGAAGAAACTGTGGATCTGATTTAAAATTTACGGATTTTCTCAAATTTTGAGCTAACAATCGTAAATATTTTATAAAATAATAATAATTGTAAAAAATCCACAACTAGCTGTGTAATAGTGCTATGAAGTCTTACTGCTTATTTCCGTTTCTGAAAACTGTGGCGCTTAATGGAGACAATTGAAAACATACACCGGTGAACACGCAGCGCCGGCACCAGCTTTCCGTAGTGCAAGAAATTCAATCTCACAAATTTTCATGGTATAGTCACAGAATATTTTCCTCAATTATCCGTATCATTGTCACGGATCTCCAAACTTTTTCATGTCCGTACCACAGACTTTCTTTTCTGTGTCAGTTTGGTTACTCAAATTGTTTTTCCTATTTTTAAACCATTTTCGCTTTGGTTCGGGGTTTGATTTGGGGTTTGGGTTAGGATTTCACGTTAACTATTGGTTTATACTATTTTGTCCGGATTTTTAAACAAACCGTACGTAATGTTTTTAGGGTGGGGGAGCACAATTAATAAAGCGACTAATCAAAATTCGACCTTAACTAAAAAATTGCTAATTTAGCTTATTATTCAGTCTAGAAAGATAATGGTAACACTTTACAATAACAGTACATGAATAATCATGTACTAATACATAAATTAATAATTACTTTAATATGAAGTAATGATAAGTTAAGCCATGTACTAATCAATAATTAACCATAACTATGTCATGAGTCATATGATTTCATGCATGAATTACAGCCACCTTAACTACACATTAATACATGTTTGTTAGTTAATGCATTAATTAACACTTTGGGTAACCGAAATCAAACATGCTCTAGAACAGTGGTTCCCAACGGTTCGCAGGATCTAATGCTTTGTTTGAGGTCAAATAAAGATGTGTAAGGGGGTGAAATTTATATCCCCCATCCATCCGTTTGGCCCAATGGCGAAGTCCAAACCGCATGGGAAGGATTGATAGCGCGTTCGGTCTTTTCCGGAGCTTTGCAGATGACGTTTTGGCGTTACGTAATTTAGGTATATTTATCTCTAATCTGACTCCAAAGACAAAGATTTAGTTTATATTATATTACAAATCGGATTATTACTTTTAAAACTTACAGAATTTAGATGGATGTTTGTTTGTTTATTCTGATAAAGCTCTGGTATTACACTCGTTCATTCGGTTCTCACAGTCGCACATGATCCTAGTACGGGCCTCATAATTAATATACTGGTCAACGGTCGTAAGCGAATCAGTGTTGGTCGCTGCCAGAGGTTGGACTATACGCTTAAGCGGCCGCTTTCTGCGTGCTCAACTTTAAACATACTTTATTTAGTCCCCTTAGAGGTGACACTTAATTATTACAATTATTATTTCTAATCAAGATTAATGAATAGAATAACATTGAAATAAACAGAGGTTGAGGCTGACCCTATTTAGAGTAATCAGAAATGTTACTCTAAACGGAAACACAGCCTCCACGCTTCTAAGTACACTTAAACTAACGCCAATTGCTATTCGTATCTCACAAATCCTCAGCTGATGTATTATTCACTATCTAACTGGGTTTGGGCCGATCCTAGCCTGATTTCAGTCCTTACGGTAACTACGGATACAACGATATTACTTGTAGTGTCAACATTTACCGAGCAACACAGAATAAAATCAAATATAACAATTTATTAACCAGGTAGGTAAAACATAATTCAGAAGCCAATTCACATTCCAATTCAAATACGAGAAAACAAATATAATCAAATGAGAATAATGCATACCTGGCAAGTGATGAATATCTGGTTACAGATTTCTCAAAGTAAAATAAAATACATGATGTTGTATCGAAGATACAGCATCATGGGGGTGAACTTCCATGAACAGAAAGACCCGCCTAAATCTTCTACACATCTCCTTAAATAACCAGAGAACAAAGCATATAGGAATTTGGTACTGATTGGTTGTTGGTAAAACTAAGGGCTGTCCTTAATCTGTATACAGTGGGTGATTGGTTTATGCTTAGAAAGGGAGGTGTCTATCAACATTGAATGAAGTTTCACATAACATTGAATTCTGTTGTTATATGAGTGAGACCTGTAACCACTTGCAATGAGACATTCCAATAGAAAACAAATAAGATACAGATTTTAGATTCTTTGTGCATGTAGCATTTCATATACAGTTTGCTTTTAGAGAAAAGAATACAAATGTATGACACCCTAAAGGTGTGTCTTTGAAACCCAAATGTGTCTCAGTGGGAAGTCCACTGTGAATCGTGGAGAGTGGCTTTTCCCGCGCACTCACTTTGCCCCCATGCAGTGTCCTTTGGGGAGGTGCTATCTTATTTAGGAAATTATCTTACAGATGCATAAAATGTTCCACTTATAATTTTAGAAACAAAAGATATTTTTCAAATTCATGTGCTCACAATACCAAGATAGCAGGTAGTTAAAGTATTTTATTATGTAAGATAATTGTTCTCTATTTTTGGGTGCTTGTCAATGTAGATTGCAAAATCAAAAGGAAGATGTAAACGTTACGGCCTACAACAGGCTGTCCGCTCGTTGCACTTGTGGTCTGCTGCTTTTGGCTCTGTCAAAATATTTCAGTTAAAATCATTCTGACTATTCCTCAGAAATGACAAACATGTTAACCAAAGTCACAATACCAAATGTATAGTGTTCATATAAAGACCATCAAACCGTCAATCATACCAGTTTATTTGTGAAAGATATCTTGATGTTATTTAAATTATTGTTTATTTAATTTTTCGCATTGTATCAGGATCAGCGTTCAGCCAGGGGCGGATCTACGGGTGGATTGACAGCTTGCCCACCCAATCAGATTCATGGAAATACATTATGTTTTGTCATTCAAACCGTAATTCTTCAACCATTTGAACTATCAAAAAATTAGAATTGCTCCTAAAGAAAACAAATTGCGCTTTTTGGCAATATATGGTTTATTACGGTAATGTCTTGCTTTCCGTCCACCAATTGCTGCTGTCATCTAGAGCGGAAGAGGCGGGTTTGAAGAGAGCGCGGTAGGTTAGATTGCACTGAGTAGCAGATTCGCGTGAACGTGAGGATCACTGCGGTAAAGAAAAGACTTCTAAATAAAAACGGTGTACACCAGCAACACTAAAGTTAACTCGCTCTTGGTGGCTCAGGACTCGACGGCCCGACTGGACTGTTTAAGTTGATTTTCAATAAAGAAGTGTTGAATTTTTTGCTTCTGGGTCCTCTATGTTTCAGAACCAGTGCTTAGGTAAGCCACAGGCGTTTAGCTAAATAAATGCTCAATGCTTAAATAGTTCATCGTAAATCGTTGTAATATGCTTATGACTTGCGAATGTTATGCTTATTTAATTGAAATAAACCAAGCTTAATGACGTATGCAGTCTGCATATCCGACCTACGGAGGATGCAGCCTTCTGTTTAAGAGACGGCCGATTGTAATACAGTTAGACCGTAATTCCATCTTAAAATGTACAAAACTGACGGAAAAAACACAGTCATTTTATCTTCCCAATTAACGGAAGTTAAAAAAAGTATGTGAATTTTTCTGGCCCGCATATGTATAGATGCCCACCCATCAAAAACACTTTCTGCCTCCGCCACTGGGTAACTTATATTTTTATTTGTTAATGTATGATAAGGTCATGACTTTACTAAGGGGGCACATCATTACTAACTCATCGTTAACTACTCATAAACTAACATAAATTCATGATTTATTAATGTATGATTAGGTCATGACTTTACTTGAGGGGGCACATCATTACTAACTCATCGTTAACTACTCATAAACTAACATAAATTCTTGATTTGTTAATGTATGATTAGGTCATGACTTTACTTGAAGGGGCACATCATTATTAACTCATCGTTAACTACTCATAAACTAACATAAATTCATGATTTGTTAATGTATGATTAGGTCATGACTTTACTTGAGGGGGCACATCATTATTAACTACTCATAAATTAACATAAATTAATGACTTGTTAATGTATTATTGTGTAGGCTCTACACAATGACTTTTCTTAGAGGGGTACACTGTTAAAAAGTTATCAATTACACATTCTATACAAATTCAGCTCATCAAAATCCAAATTTTTGGTGGTTTTAAAGGAGAGGAGCAAATGTGAAAATTGGTCAGACATTTGGAAGGGGTAATAATGGCTTAAAAGAAGAACAAGACAGATACTGTATGTGCATTTTGATAATAAGACGAGCCAGTTCACACAATAACCATCGTCTGTAGGCTAACACTGATTTAAATTTAGAAAGAATAGTGTCTGTCACTCTTAATGGCAGCAATGGAACTAATTTTAATTATTAATCCATAATTGCACATTTAATGATTAAGGTTAACTGTAAATGTTGCAAGAAATCCAGTGCCATTCAATGTTTTTAGCTCAGCTGCAGGAGCAAATGTATAAACAGTTTTGCATTACAAACCTAAACATTTTGCATTAACAAAAGTTATTTTCGTTCTTCTAGAGAGCTTGTTTGATTTTGGTTACCCAAAGTGTTAATTAATGCATTAACTAACAAACATGTATTAATGTGTAGTTAAGGTGGGTGTAATTCATGCATGAATTCATATGACTCATAACATAGTTACGGTTAGTTATTGATTAGTAAATAGCTTAACTCATCATTAGTTCATATTAAACTGATTATTAATTTATGTATTAGTACATGATTATTCATGTACTGTTATTGTAAAGTGTTACCAAGATAATACACTAAGCAAATGTGATTTTTAAATAGCTCATGTTATCATTAAAATCCTATTCAACATTAATGATGATCTGGGGGGCGGGATAGTGCGGACACCCCCTCAGGCCCCCCCCGTGGCGCCAGTCCTGTGTACACGCCCTCTTACTTATAAAACTGTTAAATAGTATAACCAACAATAAAGCAAGTTTTTAAATTCCAATACTGCTCTTCCTGTGTAGTCAAAATCGTGAATAAAATGATCAGTCTGAGCTGAACACATCAAAGTAACAAAAGTGCTGAGTATGTTAAAAGTGCATTTTGGAGAAGATTGACCGTTCGGCCTGATATCAGAAGCTGAAACAGATTAATCTACCAAGCAAACCGTGTCAACCCAGTGGAGCTTTATATGTTTGTTCCATGAGTTATTATGGGCTTAACCTTGCAAGGTGGGTCGAAACGGTCTGATAGTAGATCGGATGTTATGCTCTGTGTGTCTTATCTTTGTTTAATATGGAGTACTAATGCCCGCTTTCGCACTGATGCAGATCATTGGGCTGTAAAACTCAATATAGAGAACACGAAGCAATGTTTATGTGAAAATGTTCAAAGCCCTTCATAAAGGACACCGAGAATGTTTTTAGCAACTTTTTATCCAGTACTTTATCCAGCAGCCATATCAACCTGTAGCCCAAGACAGCTTGCCCACTGAAGCTAAGTAGGGTTGAGACTGGTCAGTACTTGGATGGTTCAATCTCCTGAACTCCAAACTGAAGGTCAGAATGGGAAAGAAAGGTGATTTAAGCAATTTTGAGTGTGGCATGTGGTTGTTGGTGCCGGTCTGAGTATTTCACAATCTGCTCAGTTACTGGGATTTTCACGCACAACCATTTCTAGAGTTTACAAAGATTGATGTGAAAAGGGAAAAACATCCAGTATGCGGCAGTTCTGTGGGCGAAAATGCCTTGTTGATGCTAGAGGTCAGAGGAGAATGGGCCAACTGATTCAAGCTTATAGAAGAGCAACTTTGACTGAAATAACCACTCGTTACAACCAAGGTATGCAGCAAAGCATTTGTGAAGCCACAACATGCACAACCTTGAGGTGGATGGGCTACAACAGCAGAAACCCCACCGGGTACCACTCATCTCCACTACAAATAGGAATAAGAGGCTACAATTTACACCAGCTCACCAAAATTGGACAGTTGAATACTGGAAAAATGTTGCCTGGTCTGATGAGTCTCGATTTCTATTGGTAGAGTCAGAATTTGTCGTAAACAGAATGAGAACATGGATCCATCATGCCTGGATCCACTGTGCAGGCTGCTGGTGGTGGTGTAATGGTGTGGGGAATGTTTTCTTGGCACACTTTAGGCCCTTTAGTGCCAATTGGGCATTGTTTAAATGCCACTGCCTACCTGAGCATTGTTCCTGACCATGTCCATCCCTTTATGACCACCATGACCCCATCCTCTGATGGCTACTTCCAGAAGGATAATGCAGCATGTCACAAAGCTCGAATCATTTCAAATTGGTTTCTTGAACATGACAATGAGGTCACTGTACTAAAATGGCCTCCACAGTCACCAGATCTCAACCCAATAGAGCATCTTTGGGATGTGGCGGAACGGGAGCTTTGTGTCCTGGATGTGCATCCCACAAATATCCATCAACTGCAAGATGCTATCCTATCAATATGAACCAACATTTCTAAAGAATGCTTTCAGCACATTGTTGAATCATATTTGTATGTTTCTATATTTTTAGAAGAAAAATTTCCTGGAAGGCATTTTGTGAAAATCACAGAAAATGCTGGCGGGCTGGTGGGGAATGAGTTAATAAAGTCAAATAAATTTGAGTTACATAAGCCATGTTACCTTAAAAGTGTACTTTCTGCTTAACCTTGTCTGGATTGCTTTATATATTTTTAGACACAAACAAATAATCCCACTCACAGGCTTAATCCTCTGTAAAATAGGGATTAAACACACTCAAGACAGATTTAGAGGAAGACTGTACATGTTTATGTGTGTTTTTGAGTCGGTGTCATCCCTTCAAAATGATTAAATAAAATTCTACCTCATCTTCCATTCGAATATGCATCCTTTCCAACTTTGATACTACAGTAATATGCTATGTCATGTCTATGTCAACTATTTTACAATAGCTTCAACCGTGACATCATCCAGTCAGAATTTATAATATGTTACTATATCAGATCAGATTTTTAATGTAATGTTAATGCACTATAGAGTTTCCTTTGTTATGCATAATTTCAGATTAAACTGTTATTGGTGTCGTTTCATAAAAAATGCTAGAGATTTTCAATTATACACTCTGTAGACACTATGGTACATTCAAAGAATTAATTTTATCATTATGTACATTCCTTGACTATGACCTTGGTGTTATGCGAAAGCTATGTATTGTAAGCATCATGCTCTACAAGATGAGCTACAAGAGCACAAGTTACTGGAGAAATGAGCTAATATTAAAACTTGTGTAATAATTAGCTGCCAGTAATACTGTAATTTTTACAGATTTTTTACAGTGTAGTTATCAATTTTTACTCACTGTGAATATGAGAGGACAAAAGCATGTGAGAAAGTAGTCAGAATTGCCAGGGGCAACTCAGGGCCAGTTAGTGTTGGTTCAGAATTGCATCTCACTCCAAAACACGATTTAATCTTTAAAGTGATAAACTTTTAACCATATAAACTTGAGACTAATGTTGTGTTTATGCATTTTAAAATGATACATTTTTCACCAGATGTCAAAAACAAGACTTTCATCTTTTAAAAAGCCTTGGGGCTGCCTAAGAGTAGATGTTCCTTTGAAATATATAATTTTATTCCAAATCAGATTGCAATACTTTTGATTAATTTGAGCATGTCCTTCAGAGTCCTGTCAGAATTCTCCAACTGAAGAGGCTCTACTTATTTCTTTCAAGCATACCTCAGTGATCTTTTGAGTAGTAATGTTTACTTTAGACTGAGAAATAACGGCTATGTGTATTTTAAACCAAATGATTTCTAGTGTTGTAGTACTTGAGACTGGCCTTAAAAATGTTTTGATGGTCTTAGTCTCAGTCTCAACCGCATATGTGCTTGGTTTCAGACTAAGAGGACTTGGGATTTTGGGACTGGGGAGGACTACAATTGCATTGATTTCACAAAATTGCTGATGCAATGTCTGATGTATTTATTAGACGTAAAACGACCTGCTTCAGATGCAATCATTAGGGTTATTTCTATACTGATTTGTTTTGTTGTGCTGGATCAGAAATCAATAAGGGATTTTTACAATCTTAAATTTAGAGGCCATTTTTATTCATTTTGGTAACATTTTTGAAATTATTTAAATGAGATCTTAGATAACTTCCCAAGCAACTTATTATTTAAAAGAATTTAGGCCCCATCCCAATTCAATTTTATATGCCTCTGAAAGGGGAAGAGTTAATAAACAATCCCCTAAGAAATGGGACACAACTACTACACTGTCATAATATGTCATCATACGTCCTACATCAAAGTAGAAGCAATGTTTATCATGCTGCCGTTACCTGTAGTCATAAATTTAGTGGGTTAAAGCCCAAGAAGTGTCCTTTGGCCTTTTCGTCAAAAGCAGCACACCACACACCCCTCTGTTGGCAATTCCAGGTGGTCTTCCCCTACGTCTATTCACGTTCCGGTTTCTCCGGTCTGTTTGTAATCATTGTAGTGGACTGGCAATCGGAAGCACAAGGAGTTTTCCCCAGTGTGCGGCCTCCGGAATGCGGTCAGACCAAGGGAACCGAGACACAATCTCATCAGGGGGAACTGGGACTCAATCGCGTTCCGAAGGAAGCACACCAGGGAAAACTCCAAGTGCTTCAGATGGCTAGTCCACTTACCGTTACTTTACTGCAATACTTGTATAGATGACTCCCTTTGAAGGGATTTATTAACATTGTGAGAGGTATAGAAAGACTATCAAACTTTATACAATAATATGTATAGTATATTCATGATAGACAATTTAGGTCTATAGATTATAAATTTGCTGTCCCAATGACGGGTGACTTTACATTACAGCTTTGCATTTTTTATATCTAGAGTCAGCTTACATAATGACTGTTTGACCGTTTGAGCTATAATTGCTTGTTCAGTGCAATGGGCTTGACATTAGCATTGCTTATTTGCTTCCATGTCTGTGCTCTCTGAGCAAACATTTAAGATTTAAAAAGATGGTTAATTAATAATAATAATTAAAAAAAAATGGAAGAAAGTGCAACGCGTGGTTGTGACTTTATATAAACAAGAGCCAGTTGTTATCGGCATAGAAACCGGAGGCAGACCTGAAACTGCACATGCGCTATAGAGTGTTAGCGCTGAATGACTCTAGATCACGGCACGGCAGTTCTTCAATCGAGCCGGGGTTTAATCAGACCCTGGACCTGAAGTAATTAGACTGGGACCGACCCGGACCCGACTGACAATTTAAAATATAGACCTTGAACTGTATGGGTCCAGTGCCCTCCGTGAAGACCTCTAGTGCATACATCTCGGCTCAAACATGGAAGGATACAACATGACATGGAGCTTGCTTTGCGTCGCACCCAGTTCATCGAGAAACAGAGCACCCGAAAGCACACCGAACTCATTGGAAGAGACACGATGTGCTCTCACGCAAAATGGCATTATTAAAGAGTGTCATTATCATGGACAAAATAGACAAAATTTGAAGCCAGATATACTTGGGCGGTTGTTAAAGCTCCCCTTCTTTCTGTGTTTTTGAAGCTTTGATTGTGTTTATAGTGGGCAGTATAACATGTGTTCATGTTTCATGTGTAAAAAAACGCTGTATTTTTCACAAAATTTACTTATCTGTATAGCGCTGTTTTCACTGTCCTCAAAACAGGCTGATGTCTACCTAGTTCTCTGAAGCCCCTACTTCAGAAATACGTATCGAGTTCTGATTGTGTAGTTTGTTTAGTTTGTTGTGATTCGATAGCAGCTTAGCTTAGCAGAGCCGTTTGAGCCAAAGCTGGTGACTGACGTATTCCTGTGGGCGGAGTTTAGTCCAAAAACCATTTTACTGACGTCATTAAAGCAGGAAATAGAGGGCTGTAGTCCAAACCGGCCGTTCATTGTAGGCTTTGAAAGAGGAATTCTATTAAAGAAAATATATCGCCTGGCAGTGAACTTTGAGCTTAATCATTGTACAGGTATTATTTATAATTGTACAGGTATTATTTTTAGCAACATTACACACTAACTAGGGTTTAAAAAAAAAATTGAGATCAGGAAGAACGTGACCTTTAATATACCTGGATGGCCCACCCAAGTAAAGTCAAAGTGTGGGAAACACCTTCTGATTGGTCTAATTTAGACAATCTAAGCATGGATAAAGAGGTCAAATAAATGCAAGTGGTTGCAACTTTCCGCGATATAGATATCGCATATACGGCCATCTCGATAACTGTACATTTTCTATATATTGTGCAGCCCTAGGGCAAACTAAAGCAATAAGCCCCAAGAAGCAGTGGGTTGCTTGTTCAGTGCAATGGGCTTTACATTAGCATTGCTCCGCTTCGCGTTGTGCCTAATAACGTCCCTTAAATGTTATAAAATGCACTGTAACCCCACTGCTTTGCGGGGGTTATTGCTTTTATAAAACGGTTACTTCATATGCATAACGTTAGCGGGATTTTATAAAATAAAACACAAATAAACTGTACTTATATTAGTACAAATATTACTCTTCCGCCAAACAAAGTAGTTCCTCAGAATCAAGTGTGACTGAAACAGAGCGCAGTTCCCAACCAACACAGACACAGCAAAGACACAATGAAAATATGATTTAAGACATTAATCTAATTTATACATTAATATTTATATCGTGCAACTGTTGAAGTGATGATCAAAAATGCTTGGAAGCATGCTTAACTCTTTCCCCGTCAGCGTTTTTTTTTTTTTTTTTTAAGTTGACACCCAGTTTTAGTTTAATGCCTTGCAGAAAAATTATCTTCTTTAAATAAACATAAAATATCAAATGAAAGAACAGACCATCCGTTTTATAAACTTTGTTTTATGCGATTGTGTTTCATATTCTGTGCTAACAAAACACTGAGGCTAAATCAAAACTTCTTAAACTGTCCTCTTTTTCACTTTAGTAGCGATGTTTCCCTTGTGATCCTGGCCTGATGTTTGAGTGGGTAGATGGTGGCGATCTAAAATTGCCTTTTACTGCTGTATCCTTGAGTTGGTACTTAATTCAGTTGCCTTGTTTTCAACAGGGAACAGCATGATTTACAAGTACTGTAATTGCAGAGAAAAGTTAAAGAGTTGAAACAGAGGTTGAAGGAGGAAGAGATAATCTATCTTAGCAAATGGGATTTCTGCCCCCTACATTTCTAAAGACTGCAGAGCTGAAATACTGTACCAGCATAACTTTTATTAACTCATTCAGCTGACATCTTGGGTAATATTACTGTACTTTACCACTTTAACAGTTTTTACCACTTCTTTATATCCGCTTTATTGGACTAGAGGTCCAGCGCCATGGAGAAGTCAAGTGGATAGATGCTTCAGATAGGATGGCATTTACGGACATGTTGTTTTTTGATAGCACACTCACAGTTGGAGATTAAAGCAGTATGCAGTATGAATGTCAAAGGCTTTGTGTTGTGTATTATTGAAGAGGAAAGAGAGTCACGATGATGGCTTTGAATTGAAATGGTTGATTGGGTGAGAGGGTTTTCAGGTGTGGTGTCGTGCTTTGAAAGGTGTTTCGGTGGGGAAAGGGGAACATGGGAATGGGATGGATGGATGGATGTATCCTTATTCACATTTATATGTGACCCAGTCTGGGAAAACACAGCTAAAGACATTTTTGTGATTTATTATTTTCTACATAAAATCATACTACATGATGTATAAAACATAATGTCAAAATATATTTAATATTGACTTAGTAAGGTCATGTCAAAGAGTGAAATCAATACATGAAATCAAACATTGATGCTCTTAATCTCATAATAAGATTACTAGCCTGGATTATACAGACGGTTCACCTATAAGCATTAATAAATAGTTAATAAATTAATAATTTTTAATAAATCCGTTTTTGACAATGTCTCTCTCCTTCTTTCTTACAGGAACCAGACTGTTCTGCACCAGTTCTGTTGTCCCGCTCCGGACGCCCCTGAGTCTGACTCTCAGGCCTGTGTACCCAGGTAGGAGAGAGTGCTTGGTGGCTCCTAACCAAATACTCTATAGCCACAGTAGGATAACTGTGCTTTTCTGGTTTCTAATTGTGCTAGGCAACACAACTGCCCTGGTTACACCTGTCGTGAAGTGGTTGTGAGTCTTTTCATGCATTATCTCCATCCTATTCAACTGTCACCTTGACAGAGGAGGGACTAATATTTATTTCAAATCAAGCCAATGAAAAGAAATCTTATAATGTTTCACTGCCATGTTTGTAAGTTCGAGTCATTTGTCTTAAGCCAGAAGCTAAAAGTCATTTTCTATTCTGTTAGCGTAGCCGTGTTTACACGAGAATCATGATAAGTCTCCTGCTACGTGATGATCACTTAAATCAATCAAATAGAGATCTGGCCACATCTCTTGCCAATGTTTTAGTAATTTAAAAAGCATTTAACCGCAACAATTCGGATTTTGTAGTCCTGACACCGTGTATACCAAACAAGAATGGTACGTTGTGACGTGCCAAAGCCAAATTGCTTCCAGTATAATCAATAAAGCAATCTACAGTTTAAAAAAATATTTCTATTCTTAAGGCTCTGCAGAGCTCCTCCAACAACCATCCATTTGAAAAAAAAAATAAAAAATTATTTGGAACAATTTAAATGAACACATTTATAAATAATTACATGAAACATGCCAAATTTTCTGCTTTGAATTAATATAATAAAACTAATTGAATGATGAATTTATCGTTATTGTTTATAAAGTCATGTCCTAAAGTCTTCAGTGTAAATGACCTTAAATGGTACACTGACTATGAACACATGTATGGTGTAGTAGATTAAAACTGGGATTGGCTATATGAATGTAAATTTACAATACAATAGAAAGAGCCATAGTTTTCGTAAACTTAATAAAATCTTTTCACTCGTAGGCCGCCATTGTGTTTCACTTTAAAAAAATGCTGGGTTATTTTTAACCTATGCTGGGTAAATACTGGACAGAACACACCATGTCATTGGGTTAAAAATTACCCAACCAAGGGTTGTAAACCCAGCAATATCAGTGTCTTCTGTTCAGCCCTTTCAATACAAACCAGGGAGTAACATAAAGGATGATCAATTCAGAAAACATACAAATGAAAGATGATGGAAAAAGTAGATGGGAGTGGGGAGTGAAATATTACTTTATAAAAACTATAGTTAATACCATAATACTTACTATAGTACACTGTTGTAATATTTTGTGACAACGTTAACACTTCATCGACCCAGAATGTGTGAAACACAATGGCAGCCACCACAGCCTAAAAGAGTATTACGTGTTGGGATTTTGTGAAGTAATGAACATATTTAATGTGTTTCTATTAATCTTTCTAGCAGTAGAAGCAAATATAAAGGTATCATTTAACTTTCTGCGGCATATCGTCAGTCACCTAGTCCTATAGCGAACATGGTGATATGTCAATATAAACAATAATAACAGAAATGTGTGACCCTGGACCACAAAACCAAGTCTTAAGTCGCAAAGGTATGTTCGTAGCAATAGCCAACTATACATTATATTGGTCAAAATTATCGATTTTTTTTTTTTTTTCAAAACCCTTACGATATTATGTTAAAATATGTTCAATGACGATATTTTGTACATTTTCTACTGTTAATATATCAAAACCAGGGGCGCCGTTAGGGGGGGTGCAGAGTATGCAAGGCATATGGGCCCATGAGTACGCTAGGGGGCCCCACCGTCATCACTTTTCCATTTTTTTGTTGTACACGTTTAATTATTAACACTATAGTAAAATGTAAAGTAAATGAATATAAAACTAATGTAAATGACTTTGTGATAAGTAAAATTGAGACACTTTTTAAAACAGCGTGCAAGCATGACCTAGTAGATGCAATTACATATTTGGCGGTTCTGGTGGTTTTTAATTTGATTGTGCAGGTATGGATATGGGTGGGTAGGCAACATTTTGGTTTGGGATCAGGGATGCAATCCTTTTAAGTTACCATAAACAGTCGAAAGCCCTACTGTTTGGCATTTCAAGGTAAGATCTCACATGCCACTAAAAAGCGCTCATGCTGATCCGTAAACCGTAAAATGTTTCATGAAAAATAAAAATATTTGTGTTAAAACAAAAGGACAGCAAGGCCTTTATTTAAGGAAATATTAGGATAGCGACTGCTGAAAAATAGGCCATTGCATTTCTAAGACGGACAATTACTTAATAGGCGTAGTTAAAAATATTATTTTCTGCAATTGTGGACTCTTTATTAAATAAACATGAAATAGGAGAATTTTCTTAGCCATTGTAATTGAGTTACATTTTAAATGACTAAGAGCTGGTTTTAATGTGACAGCGCATCATTTTCAAAGTGAAAATGAATCATTTTATTCAGGTTTGCAACGGAGGTTTAGCCCTTAGTGCAGCTATTATAAACGCTATATCAGATTGTTTTAACATGTATCCGAATAGAGAATGTCTGTTCTATATTTATGTTTAAGTATTGTTTTGTTAAAATATTGTTGTAATGTTGTTACTGTTTTGTTTCAATTGAATTCGATTATTAAGACTGTAATTTTAAACGCTATATATTGGGCGTTGTAATGGATTAAAGGCTAATATGACGGTAAAAATAGAGTGAATCATAAGACATAATTTTCGAGTTTAATTTAAGTTTTGTTTGCTTCAAATGTTTGCTTAAAATTAATTTCGTTTAATATAATTAGTCTCTTAATTTTAATGAATGTTTTGTTGATAAGTGTTGTGAATATTAAAGAAAAAGAACATTAAAAAGAACACCGTGCATCATAACGTATATATAAACTACTGCAATATGCAGGGCCGGCCCTGGCCAATTTGCTGCCCTAGGCAAGATTTCACCTGGTGCCCTTTAGAATCACAGAATCACAATTGTGTTCCAATCATTTTGCTCATAAACTTATACAGAAACACAAACTGCACAGCTTTGTCTTTTTTCTTGATTTTGAAAATATTTTGGAAACAAACACAAACACACACGCACGCACGCATACTGTGGCTATACTGCACTGAAGCGGCATTTTAAAATACATACCCAGAATTTAGCGAACGTCAAGAACAACAAAGCGGAAACAACAATCAGACCGAGACGCGGGATTTACATAACGTTACACGGACCATGTTTAAATCTCAATGTTTCTGGACAGAAATACCAACTTGTTCACTTTGTTTGGTATTAATAAGCTGCGCATTGGAGTGCTGGCTGCTCCCCGCGGTGCTGAAGACCAAGACCCGCTCTGACGGAGTACTGGTGGCACTTATGCACAGATATTGCATGATCTATTGGAAAGCGGACGAGTCATTAGTTGGGTTAGTAAAATAACGAAACTATAGATTTTAAATAGAAGAAAAAAATGTTTTTGGAAAAGAGATATGTTTTTAAAAAAGTTTAAAAATGCACAACTCTTCTCATGTGGAAGAAAGCTATACTTTTCCCCTTACGTGCAACCTATCGGAAAGCGCAGATGAGTTCGTTGGGTTAGTAACGAAATTATAGATTTAAGTACAAAATAGAATTTATATAAAGAGAATTGTTGAAATAAAAAGTGCAGAACTCTTCTTAAGTGAAAGTAATAAAGTAAAATAACGAATAATAATTATATAATAACGAATAATAGTTTCCAATGGCTTGCACGTAAATATCTGTGCATGTGCCACCAGTACTCCATCTGAGCGCGTCTTCAGCACCGCGGCTAGCACTTCTTAATACCAAACAAAGTGAACAAGTTGGTATTTCTGTCCAGAAACATTGAAATTTAAACATGGTCTGTGTAACATTATGTAAATTCTGCATCTCGGTCTGATTGTTGTTTCCATTTTCTTTGTCTTGACGTTCGCTGAATTCTGGGTTTATATTTTAAACTGCCGCTTCAGTGCAGTATAGAGCTATTTAACAAGCACGATCTTCCGAGATACTATGCTACTAATAATTCATTAATAACTGCTGTTTTCATGTGCAGAATTAAATATTTATAGTAAAATGTTTATAAACATATATTAAAAAAATAATAATTTGCATTAGCATTTGCCTATTCCGCCTATGCCCAGGGCCGGCCCTGGCAATATACAGTACTATCAAATGCCACACATGCAGTATTATTTTTGTAATAATATAGTTGTTGTTGGATGTGCAAAATCATATTAGGGAGTATATCACTTTAATCGCTTTTCAAAAAACAGCCTTCAGTGCACAGAAATTAAATGCCCATCAGCAGCACATTTAATGATTGCGGCATGCTTTTGACTGAAAATCAACGTCATATTTAAAACTTTAGCCGATTGTGCTTTTTGCAATTTCTGTGTCACTGGCTAAGGGCGTGCGTGGGCGAGGCACACACTTTAAAAAAAATCTACGTCATATTAATTTTTAAAACTTTTGCCGACCACGCTTTTTGTCATGAGCGGAGGACGCGTGTGGGGGAAACACACACGCACAGAGAACAACGACATAAAGAGAATATAAGTGGTGTTTTCTGATGAATACAATCGGTTTGTAAGAACATTTTTAAATGGCCTAAATGGACTATAAAGATCATCAATATGAATTGAATTGAACTCTGAAGAATGAACTATTATAGGCTAAACATAAATGTACACATTTCGCTTCTAAAACCGCACAGAAAACTTGACTGCCGTGACTTTCAAAGCGCCTTCCATAGATTTCCATAGATTCAGAAATGCATCTCCATGCATTATTCTTCTTTTAGTGATCTCTTTAAAATCAGTCATGTAAATGTTTTTTGCAATTCCAGATTAAAATGGTATTCGTTTTTCGAATAGCCTAAATCTTTTTTTTTTCGCTTCATGCATTTATTTTTAGGTGTAAAATTAAATAAACACACTCAATTGAGTAATTTTCTATAGTTACACATTATAGTATGAAAATCAAACAATCATCTAAAGAAAGGGGCCCAAAATTCTGTCTCGCATACCCCCCTTGAAACTGTTCATTGCGCCCCTGATCAAAACTATTTTTGTGAGTGGATGCAGTTGTTAAGGACTTTAAAGATGATTTCTCAATATTAACACCCCTATATTCCAGATTTACAAATACTGTAGTTGTATCTTGGACAAACCATATCAATGGAAAGCTTATTTATTCAATTTAAAAAAATTGAATAAATATGACTGTTTTTGTGGTCCAGGGTCACATATTGGTCGGTGACAAAAATGGTTTAGCAAGATGGTTTTTAAAGCATGCAAAAGGGATTTTTTAATGCACATGGTGTATTTATGTTAATTTTATGCAAAAAAAATGACATTTGCATCATTTTTATAAAAGTTAAGAGTGAATGGACCTGAAAATGTCAAATGGTGTAACCGTCAAATGCGCTAAAGAATGAGAAATATGAAATATTTTATCCACCTTGATGGCATGTAAGCGTAATGTAAAATATAATTTTATTAGTTGTTTTTAAATGTATATTTTAATGCTTTTTTGTAATATTTGTTCTGACATATGCTGAAAACAGCTCTGTTTTCTAAATTATCTTTGACAAATGATGTAAAAATGTATGTAAAAAAATCATATTACACTAAACTAGATATAGAAACTATATTTTATTCCACAACTTTTATGAATATATTTATATTTTCATTTAACCCTGTAGAACCCAAGAACCCTTCTCTTAGCAACAATTAATATTGGCCAAATTTAAGGATAAAAAAATACTAGTTACACCAAATGACACAGACCGGTTACACCACATTGACATTTTTGCAATTATCCCTCAAATATTCTTTCGAAATGAAATAAAACCAGACATTTTAGAATTTGTCCATAAAAAAGAGAAAGTTTCACGTAATCTCCAAATTAATTTGTAATTTTTAACCCTTTTACATTAAACTGAACCATACGGACAGAAAATAATTATCGTCACGTCATTGACCCATAATTAAAACAATACTTCAAATAATAATTAAATAATTGAAATATCTTAGCATTTTTAGAGTGCATAGTTTTAAAATAAGCCACGCCATGTTGTTTAAAAAGCATTATAACCCTTAAATTCCTGCTGTAGTGCAGCTTCACAAATTGCTTGCATATTGCTGAGACTGCATCAATAGTAATTATCTTCAATACTATTCTGTAATTAACATCAATAGCAATAGCACTCTACAAAGGTTGGGCTGTTTCAAAATGGATGGTTCAAGGAAGAGATGAGCACAGCATGTAAAGCAATCTGGTATCGATGACGACCAACTCTCCCATTGTTAGTGTAGATGGAACACTGCGGTCTCCCACTGCGAAGCCTCTAAATCACACAGTAAGCACCACAGAGGGCAAAAGTTATTGAGTTAGACCCAGAAGCAGCAAATAAGAAAGATGTAATCGTATCACTCTCATAGGTTTGTTTTGGAGTTGTGTACTGCAGAGGAGGAAATAACATGACATTTATCAAATGGAAGGTGTTTGTGTAGGGTTTCAAATCCTTGGTCACCCATGGGCATTAGTTAAGAAGTAACTCAAAATGGTATAAACTGAAGGTCAAATTATTTATCCTAAGGCTGTATTTTTCCTGACCTGGCCTTTAAAATGTCTTTTGTTTGGGAAACTTTGTATAGTGGTTCTCAAACTTTTCAGAGTGTGCCCCACTTTGTGTAGGGTGCCTTCCTTTGTGAAGAAAATTTATGACATAAAACAATCACAACTTAAAATTCAAACAAAACATGTTAAATGATACAATGGTTGGTACCTATATTTTACGTAAGTTTAATTACACAGAATTTATAATAAAGTAATGTATTTTATAAAATGTCATAAAACTGCCCCCTGGCAACATCTCGAGCCCCCTAAGATGGCAGACCCCCCAGTTTTGGAACCACTGACTTAGTAAGAAAGAGTTTCAAAAGGGACTCCAATGTTAAATATCATATTTAAAGACAGCAAGGATTAATAAATAGCTAAATCATTTATTGAATACTAAAATATTACAGTGTCTCAAGTGGGGTGCTTGAATACTAATAAACATCCCCAGAACAATGTTTTACTGTGAACAGGTAAGTTAAGCAATAGTTTTCGTGTGAGAGTGGTGTGAGAGGTTACTTGAAAAAGAGAGGTAGTAAATGTCATGACTGATTGATAATATCCTTATTCATTTATGTAAAACTAAAATTGAAAGTTCAACAAAACAGAATTTTAAAGGAGCTGTTGGTGGCAGAGAAGCAAACCACTTCAGACAGAACGGTAACGGCAGTCCATGGGTTGCTGGTTGCAGTTTGTTTGCTTTGAGAGAAAATTCGTTTTTGTTTTCTGTTGTCTGTCACCTCTGACTGTTTGTCAGTGAGTCAGTGTTCATGTTTCTCGCCTCATCACACTGCTGCATTCACCAGCACCAATTCATTCATGTCACGCTCTGCTTACTCATACTTGACCATGTGTTATACATGATGTTATTACAATGTAATAACTGCAATAACTTAACAATACTTAATGGCTTATACAATCTAAATAGATAGATATATATAGAGAGAGATGAAGAGACGGATTTTGTCAGCTACAACAAAACAGTTGAAGTGCAGACTTAAAGGAATAGTTCAGCGAAAAATGAAGCAAGTTATTGTAATTTATAAAGTTTTAAATAAGGATATATTTCTTACAAAATCACATTGGATACCCTCAGAAGGATTTTATTAACCTCTTGGAGCCTATCATTTCGTTGAGGGATGGATGCAGTTCTTTGGGCTTGAAAGATGTGGACCCTGTTTTCTACCATTATAATGCTTGAAAGACCTTGGACATTTTCTAAAATAACTCAAATTGTGTTAGTCTGAAAGATAATGTCTCGGATGGCTTAAGGGTAAGTAAATCATGGGGTAATTAAAATTTTCGTTGAACTTTCCCTAAACTAAAACTATGTCACATTTTGGATGTAGCTTGAAAGTTATGGAACCTTTTCAATGCTTATGACAAATGCCCAGCTTAGTCTCACGAAATTATGTACCTATAGTCACGTATTTTTTTTTATTCTTTTTTGTGATCGTAACACAAATTTCTGTTTATGTGTCATTGTCACGTATTGGTTACTCAACTGTTTTGTCTTATTTTCTTACCATTGTTGCTTCGGTTTAGGGTTAGATTTCCATAAAATGACATCCTTACCCAAACCCAACTCTAACCCTAACGCCAGGCAACAATGGTTTAAAATGTATAAAATATATATAAAAAAATGAATCAGTATTATAGTATAAACCAATGCTTAAAGGGACATCCTAACGCAAACACCAAATCTAACCCTAATCCGAAGCGCCAATGGTTTGAAAACAGAAAAAAGCAGTTGAGTAACCAATACGTGACAATGAAACATAAACAGAAATTCGTGATATGATCACGAAAAAAGCTGAAATTCGTGACAGTATCACGTAAAAGAATAAAATAATTATGTGACTATAGGTACATCATTTCGTAAGACTGGGTAGCAAATGCCACAAGGTCTATAGGTGTTTGATTTTCCAATTCAATTTTTATTCAAATTTTATCCTTTTAAAGATTGGACGGTTGTAAATTTAGAAGTCAGAAATAATTCTTTACAGTTTTATTCTTTTTGTTTAACATCATACCCTTTGGCAACCCATAACACTGTCTGTTTCCTCCAAATGTATTAGCAGTCATTTGTCCTAAATGGGTAGCTATTCATTTATTATACATGGCCAATTAACAACTACCACTAGGTGGTGAATTGAAACAGTCTTATCTGGAGGTCACATACCGTGACAAAGAGGCTTTACAGTCAGAGTTTAGCATTTAAGACTTTGAAATGATTTCTTAAATTGGTACATTGTCAAGCCACCATTAAAACATCTCAGATTTGCTAGTGAAGTCACTTTATAACTCATTAACGTCACATGTCATCATTCATAGCCGGCTTTGTGGGGAAACTAGCTTTGGTGTTACCCTTGCATGCAAATTATGCAGTAGTGTAGCGGCTTGTGTTTCTGTGTCTGCTTTTCCTAAATACTCTTATGCCACACTCCAATAAATACCTAGCGAGATTCCTTTTTGGTTTAAACTAGTAAATTTAGGAACACCTGGTGAAATAAAACATAGCAGAGCTTCTGATTCTGTCGCTCATTTGGGATGTAGATGAAAATGCCTCATTTAAGTGAATTTAAGGTTTGGTTGGTTAGGAGAGTTGAGCTTTATAATTTTAATGGTGATGAGGTGCTTGTCATCATTTGCCTAAATAAGACCTCATTAGCATGAATCAGCTTTGTATGTTTCTTCATACTTCGTATTTTTGGCAAATTTACTAAGGAAGAAAAGAGCATGTGATTTTGTTGCTAATAGATACCACGCCAAAGTAACACCCACACCAATCCATTCACTAACCGACCGAAGCGTATTATACACAAAGCTGGAAAGCACTTAAATATCATTCCGTTGGAAAAATTAAACAAAGATAATAAAAAATAAAACTAAACATCCATGTTGAGAACTGCATGCTTTGTTTTCTGATTTGTACACTGAAAAAAATTATTCATTAAATTTGCTCTTTTTTTAAGGTTAGTGGTTGCAATCATTTTATTTAAGCTACATTTAAACAAAAGTTTTTTATTTAACAAGTTTTATTTGTTTAAATGTAGATTAAATAAATTGATTGCAACCATTTACCTTAAAAATTGAGTAAATTGAATGAATCTTTTTTTCAGTGTATCATTATAAAAGTTAGTATCTATTTCTTTTTGATAAACTGATATTCTTATCACAAAAGTTTAGAAAAAAAATCTGTTATTGTGGTATTTTCTAGAAAGCACACAGGCAATCAAGGCAATTGAGGGGCGATCTAGAAATTGCCCCAAAGCTGAACTTGAGATGAGCAGACAGGCAGAGGGGACATACGGGGAAAGGAGATATTTTCCACAGATGATTTTCTATCATGTCACACCATATAAATAATATATATAATATAATTGACTAAATAATGATTTTTGAATAATGAACCGTATTATTTTGTGTGTGTGAGCCAGGGAGCGCAGCGCCCATAGCCCCCTCTATTGACCAGCCACCATTTGTGGGACGTGGTTATCATTTAATAAGCTTAAACTGTAGATAAATATAAAAAATATGCGCACCCTATAACTTTTCTTACTTTACCCATAATGCTATTTTCACAGCAGCAGTTGTGATGGTTTCCACAGCTTTACCCTTTGGCCTGGGATTGCTGGAAGAGATATTATTAGTCCATTATCTGTCAGATCCAGGAACAATGGGATCTTAGATAGAAAACCCTAAAAAAACACACCATGACAATCACCAGCTGCGGCCCTCCTTTAAACAGACACAATACTGTTATGACCGGAGTGGACATAGGGACATATATTACTGATTTAGAGTAAGTAATAGATATTTTATCTAAAAAAAGAAATCACTTCTAATCAGGTCATCTATCAGGCAAAATACAAAATGTCTTACAACAATTAGTACTCATCTCCCATGGTTTCTTGATTGAAAAACACTTCCTCTTGACACTTAGAGACATGCTATAATGTGATGTAGTATGCTAATTAGATAGCATAATGACTAAGAAACTGAATATATAATCAGTCATCAACTTGCACTAATATCATTGCAATATCAAGAACAAGTGAATACATTAGACCTACCCTGTTATATTGTAAAAATTACTATAAATTTACAATAGCTCTGATTGCCAGTAATGCTGCAAAACTGTAAGGTCACCACCACCAGCTTTATTGTTTTAGCAAAGTTTTAATGTGGATCCATATTTATTTTTCACAAACAGAAAATACAGGAAATATGTACACAAAATTAAAAACAAAACCATCTTCAAAAGTAATTGTCTTCTTCAGGCATCAGCAGGGTAGTGCACAGACCTTTTGTAGGGCATGTGCTGAAACTGAAAAAAAGCCACCCTTTCCAAATATATAGCAAATAATAATCGTCTCAAAAGCTTTTTATTTATTCACTATTAATGACAGTTTTTTTCTGCTTTGCATACATAACGGTCAATAAAATATGTTTGACGAAAAATATTTTTTTGCTATTCTGTTTGGTTTTATGAGCATATTTTTATTTTTTGTTTAACATGTTTATGTATGTCATTGAGAAGAGGGGGAAATAGGAGATTAAAGATCAAAATAGGAGGTTATACTACAGCCATACCATTAGGATATCCAACATGTATCTGCCTACCTTCCAAAAACTGTGTGGAGGAACAGTGAAGGTGCGGTCAGGTTGGTTGTTCTCTCTCATGCACTAGACCTTCCTTAAAATTAATGAAGCAATGAAAAAAATCATACAAACATTGTCAAAAGTAAAGTTGCAGTTTAATTGTTCCTGAGCTCTTCCCTTCACTAATACACACGCACGTGCATGCACGCACGCACGCACGCACGCACGCACGCACGCACACACACACACACACACACACACACAAACACACACACACCTTAATATCTTTTATTGGCTAAATATATTTGTAAGACAGACAGACAGACAGACAGACAGACAGACAGACAGACAGACAGACAGACAGACAGACAGACAGACAGAAAGACAGACGTAAAAGGTGACCCTACCTGTGAATGTCCCTGGGCATCTGTCATTTGATTACAATTAAAACATAGGATTTCATTTCATGATATGGTTAGTGGGGAGTTTACCCTAAATACTTGACACTTATTTTGATACTATACAAAATTCCTGTATTTTCTGGTTGTATTCTTACAAAAGAGTACCATGTTATATTCTTTACATTTTTCAATCATTTTCAATAATAACTAACCTATTCCCCAACTTTACCTTTAACAGTCTAATAATACTCTTATTAGTTACATGTAGGCTAGTCATAAAAGTTATTTATAGTTAGTGTAATGTTTAAAGTGGACTATTAAGATTTTGGGCCCTATTTTAACGATCTAAGTGCATTGTCTAAACGATCTAAATGGGCGTGTCCAGTGCCACTTTTGCGTAGCGCACGGTCGAAAAGGGATGTTCATATTCTCGTAATAAGTAATGTGTGTGTTTTGGGCGTAACGTGCAATAAACCAATGAGAGTCTCAGCTCTCATCCCCTTTAAAAGCCAGTTGTGCTGGCCCTATGTCTAATCCCTATTTAGATGACTGACTTTTTAAACTGAAAAACTAAGCGGAGGAAGAAGACCCCCATTTTAAGAATAATGTTATATAAATAATTAGCAAATATGCAAGAAAATGTTTGTAACTCTAAAAATACAAACAAGGGATAAGTAGCCGAAGCGTTTCAGCACTTGGACAGCCCCAGGATTTATGTAAATCCGTAGGGTAGCATTTAAAAAACATTTACAAATAGATGCATTTATTTAAAGCAAAGCATTTATTTACTTACCAGACTGCAGGTGAAGCTGCTCTGTATGCCTTCTAACATCTCATAATCGGTCCTTATTTATGTCCAAGAGACTCAATAATAATCTTTTACATTCAATCCTTTAATCTTTCATATTTTAAAGCATTTTTGTGCTGCTGCGCATTCATGTATGTGATAAGCAAACATACGTTGTCATCCCGTTTATAGGCGCATATTACTAACGCTGTCTAAATAACAAAACATACATACAAAACATGCAAACTGTATTGCACCATTTTAGTGCCTCAAAATAGCAACTCGCCAAGAATGCGCCTGGGCACACCTCGTTTTCAGACCAGAAAGCCCATGGGCGCAAAATTGGGCACAAAGGAATTTGCCATTTAAAGCAACACTATGTAGTTTCCATTTAAAAATGACTTACAGCTCCCCCATGTGGTTAAAAAGCGCAACAGTGTCTGGTATCAGACACTCTTCTGCAGGCAGAGGGAGGGGCAGGGCTGTGTTTCCTACCCTCCACCGCCACTTTCAGAGTGTGCTTGTAGCAGCTAGGAGGCTGCTCAGGTTGCAGCAACAGTACAATTTATCCAGTTAAAAGTTGTTCTATCACTGAAACAATTTTAGAGACATTATTTAAAGGTAAAAAAACTACATAGTGTTGCTTTAAACAACCTGGCGCTAAACATGAAAATTATCGCCGATAGAGCCCTATGTGTTACATTTGTAATCAGAATGGTAGTTTTAGATGTTTTGCAAATATGCATATCAAATTTCTTATATGATTTAAATGAAAGTGTACTGTACATTTCGATTAAGATTTCTCAACAGTTGGTTTTAGATCTGTTCTGATAGGATCGTAGACAGCAAAGGAAGAAAAAAAATAAATCCATTCAATCATGCATACAGTAATTAGAAAAGTATTTTCATAGAAAAAATCTTCCACATCCACCAAAACCATTAAGAAAGCTGAGATAAAAGAAAACACAGTTTTTGCACTAGCAAAATAAAAAGTAAAAATATGCCATGGCATTTGCAGTTCTTTGGCTAAAATAATAATAATCAGTTGTTTTTTGTTTACATGTGTAGAAGAAGCTGTTTTGATGGTGTTGCAACTTAATATCCAATGTAAATTCTTGGTCCGGAAGCAATTGAAATTCACTGACCTTAAATCTATCCAATGTCTTTACTGTTAACAAGGGCACCTAAAAATAATGTAGTTTGTCTTTTGTAATGATATGGTCATGTGTCAGACTACAACAGATGGGTTACACTTGGTTAATGGCTGTGTTTACGTGCTGTTAAACATCCACTTTACATACAAAGGTTAATGAATATACAAATGGACTAGTAATTAGAACCTCACATGCGTTTTTCTCTTAATGACTGTCTACTAAATTTCCTTGACTTTCATTTTCTGTCTCTCTGTTTGACCTCTTACTAACCACACAGTTTCAAAATGATTTTGCATGTTGCCACTATGCTGTGACCTTACTGGCTTATCGTGCTGTTGTCATGGGAACAGAGGCCACTGCGGGAAGATGTGCAGACAGGCTATGAAAAACAGACAATCTCAGGTGTTCTGTGTAGAAAGTGAGAAAAGGGCTTTCTGAGTCATGCTTTGAAATGTGAAAACATCTGACCACTTTTTTATGGTTCAAGAGTCAATGTACCTCAGGCCGTTTATAAATAATTTGACTTTTTCTGGCTTGTTCTCATTTCGTATAAAAGAACATTTGCACCAAGATTTGTAGTCATAATAATAAGCCTAAGCAAAATTATTTTGCACAATGAGTTATAGGCCTGTCGCGATAATGACTTTGACTTATCGCAGGATAAGTGACCATGACCTCTGTAATTTTTAGAGATACGGTAGTGTTTACATATGTGATTGTTTCCATAAAAATTAATGTCATTAGCATTTTAGATGATCGCAAAGAGGACATATTTTCCAATTCATGATTTTACATTTCCTTTAGTGTGTAAGTGTTTGTTAGTAACGATATGCAAAAGTACAAATTCAAAAGTAAACAATGACGTGAGTTATTGTCTCCAACTTAAATCTCCTTTCTTGGACTACAACAAACACATGGATTGTAGGCAACAGTTTACTTCCTTTGCCTGTTGACCTGGACATGACGTCATTACCATAATCCCGCCCACTTCTGACTCACAGCCTGTAAGTAGTCTATGTTTTCATATTTAAAGAATTTACTACTAATTATTTAAACCATGACTCAAACACGGGTTTTGTGCAGTGCAGAGTTGCCCTTTTTGTTTGTCAATTCTATGATCACAAATGCAGACATGGGTTTGTGTTTTAGTATCCTTACCTTACCTTACTGCTCAAGCCGCGCATTTTCTGTATCAGATTCGGCTCACATTGATAAGGTAGTAAAGACGATATTAATGATGTCAGTATTGCATTGGGAGCTAATCTTCCAAATACGGTAAGGAGCGTCACATTTCCAGCTGACGACAGAAGTATTCAGGCCAATCACAACGTACTGGATAGCTGACCAATCAGAGGACACTGTGCTTTTCAGAACAATGAGCTTTATACAAAATCAATGTGTTTCTGGGAGGCAGGGCATAAAGGAGCAACAATAATGTACAATGTGAGGAAAATAATGGGCCCTATCTTGCACCCAGCGCAATTGACTTTGTCAGTGACGCATGTATCATTCGTATTTTGCACCGGCGCACAGCGGGTTTTTCCCTCCACAGACGCACGTCGGCAAACTAGGGAATGAACTTGCGCTCCCTGGGCGGTTCAGCGCAAAAAAGGAGGCATGTTGCGGCGCAAAGCATCCCTGATGCTATTTTGCAATTTCAAAAAACAATTGCGCCACTGACCAAAAAAACTAGTCTAAAGTCAATGGCGCGTTGCGCGTAGTTCATTATGCTATTTTAAGGGCGCATGCTTGACCATAATGTCAAAATTGCTTATCTAATCTACACAGATGCAACAGTTATTTTTGCAAATCATAAATTGTTCCAATAAAAAATATTAACGCATGAGATAAGGGGAATCATAGTGGTGAGCATTGTGGTGATAGTTTTTATTTATTGTGTGGCTGCGTTAAAAAATGATCATGCAAATAACGATTAAAAATATTTTCATAAGAAACCTTAATGTATATGAACTTGATTTGTAAGTGCACTTTGGGCTTGGACCTTGCTTGCGTTTCTTGGGTCCGATTTCAAAGCCCCCAAACCCTTTCAGCGGTGAGGGTGGACGCAGCGATGTCCTTTGCTGGCGTCAGGTCCTGAGGCAGATCCACCTCCCGTTACACGGCGTGCCCAATTTATGCTGGCAAGCTTGGGATTCCCCCGTCTCCTGACATCATTGTAGCGCTTGGCGCAACGATGGGGATGCCAGCTGATGAGACAATTGTGGCTATTTCCTCTCACGCCTGTTTAACCGACGCTGATTTGGGCGGGTTTCTCCCATCCCCATACAAAACAACTTCTCTGTCTTTGACTGCTCTTACAAGAACGTCGGTCTCCTCGGCTGTGAACCGCTCCTGGCGTGCGCCTGGTAAATCCGTCATAATAATAGCAACCCGCCGTGGAACTTGCGCCTTTACATTTAAAGGGAATGTTGGATAGCGTTCTGATTGGTTTATTTGACGTTACGATCAAACCACACCTATGAATAATGAACCTACTTCAGACCAACCCCTTATTGATTTGCGCCTGGCGCAAGAGTTATTTCTCCCGCCGGGAAAATAGCAACAGTGCCCAAGATCCACCCACAAAGTCACTTGCGCATTGTGCTTCGCACTTGCGTTTCAGATCGTTAAAATAGGGCCCAATGTGTTTTTGGAACCACAAACATGCAAACACATTACAGCAAATGTAATTTGCAATGTAATAGGTGCTCTTTAAGCTGGCTTCATAGCTCTGCCGTAGGCCGTAGGCTATGCACCAGTTTTCATTCATACTTCTGCTTCATTGTTTACGCCATGCAATTACACATGCAGATCTCTAGTAGGCAAATTTCCATGGGCATTTTATAGTATCAAGCCAAAAACCAAAGAAGATGCAGCTTGTTGTTTGAGAAGCCTTTGTTGCAGCTTGAGCTGTTAAATCTCCTTAACTTGGTCTATCTTTGTTTTTGCCTTCACAAGCTAAAATGCATATGAGAAATGCAATGCAGATTTCTTTTGACCTGACGGGAAGGGTTTTAGCAGATCAATCACAGCGCTTGCAGTCCACGTTATTACATTTTTGAAGGCTACGGCGTAAACGGTAAACAATTGATGCAGATATATGAAGCCTGCATAAGTCATCCCTTTTGATTTTTAAGTCACATAACATATACATGTCTATATTCTGTATTCGTTATCATAAAAACCCACAAACAAACAACAACAACACAGCACTCCACTTGAGGTAGAGCATCTAGTGTTGGAGTTATGATCAGTGTGACAATTTACCCATGTGACAATTTACCCCGCTCTCCCAACGTTTTTTTTTTTAAACATTCCAGGAATTTTCTTCATATAGTGCACTTTATTGAGCCCAATGAATTGAAAGTCTAAATTGCAGTTTCAATGCAGCTTCAAGAGGCAACAATCCCAAAGGGGCATAACTGTGCATTCAGACCGCCACCGGCGAGAGTGTCAAAGTGGCCGGAAGTCATTCATTTTCAATGAGAGCCGGCGGCAAACTCCGGCGAGCAGCGGCGCGGCACGTCATTTACAGCGTGAGCGTCGAGGAGAGTTGAAATCAGCTCAACTTTATGGTAATGAGATATGACGCGGTTAGGCGGCAACCAATCGAAAGCCAGAAATGTTCACCGGCAACCAATCGGAAGGCGGAAACCTCCGCCTGAGAGGAGTTCAGAGAATGCATTCGAGCGTCAGAGCGTCCACTACAACTTTTCTTTAGCGTCGTTGTCAGGGCAGCCAGAGCTTTTATTGACGCTCTCGCCGGTGGCGGTCTAAATGCACAGTAAGGGTCTTACCTAGCGAAACAATTTTAAATAGTACTTTTTAACAAGAACTTTTCATTTTGCACTAGCCCTGGGATGCACATACGCGATCTTACGTATAACGTAATCATGTTAAAACTTTACGCATGACATATGCAAAACATACACGTACGGACCATTTTAAACAATAAACTAACATGAATACATTAATTAGTATCATTCCACATACAACAACGTCAGAAAGGTCCTCCTTCTCCACACTTGCAAACACTGTCGCATATGTCATGATACAAGGTCACTAGCACGCATCCCAGGGCTAGTGCAAAAAAAGTACTTTTTTTGTGAAAATAAAGATGGCAAGACCCTTATGCATCAGTTGGGATATTTTAGAGCCCTTTGAAGCTGCATTGGAAATGTAATTTAAATTTTCAATTGAGGTCCACTATTTGGAGACAAATCCTGGAATGTTTTCCTTATTTCTTTTTGACTGAAGTAAGAAATACATAAACATCTGTATGACAGGGTGAATAAATTATCAGAAAGTGAAGTAATCCTTAATTTACTCAGATTAAGATTTAGTGCAACCTAAAAAGAATTCCAGATTTCGTTTTAAAAATAGTGGTGAGAAGAGGGATAGAGCAAGGTATAGAAAGAGAGATGAAAAGGAAAATCTGAATATATTTGTTCTTTTTTATTAATGGGTCTCTTGGGAGATCTTGTGAGAAGATAATGAGTGGGAGACTTTTAAAGCTCACAGGACAAAGTGTCCTTCCCATCTCCCCAAGCACCCAACTCATGAAATCTGAGTCAACTGCCGGTTTACCCCGTTCACCTGTCATGCTACCATACTCTGTTGCTTCTTTCTTACTAATGGCTCAGTGTGAGATCGCCGATGGCAAATAAAGCAGTGAGGAAATCCATAAACCATCCTTCTGCTGTTCTTTTGGCTAATGGGTAACAGCGGATGAAACATTAGTGGCTTGCAACCTTCTGTTAGAAACATCTCACTTTGCTTTGACTGAATGCTTGTACAAAATAAAAGATACAATTTGATCACTGATTTGTCGTACAGATACTATAAATAAATAAGTAATGATACCACACTTTCAACATGTACCAGCTCAACTCATTTCAGAAGTGCTATCTGATTAACAGGCGATACTCGTATGTTTTTGCTAGCATGCTTTTTTGAAAAGCGAAAGCCTTAGGGTGACGCAGATGCACACTTGAATGGTAAAATGTGCTTCTTTGTCAAAATGACATTAATGTTAATGGGTGGGTGAAACGATCTGATATGTACAAAAACATCACTCTGCAGTGTGGGCATGTCTGAGAGTCTCTGTTGCCATATTTATTTGTATGTTAGGTCTGTGTACGAAATTTGTTTGCTATGTAAACAACATTTGACCATTGTTTGATATTTTACCAGATGCATGTGAAGTAAAAAAAGAAATTAAATACTGAATGGCACTGCATTCTGTTCCCTTCTGCTACTACAGTACTGTATCTGTTTTTGAATGCAAGAACACGCTCTGTACCAAAGGCCCCTTATGCATTGCAGCTTTGTGTAATGACATGAATATAAATCAGACAACAATACTGAGACTGCTTCTGGATAAATTAAAGTTTAGTTAGACATCACACATACGTCAAATATCAACACAATGTTAGGAATAAACAAAGATCCTGAAAGCTTTTTTAAAGAGCAAGAATGGTCTGATTCACGATTTTACATTTCCTTTGGTGTGTAAGTGTGTATTAGTTCAATGTTAATGATATGCAAATGGTACAAATCGCAAAGTAAACGATGATATGAGTTATCGTCTCTAACGTAAATCTCTTTTCTCGGACTACAACAAACACACAGATTGTAGGCATCAGTTTACTTCCTGGGATTGGTGATATAGACGAGACAGACATTATCATAATTCCTCCCACTTGGACTCACAAGTTAACGTTAGCAATTGAATCTTTCAAACATGGTATTAATAATTTCAAACATGGTATCAATTTATGGTATGTGGAAAATAATGTGTTTTTAAACCATAAACCACGCAAACACATTGTATTATACCAAATACACAAAATAACGTTGTTTTTTAGCAATGAAACAGGTGCACTTTAATTACAAGCATATTTTGCCAAAGTACAACAGCATTAAATCAGCTCTACTTCATATAATAATAATAATACTACAGGGAAATACTACAAGAATTAAAGGAATATTCCATTTTCTTAAAAGAAAAATCCAGATAATTTACTCACCACCATGTCATCCAAAATGTTGGTGTCTTTCTTTGTTCAGTCGAGAAGAAATTATGTTTTTTGAGGAAAACATTGCAGGATTTTTCTCATTTTAATGGACTTTAATAGAGCCCAACATTTAAAAGTGCATATTTTTAATTTTTCTGGTAAAAAATGACAGTCGTTTTGCTAGATAAGACCCTTATGCCTCGTTTGGGATCGTTTATAGTCCTTTGAAACTCCGTTGAAAAAAAAACTGTTAAGTGTTGAGTTAAGTATTAAATGTTGGGCTCTATTAAAGTCCATTAAAATGAGAAAAATCCTGCAATGTTTTCCTCAAAAAACATAATTTCATCTCGACTGAGCAAAGAAAGACATCAACATTTTGGATGACATGGTGTGAGTAAATTATCTGGATTTTTCTTTTAAGAAAATGGACTATTCCTTTAAGTAGTTTTTGGTGTACATTATTTTCTAAATGCTTGCTTGAATACTATTGCTCCTGTTCAATTTCAAACTGTTTATTTTGTCTTTGTTTTGATGCTTGTACTTATCCTGTTGCTTTAATCTATGAGGTTAAAAGCCTTTTAGCTATCAGTTGTACAGGATAGAAAAGAGCAAGATAATGAATGTGCAAAAGATGCAATGTACAGTATATGCATTTATGTCTTTCATAAATACTGGAAATTTTTACTTTTAAGTTATTGATTTTGTTCACTTCCAAAGTTTGATACACTGTTCATAATGACACATGTATTTGGAGAAAGGCATAATTCAATCAAAAACAATAATTTTGTTTCATTTTATTTGATGAAATACATTAAACTGTAATTTATGACATTCCTTTAAAACCCTTGTGTGGTGTTCGGGTCTGTGGGACCCGTTTTTAATGTTTACTAAAAGAAAAATTATGCAATTAATTATTGTTTCAACCTCAGATTCATTGGCCTTGGCTCATTTTCTATAAAGAACATAGAAATAAACAGCTTTATAATGACTGTACACTGTACACCCCCCCTACACATTTATATTACATATGTGGTGTTCGGGTCCACTGGACCCGGGGTTAATAAGAGTGTAAAAATTGAATGTGCTATGTAACTTCACTCTGTTTTTCTTCTATCTGGGACTGATGTGAGTGCATGAGTGTGTTTTTATATATGTCTGTACATTATGTGATGGATGCATGTCAGAGTTTTGTCCTTCTGCACTTGCTGTAGCAGCGCAAGGATACAACATGTTATATATCAAGCATGAACACTTGTCTGCCCCCACTGTCCCAAACACTTTACCTTCTGTCTAACAGGAACCATTCTACATTTTACCATTATCTCCCTTACAAAAAATAACCATGGCTGTATTATAGTAAAAGTGTAGTAATCATGGTAAATTGGTGTATTGATTACCATTTGTAAAACCATGGGTTTACCACAAAACCTATGGTGTGTGCGCGCACGTGTGTGTGTGCGTATGAGTGCGGAGAGAGAGAAAGTAAATAGAGAAATAGAAATAGAGAAAGTAAAAATTATATCCAAGCATTTTTATCATTTTAGGTTGTAGCCAATAGCAACACATTGTACTGCAGTGTGTGTGGACATAAGATGGAGAGGAACACACAGTATATGTCTATAAAAAACAAGAAATGCATATGCAACACAGCTACATGGTAAAAATCTTCTTCTTATGTGTTGTGTAGGCTGGCATGAACAGGTTATGTGTTCAATGTGGATGATATGTTATGATACGGCATCTTTCCAGATGGGGATTGTGCTATGTAAACTGACACAAATGTGTACAATTTCAAACTTAGTTCAAAGAATTAAACATCAAAGTGATGAAAAACGTATTTGAGATGAAAAAGTGATAAATACTTATTTAAGATAAACATGTTTTTCCCCAATATCTGGGGGAGAATAGAATTTTCTTCTCTTATTTCATATTATCACAAAAACGAATAGCACTTGAATCTATAAATAGTCCTCTACTAGTGGTAAATGATAAATATTAACCATATATTCTGTTTATTTTACTTGCAATAAGGCTAAAGTAAACATCTTTAAACAATTATACATAAATTTGTATGACTGCATTGTTTTAAGATACAAATAATGCAGTGGGTCCACTAGACCCACAAACATTGTCTAAGTAACAGAAATATGAACACCACACGAGGGTTAAAAAAATTAAGAAAGTCACAGTTTACGATGGTTTAGACATCAGTGTTTAGGACAAAAATAATAATAATAATAATTTTGTGTGCTTTTTGTTAAAAGTGCTTGTTTTTAAATAATTATTTATTTGTGTTGTTTAAAATACCTTACAAAACTGATTGGGGGCACTGAGTGGGAGGGGGGTTTGCCCAGGGTGCCACACAGCGTAGAACCACTACTAGGTAGCCAAAAGTGATGTCAGAGTTTTGAATGCCTCTTCAGGTTATATTAAACCATCAAAATATGAGGTGTATAGTAGAAATTGAACAAAATACTAAAATTTTAAGGCAAACATTTAAATTAGGCACAAAACATTTTGCAAACACTATGTATTAATCTACATTTATAAAAAAAAGCTTATATGTAATAATGCATTGACTATAATTTCATCTGTAAATAATATTTGTTGATCCTCTTGTCATATTTGGTAGTCATTGTTTCTGCCAGTTTGTTCTCCAAACACACCATTGCAACATGCATAGGAAACTACAACATATATTTGAAGAGAGATGATGTCAGTTTTTAAGCAGAACATCACTTTTGGGCTGTTGTTATGGCCCTCATACCACAATGGCCCATGCCCCTTGAATGGCCCTTATGCTGCTTGCCTAAAGAATACCAGAGCCATGCCTGAAGCAGACCAAATCTCACCCACAACTTCTTTCATGTCCCTGGAGTTAGTCCTAACTGTCCCATAACACCGCCTGAACCATTATGTGTAGCCCAGTAAAGAGCCAAACACTTTTACACAAAACTCACCCAGAGTTTATCCAGATCCACCCAAAATATATCCACAACTGCCAAAACAGCCATAACTAGACTGCTGCATTGTGTTGTTTCTTGCAGCCACAGACTGTGAGCGGCATATGTGAACAACAGTTTGTCAGGCATGTTTGCCACCCACTCTGCAGTACGCGTGGCACAGCCAACTCATGCTAGTTTGTGGCAGGCTGGTACATGAGAAATGGATTTAAATGGGCTTGTTTTCACACTTGTCCTTAGAATAAGATCCAAAATCCACACTAAATGACAATTGAAATCGGCTACGTATTCGCAAACAACAGAAGCCTGTCATTTAGCTGCAGATATTCTGGTTCCCTGTGTGAATTCATACTGAATGAGAAATGAGAGTGCTCCCAGCAGAAAAACTGATAGACAGGAAGTGTAGGGCTGATGCCAATGTGCCACTCAAGAGCTTCAATATCACTATCGCTCAAACAAGATGAGGGGAATAGGTGCATAATACATTTCAATGCACTTAGGGAGTAACATGCAAATTGTTGGAAGAACATGGTTGTTGACGAGGTCGAGTTTCCCACAAACAGAAAGGGTACCCAAGGTAAACAGTAAGGAGTGAAAGTGTTACGGATGTCTACACATTGCTGCAATATTTGTTCAATGTAAATCTTCTATGTAATATCTATAGAAACTATTTTTATTTATGATATCTGGAGAAATTGATACATTATCATCCCATTAATTCCTATACAGCCTCATTAAAAACATTAGTAATAATAAATTAGTAATTTATTTGCTGATTAAGGTTAATGTACTGAAGATCGACCACAATAATAGTGACGACTAAAAGTTACCACTGAGATTTTATAGGGGAAGAATTTATTGTTCTCCCAGTCTGAAAGCCTCCTTAAAATTGGTTGCCAATTTTGTCGGGGGAGGGGGGGGGGGGGGGTAATCCTCCACAGACTTACATTAAAGGGATACTCCAACCAAATATCAAATTTACCCCATGATTTACTTAACCATAAGTAATCTGAGATACATATGTCCACCAGCTTTCAGACAAGCACATTTGGAGGTTTTTAGTAATATTTTCCAAGCTTTATAACGGTCGAAAAAAGTGCATTCATCCTCCATAGAGGTAATCCACATGGCTCCAATTGGTTAAAAAGGTCTTCTGCGGGTAATCGATGCGATTTTGTAAGAAAAATATAAATTTTTCAAACTTTATAAACTGTAATAACTAGCTTCCGGTAACAGCGCCATCTTGGACTCACATGATTTACGAGAGTTTTAGCGTAGTGAGTGTTCGTTAATGTACCATAGATACGTTGTGAGTGAGTTCAAGATTGGGTCATTAATGGAAGCTAGTTATTATAATTTATAAAGTTTCAAATATGGATATTTTTCTTACAATATTTCATCAATTACCCACAAAAGGCAATTATTAACCCATTAAAGCCTTGTGTATTTCTTCTGTGAAGGATGGATGCACTTATTGGCTTCAAAGTCAAAAGTTGTTTGTTAATTTCTGCTTTCTCCCATTGTAAGCTTAAAAAAGCAAGGACATTTACTAAAATAATTACAAATGTGTTCATTTGACAGATGATGGACAAATGTATTTCGGATTTGTTGAGGGTGAGTACATTATGGGATAATTTTGATATTTGGCTGGAGTATCGCTTTAAGGCCTGGCCCATTCTGGAATACAACACCCACTTTTGACAATTTATTAAACAGAGATTGAATCACACACTGGGAGTCTTGGGAGTAGCATATTTCTAAAACTAATTGTTTTACGCTAATGATGTCTAACATGATCTTGCGTATTTAACAGCTCATTTTCAAGTTCATTTGAATGAATATTGAACAAATGCTTATTCTTTTCTATAGGTGTTAATACATGAAGAGAAAAAATCTCTTTCTGTTGAAAGAGATGACCCGTTGAAACAAAAATCAAGGTTTGACCCAAGGGTGAACCTTAACCCTTGTTTTACTTGAATAGATTAATGATATAACTAAACCTTTATGGGGCCGATATCATTTTATCTATTGACAAAATTATATTTTTGTAAGCAGAAATGTTTAATTGTAACATATGTTTTGCCAGTGATGTTTTGGCATGTACCACCTGGACACCTGCCAGTAGAGATGAATGTAAATGTTTCTCCAGATGTTATAAACCTCCTTGTTTGGAAAGTGGCACTGTGATGTTAATTTGGAAATGTACGGTACAGGTCATCACAACATTCATCGCAAGCTGCAAAGTGCATGTTTGTGATACTTTGAGCCATTTGGGTAGCACATATTTGCCTGTGAAAACTTAGGGGCAACCTTCCGTTCCCTTTCAAAAGCTACTCTCGCTGAATATAGTGTGCAAACACGTCAATGAAATTGACCCGGAGGTATTATAGCCTCGGTTGATGACGACATCAAAGCGCACGTGAAGCGAGGCTATAAATAAATGAACACCAGCTGTGTCTCGTCAGGTCCTTTGTTTTCAGACCGCTACTGATGTGTGTGTGCATAACATTGAACAAATCTCTCTTACCTTTTGAACTCCACTCGAGATCTTTGTTAGGAGTTAGTTTCCAACGAGATAGAGTGCAGATTTTTCTCTCTTTCCGATATCAGAAGAGTTTAAGCTAAAAGATGAGTAAGAAGAGCCACGAGCAGTCTAAGTTTTGTGTTTGTTCTCGCGCTATCGCTAAGGACGACACACACACTTACTGCTTTGTGTGTTTGGGGGAGGAGCATGCGGTCACTGCTTTACAAACAGATGAGTGCGAGCATTGCGAGTCATTTTCCATCAAGATGCTTCGTGCTCGCCGTGATTACTTTATATCCGCACCTAAAAACTTAAAATCTTGGGGCTCCCAGATGGATCTGGCTGACGAGCAAGAGACGGGCGAGTCCTCTTCTTTTGCTCTGTCACCAAATCCATTTATTCCTTCACATGATCCCGAAGCGCACTTTGGTGCCTCTTCGGTTCATGTGGGGGGTGATAACGATGATGATTTCTCTCTCGGCTCTGCGGACTTTGATAAGCCAGCCTCCGAGCGTTCCTCGCGCGATCATAGGACGGTCGAGGAGCTTGTCGAGGTGGTAACCCGTGCGGTGGCCAGATTACAGATTGACTGGCCTCGCGAGCCAGAGACACCCAAACAAAGCAAATTAGGCGATAGGTTTCTGTCTACTGACAAAGGGGAAAGGACGAAACATGAGCCTCTCCCTTTCTTTGAAGATCTCCACGGTGAGCTAGATAAATCGTGGAAGAAACCATACACTTCGCGTGTTTTCGTGCCTTCGACGTCGATTTATTCGACTATCGTGGGTGCGAAGACGCGCGGGTATACAGAGATGCCTCAGGTTGAAGAGACGCTCGCGAGTTATCTCTCGCCTGGCTCGGCATCGTCTTTAAAAAAACCTATCCTGCCCACGAAGCCGTGTAGAATAACTTCATCGTTAGTAGGTAAAGCTTATCAAGCTGCAGGTCAGGCTGGTGCTGCGCTGCATACGATGGCGGTATTACAGGCGTACCAGGCTGATTTATTAAAAGATTTGAGTGCGGGTGAGACCATTGATAAAGAGGCATTCGATGAATTACGTAGGGCTACAGATCTGTCTCTCCGCGCTACCAAGCAAACGGCTCGCGCTATCGGCCGTTCAATGTCTGCTTTGGTTAGCACGGAGAGGCACTTGTGGTTAAATCTGTCTGGAATTAAAGAGAAAGATAGAGTGTTTCTCTTAGATGCCCCTGTTTCCCCATCGGGTCTGTTTGGTGATGCGGTTGATTCCGTGGTCACTAAATTTACAGAAGTTAAAAAGCATGAGGAGGCTTTTACACAGTTTTTGCCTCGCCGCACGCAGAGGGAGGGGCTATCTGTCACGGTCTCCCGACCTCTTCCCGGTCCCTCAAGACCCAGGGACGCGAAAAAAAGAGAGCGTGGCGAATCGTGCTCCCCCGCGAAGAGCTTGGGGATCGACTCGCCACCCTCAGCAGCCCCCCAGAGCAGACCTCAGGTCTGTTATTAACAGGAAAAAGCAGTCCTGACGTTTGCATTTACTTAAGAGCGCTCACTCGCGGGTCGGGCCGTATCATATTACATCCGATCGCCCCGTCCCGCTGCCCTTACGAAACCTCTCCACCTCCGCCGCCTCTGGGCTTGCGGGGGGGGGCGGTTTCCAGCCAAATGTTAAAGGCCCCCTGTTCTCCCATTCCCAATCAGAAAGAAGGTCTTTTAACATCCCCCCAAGACAAAGTATTGAAACTAATACCATTATCAGAAAGTCTGGCAGCGTGGAAACTTCTGCCAGGTATTTCTGGTTGGGTAATAAGCACAGTACATTTAGGATACAGAATCCAGTTTATTCGTCGTCCTCCGCGCTTCAACGGCGTGATATTCACTTCCGTGAGACCGGAGCGAACACAAATACTGTTACAAGAGATTCAATCTCTGTTGATGAAAGGGGCCATAGAACATGTTCCCCTCCCAGAGAGAGAGTCAGGTTATTACAGCAGATACTTCCTGGTTCCCAAAAAGGATGGGGGGTTGCGTCCAATCTTAGATCTTCGAGCTTTAAACAAAACTGTGAGAGCTCTCAAGTTCAAGATGCTAACAGTCAAGACGGTTGTGGCACAAATTCAACATTACGATTGGTTTGTCACAATCGACTTAAAGGACGCATATTTTCACATAGAAATATTGCCACAACACAGGAAGTTCCTGAGGTTCGCATTTGCAGGCGAAGCATACCAGTTTCGGGTTCTTCCATTCGGCCTAGCCTTATCACCCCGCACATACACAAAATGCATGGATGCAGCACTGGCTCCGTTGAGACTCCGGGGAATCCGCATTTTAAATTACATAGACGATTGGCTAATACTAGCGAAATCACGAGAAGTGGCGCTCCAACACAGGGATGTTGTGTTAGCACACCTGCTCTCTCTAGGGTTGAGGCTCAACGCCAAGAAAAGCGTTCTTTCTCCTGCCCAGAGAACGACTTATCTGGGGATAGTTTGGGATTCGATTACGATGCGGGCACATCTGTCTCCCGCACGAATCGCGACCATTCAACATTCTCTGAGCAGACTCAGGTTAGGCCAGGACCTCACTGTAAAACAGTATCAACGGATCTTAGGACTCATGGCGTCAGCATCCACGGTGATTCCTTTGGGGCTGTTGCACATGAGGCCATTTCAGTTGTGGCTCAGAGCCAGAGGGTTTCATCCAAGGGCCAACCCTCAAAGGCTAATAAAAGTGACGCGCCGCGGGCTTCGTACACTGACTATGTGGATAAGACCCCGGTTTCTTGCCTTGGGTCCCACACTAGGGGCGACTTGTCATCGCAGGCTGCTAACGACAGACGCCTCCCTGACAGGCTGGGGTGCGATCTTAGATGGTCGTCCAGCTCAAGGGGAATGGGAGGGTCATCAGCTCTGTTGGCACATCAATTGCCTGGAGCTGATGGCTGTATTTCTGGCCCTGAAATATTTTCTCCCTCAACTGAGAGGCTGTCATGTCCTAGTGCGGGTGGACAACACAGCAACAGTCTCGTACATAAATCACCAGGGAGGTCTGCGCTCGCGCAACTTGAACAGGTTAGCGAGGCAGGTTTTTCTCTGGGCTCAGGACAAGATCCTGTCGCTCAGAGCAGTGTACATACCGGGGAACCTGAATGTGGAAGCGGATTTACTGTCCAGACAGACATTATTGACTGGGGAATGGAGACTCCACCCAGACATAGTTTCTCAGATATGGACCAGATTTTACAGAGTGGAAGTGGACCTCTTTGCCTCTTTTCAGACAGCGCAATGTCCCCTCTACTTCTCTCTGAGTCCCCCAGCCCCCCTGGGTCTGGACGCAATGGCGCACACATGGCCCAGCAAGCGCCTCTATGCGTTCCCCCCAGTTGCACTGCTCCCACAGGTGCTAGCCAGAGTTCGCCAACAAGGTTCTTGCCTCTTACTGATAGCACCACGTTGGCCGAACAGAGTATGGTTCTCGGAGATGATATCTCTCCTCAACGGCTCGCCGTGGGCGATTCCGGAGAGGAGGGACCTTCTGTCTCAGGCGGGGGGCACGATATTTCATCCCAGGCCCGACCTGTGGAATCTTCATGTTTGGCCCCTGAAGGGTACCAACTGAGGGGCACAGGGCTGTCACCTGATGTTATTGAGACCATTTTAAGTGCTAGGGCCTCCACCACTAGGAAGAGTTATGCCCTTAAATGGGGTGTCTTTGAGGCATGGTGCACGGCACATAATGCAGATCCTGTTAACTGCCAGATTGCTACAGTTCTGAGTTTTCTGCAGGAAAAGCTGTCAGCGGGCTTATCCCCATCCACTCTTAGAGTATATGTGGCCGCTTTGTCGGCTTGCCACGCTTTAGTGGACGGAGCGCCGCTCGGGAGGCATCCTCTGCTCGCTCGCTTTATTCGAGGTGCAAAACGATTGAGGCCTCCAACAAGAACTAAGATTCCTTCTTGGGACCTGGCTATAGTCCTTGAGGGTCTGGTTCAGACCCCCTTTGAACCTCTAGAGTCAGCGTCTGATAGACTTCTGACACTAAAGATGGTTTTCCTAATGGCGATAACTTCTCTTAAAAGAATTGGGGATATGCAGGCTCTGTCGGTCTCGCCATCCTGCCTAGATTTTGCCCCAGGTATGGTGAAGGTCATTTTGCATCCTTATCCTGATTACTTGCCTAAGGTTCCCTTTTCGACTGCACATCCGGTCATCCTTGAGGCTTTCTGCCCTCCGCCATTTGCCACACCGGAGCAGGAATTATACCATAAGTTGTGTCCAGTCCGTGCTCTTCAGGCCTACGTCCACCGCACTAGCCAGTGGCGTAAGTCAGAGCAATTGTTTGTCTGTTTTGGGGGACGCAACAGAGGTGCCGCGGCCACCAAGCAGTCTATATCACATTGGGTCAGGAATGCTATTACTCTTGCCTATGAGGCGCGCGGTCAAGTTTCGCCAGTAGGCTTGAGAGCCCACTCCACCAGAGGGGTAGCCTCCTCTACTGCTCTAGTAAGAGGTGCCCCGTTACAGAGTGTTTGTGATGCGGCAGGCTGGTCCTCTCCGCATACATTCATAAAATTTTATAGTTTAGATGCTCATGCTACTCCAGGTTCTCACGTCCTCGAGTCAACATCACAAGCTAATGCCTAGCTATTTCCTCTTATTATAGGTGTTTGTGAGGCGGCGGGAGCTTCCTTTCCGCACACATCCATTACTTAGTTTGGTTACTTATGTCTGAGATTTCCTTACGTTCTTTGTGCACACTTACACATCCGTAGGGGTCCAGACATCTCCAAGCACGGCAGCGTGGGTATTGTCGTTCCCCATAGCGCTTAGCAGCGCAGCATTGAGAGTAGCTTTTGAAAGGGAACGTTGGGGTTACTTGACTGTAACCTTGTTCCCTGAAAAAGCGGAACGAAATGCTGCGCTGTCTTGCCGTACAGTAGATGTACCAGGACTGGTCTTCAAACAAAAGATCTGACGAGACACAGCTGGTGTTCATTTATTTATAGCCTCGCTTCACGTGCGCTTTGATGTCGTCATCAACCGAGGCTATAATACCTCCGGGTCAATTTCATTGACGTGTTTGCACACTATATTCAGCGGGTCAACGATAAAGGTGTTTCCCCATAGCGCTTAGCAGCGCAGCATTTCGTTCCGCTTTTTCAGGGAACAAGGTTACAGTCAAGTAACCCCAACGATTTCTCTGATGAAGCCAATACGTAAGTGACTTAAACTGCAATTCATTGACTGGCCGCTTGAGGATGGCTCCAAAAGGGAGTCGATTCCCATAGACCTCCATGTTAAAATGCCCAACTTTACAGTAGAAAATAATATTTACAGCTTGGTACAAAAAGTGTTTTTTTTTACATTTATGGGTATACAACACTTTGAAATGTTATACCTTTTGGGGTACAATATTATACCCTAAGGACCTATTGGTTACTGTAATAAACAATTTTGTACCAGGTAAATTTTAGGGGTACAAAACAGTCACCTGTATCTTTAAAGGTACACAATAGATCCTTAACTTATTCCTCGCTAGACTTTTTTAAAAAAGGTGCCTGTCAGTTCACAAAATGCTTTTCAGGAAAGTTTTCTTCTATAATAATATAAACATACAAATATATCAAATGAAAGAACAGACCCTCTGTTTTAAACAAACAAAACGGGAAAAAAAATGTCTCATCCTTTCTTAATTTGTTCTCTTTTTATAACCTAGTCTTAAATATGGGTAGGTTTCTTCAAAAATAAAAAATTGTGAGCAAAATGCTGAAATAATTGCATTTTTGTAAAGGAATTATGTTAGAGATCAGATTTAGAATGACAATTAAAACATACACAGAGTTTAAAATGCTGTTAAATTAGTTTTTGCTTCAGTTTTTTATAATTTGGGTGCCATCTAGTGAATAATAGCAGAATTACAGATTACCATAAAAACTTGTCAGGAAAGCGTCATTGGCAGGAAAATGTTTTCTCTTAATTGATGAGATAAGTCGGCACTTGGACAGCGTCATGTTTTTTTTAAGCATTAATTAAAAATGTTTCTCATCTCAGCATATCCGCAGGTACAGAGTCATCATACACAATAAATCCGTGAGGTAGCATTTAAAAAAAACAACATTTAAAAACAGATGCATTTGTTTAAAGCAAAGCATTTATTTACTACAGGCTACAGATGAAGCAGCTCTTTGGGCCTTCTAATGTCTCATAATCGATCCTCATTTATGTCCAAGAGACTCAATAATAATCTTTTATATTCAATCCTTTAATCTTTCATATTTAAAAGCGTTTCTGTGCTGTTGCGCATTCATGTATGTGATAAGCAAACCCGCGTTGTCCTCCTGTTTATAGGCACATATTACTAACACGCTCTTTAAATAACAAAAAACATATTGCCCCATTGACTTTATAATTTAGACCACGTTTTTGTTGGTCAATGGCGTAGTCTATTTTAGTTGCCTCAAAATAGCAACGCGCCAATAATCCGCCTGAACACACCTCGTTTTCAGACCAGAACGCCCATGGGCGCAAAAGGGGGCGCAAATGCATTTGCTATTTAAACAACGTGAAAATGATAATTGCGCGGGGTGGAAACTAGCAAAAGACACTTGCGTCGCACATTGCGCCGCATTGCGCCGGGTGTAAGATAGAGCCCATAATCTTGGTGTATTTAATGTTGAATGTGTAAGGCCATGTCAAAGTTTGAAATAAAAGTAAAGATTTAAATCAAACTTAATTAGATTACGACTGATTAATTAGACTTTATGAGTCTTAAGCTTGGATTACACACAGGGTTCGATTTGAAACCCAATAACACATTGTTGAGTCACAGTATCTGCCAAGTGTGTTTGCTTGACTACACACAGAGAGCAGCTGAATTGTCAACTAAATCATGAGTCAGTCTTCATCAAAGATGTTCCAACATGTGCTGATGTGATGTCACTTTCTCGCTGGCCCATGTCTTTGTTGAATATGCATGTCAGCTGTTTAAATGTGCCACTTCCTGTCCACTCATAAGGAGATGGTTGTCAAAATGTGACAGAGTGTTACAATCCTGAATATGGCAGTTGAGAGACTGAATCTAGTGCTTAGTATCCCTGGAAACACATACATTTTTTGTAATTTTTTGGGCTGAAAATGAAATGACAAGCACAGAAAAGAACCCCAGAGTGTCAAAACATGCAAAGATCACTGCATGGTGACAATTTGAAAATATTTAATTACCTTTTTTATCTCCGCTCTGACTGTGATCTCTTGCATGCAATAACCTGCAGTGAGCATTCGGTTATATAATTGTCCCCAAAGACAATGGTACAGTAGGCTATGTAAAGCTGGGATAAAGACAAATAAATCTAAGAAAGAGGAAGAGAGAGAGAGTGCTTGTGTTCACTTTCAGTATCATCATTCCTTCATTACTGTAGCACTTGCCTATTTTCTCCCTCTTCCCCATGTGACAGCTGATCTGTCTGTGATTTGTCGTTTGCCATGACAGAGGCAGAGCTGATTGGATTATGTTTTATGTGCTCTATCATGAGGACCCCAGCTGTGCATATGGATTGTGCCACCTGGCAGTCCATTGTGTGTGTTTGTTTGTCACACACCTTACATGGATGAAGCATACTGGCATTGTGACTGACTTTAAAGTAGAACTTTAACTACTGTTACTAGTAGTCAGTTGTTCTCATACAACTAGTCATAGATCACATGACTTCATTGTGCTTGTAATTTTATTTGTGTAATTGCAAGTTAGTTTTTCTACTACGGCATTGAAAACATAACTTTGTTGCACATCCGTTGTCTGAACCACGGTGGTTTAACAATGGAATACTAATGAATCTGTTCAGATTGATTTAATTTCAGATTATTATAACGTACATTGCATCTAAATACTGCTTTTGTAATTGTGTTTTAGTTCTCTATGTTTTATTTCAAGATATTTCATTTGTTCGCAAGTTTCTTCTTATGTCACTCCTCCCAGGGATTTCCCCAGGGTCTTAAAACATGTAGACTGCACACATGTGCACTTTTGAAAAACAGCACATGAATTCTGTTCACAAACTACAAGATCTAAAATTATATTTGATGGATATCAAACGCACTGCATGCTTGCTTTTATTTTGTTTAAAAGCATGGTCAACGTAAGTCTACATGTCTACAAGTAACTACGCTTCCAACCACAAAAGTTTGCAATGCAGTCTGCGAATGTCCGCTGGAACAGTGTTTTCGGAAAAAAACCTAAAGCGTTGAACTAAATCGTAACAACAGAAGTTGCGACCATAGTTGCCAAATTATGCTTTTGGGAAACTCCTGGATGACTACTCAAGTCAAAATAAGTATAGTCAATAAAGCCCTACCATAAACAAATAGAAATCGGCATACACAAACTGTATCGTATTCTAATTCCGCATTTATATTTCATGTTTGAAGAAACTTATATGGGCCTGTTAAATGCTTTATTCTGATTGGTTGAGAAATGTTCCATGGGTGTTGATTATCAAAAATAACTGACTCTGGTACTTTGAATTATTTGAAAATAAAGCACATGTGCATTATTTTCGAATAATTAAACGGCTCGTCGTCACTTAAAGAGTAACTAAACCCTAAACCAACTTTTTTTAGTTAATGATCTGTAAGAATGATACTTTATTAGTGCTGTTCATTGATTTTAGTAACTTTTTTGCCATTTGGATATAAAGTGTTTCAATACTGCAATATATGGTGTAAAAACGTCTGAGTGCCGCCCTCTTCAGGTTGAACGCTGGCTACTGCAGTTGAATTTTCCTATTGGGTGTTGGGTCCAAAAAATGACTTGTGACGTAAGCAGGTTCAAGCTCACAACGCCCTTGTTACGATCTCACCACACACTTGGTACGAGCTTAGTTCGTCCTCTCTATCTCCGTTGGTATCTTTCCACTTTTCTTGCATTTTTCAAATATTGCCAGTGGGCGGAGTCAGGCTCTGACCCGGGGTTTAGTTACGATTTAATCCTTACTTATAGAAATAAGGTGGCACAGATCGGATGTGACCCACAAACGTGTAAGCAGAAAAAAACACATAGATTCTGATATTCTCAAAATGGTTTCAGGCCTCATTTGTGGAAATAAGTTGTATATGAATCGAAAACATGCATTCGCGTGCGCAGTGTAAGTGGAGAAACCGGATATTCCGATGCCATGATGTCTCACGTGTCATTAAAATATCCACTCAGGTGGACACCACATGACTACTCTTAGCAGCGCAATGAAGGACGATGGCTTCACTTAGTGGAGTAATGTTGAAGTTTTATGTTTTGTTACAGAAATGAAGCTCTTTAGATACTGTACATATATACACGCAAGTTAAAATAATTAAAAAGTGACTCAAATTCTCATTGAAGCAACAAAATTGTTGTTGATATAAGATAATTGATTCCTTTTTTTAAATTTTGCCTTTAGCTGGTTCAATTATGTTTTTATAAACTATATTTTTGGCTAAATGATAAGTACACTCTAAAAATGACTGTTATATTTAAATTGGGTCAATTTTAACCCAGCAGTGTGTTCTGTCCAATATTTACAAAACATGGCTTAAAAATAACCCAGCCATATTTAGAGTGTCATGGCAATTTTGACTTTCTCACCTGAAACTACACTGAAAAGAGAGACAGTACAACTGCAAACCCATCTATATTCTCAGTGAAGAAAATGGAGGTATGAAATAATCCTTTTATTTCTTCCTGACTCATAATCAGACTGTCAAATCATGTTTCCTGTCCTTTGCTCTCTCCCCCGCATAGGCGGCACACTTCCTCACTCCCACAGTGTGTGGAAGAGCAAAAATAACCCGGTACAGCTATGTTTACTGTGATGTGATTTAACAAAGGATGAGCAATAAAAAATCTGCTTTAGTAATAATACTAGTTACGATGCAAATCTAAATGGAGTTAATTTCTGTGTTTAACAATTCTTAATTAATGACCATCACTTATTAAGAGTGGATTAAGATTATTCATCTTGGAGATTGCATATTCTTTATGATTTCTGGATCATTTATAATATTTTAGTTCACTATCCAGAAACATGTCAATTTTATCAGACCTCCTGTTATCCAGTACATCCTTCTCTACCCAGGACTGCACCTGCTCTGGCTTGAATCAACTTGAACTGTGCCAAGACTGACCAAAGAGTCAGATGTCTTATGTCAGTCTGCTTTAATTATTCCATTTCTCTGCTTGACTAGGTTAACTATTCACAATCCAGATTCCATTGCATGAGAAAAAAATAAAAGCAAGACATCTTAGTAGCATATCTTAGTCGCATTGCATAATAAATATTTAAAAATAGCTAGTAAAGGAAAGTAAAGCTCAGAATTTTGCATTCACTGCCTTAAAAAACTTAACAAAGCTTCTGACATGTTATCATACAGTAATGTGTGTGTGTGTGCGTGCGTGCGTGTGTGTGCGCGTGTGTGTGTGTGTGTGTGTGTGTGTGTAAAACATAAATAACTTTTAATGTACGTCTGTGAAATGTCACAGGTCTGTAAATAACAGCACCCCGATCTTGCTTTGATGATGGGGCATTATTTATCTTCTCTGCAGTCTTTTAGTTTGCCTTCCTTTGGTCCTGGCAGCTTGCTGTGTCATCCATTACCATAGTGCTGATCTCCACACTTCTGTGTGCTCATTATCGATGCAGCTCAGCACCTACATGCATCATGTGCCATCAGTCAGGTCAAGGGCTCGACCCCCATCCATATACCCCTGAGCTGACCTTCCAATGCAATTAATTATGGTTCTCTTTTTATTCTCCTTTACACACATAACTCTATGCTATTATCATAAACCAGTGAAATCTGATCAGTGGTTCTACATTTGCATACTCTTGAAACTAACTTATATGAAAAATGCCCTAAGAGACAAAAAGCTGCCATCTCATCTTGGTATGATGACAAACGCAAAAGCACATCTATTTTTGTTTATCGCCAGACCTTGAATGCTGCAGTCCGGTAGAGTTTAATTTAACTGTTACTCACCTATAGGGAACCTTTTCAAACCGGGTCAAACACCCCTGAGCAAGCTTCTGAAAATCTTTGGATTAGACATGAACCGCATGATATGTCGGCATTTTGTTGACAAATACAGAATTGTGTTTAAGGGATCAAGGTTTGGCAGGTTAGCATGAGCCGTTAGTATTTACACTGTGACTGTACTTTTGGGGGTGGTTTCTCGGACAGGGATTAGCTTAAGCTAGGACTAGGCCTTAGTTAATTTGGAAATATAACTAGTTTTAACAAACATGCCTTACTAAAAACATTATTGGTGTGCATTTTGAGGCAAAACAAAGGGCACTTATGTATTTTAAAATTTGTTTTCAGTTTGGACAGCTCTTACATTTATTTCAGTCTAGGACTTGTCTGTCCGTGAAACAGCCCCATAGAGACTAAGGTCACACTCACTGTACTTAACTGTGAGTATATATCTCTGTTGCAGACATTGTATCTTTATGCCAAAAATGTATTATCTGCATGCTTCTGAAAGTTTTGACAGTTTAGTAAATAAGTTTAATTTTACTTGCAGATGCTTTAGTCCGTGGACACCCAATGCAAACACACAGGCACAGCCTGTCATTCAGCACGAGTACAGAGCAAAGATCTCTTTTGTGTTTTAAAGTCAATAATAAAGTCAATAATATAAAAGAGAAAATCCCTCTCTGATCTCGACTGAAGAACTGTTGTACTTTAAAAGAATCAGTGTATATTTATTCATACATTGAAGTGTTTTATTTTCATTACAGGCATAGAGCCTTTATAATTGCTCTTTGGAGAATGAATATTTGTTCTTTTATGAGCTTATTTATTAGATTCTTAAGACAATAATATACATAATTACATAAATAATATAACAATCAATAACATCTGTGGTATCTGAAAAAAAAGGTTAACAGTGACAGTTACCAAAGAGCTTACATCAAAAGAATCAATATTGGGCATAGGTATCGGCTAGGTTTGTAACGGTATGATTTTTCACAGTATGATAATCATCTCCGAAACTATCACGATATATGGTATTAAATCATCATCATTGTTATTATTATAATCATCAGCTATAATGACCCTTAAATGAATGAAAACAAATATGGTTTTTGGTTTAACATTTGATTTGTTATATCAAACTTTTTTTAAATAAAAAATATATAAAAAAATAAAGACAAAATAAAGCTGCATCTCTCATTTAAACAAAATAAAGAATACGTTATTTCTCTTATATATGGCCTACGTATAATCAACTTAAAATTGACTTGTAATATGAATCACTTAAATGGGCTTTAGTGTTTTGAGAGAACAAGACTAAGAGAGAGAGAGGTTACCAGTTAACATGTAAACGAAGCAGACATGTGTGCTTATAAACAACGCTTTATCAGGCATTGTACTGAGATTAAACGTAAAGAAAATGCAATCAAGACTTTTCTCAAGACAGTTCTCTTCAGAGGTGCATTTTTATAACAGCTTTGTGTCCGAAGATAAATCGGCCGAAAATTAAACACAAATCCAGTTCTGATTTATGGCAGATTTTTATGACTGGATTTCCAGATTCTCTCTGCATCACGGAAGTAATACTGCTTTAAATTACAAACAAAACACACCTTTATCTGCACAGAGGGACGTGTTCGTGAATATGGAAGCACATATTCAACATATTTCCTCCTTTTGCAGCCATTTTTCGTCCACATTTCTTGCAAACTGGATATTTATATAAGTTAGAATTTGTAGTCTCTGGCTCTGACATTTTCTCTGCTATACATAAACGAGTGGCATCTAGCAGTCACGTGGAGTGAAATTGCATATGCGCAGGTGAGATCTCGTTTATTATAATTTTTCCAAAACCGGGAATATGCAAATGTTTATGGTATAATAATCGTATATATGTTAAATTCATGGTATACCGCCATACCAGTATACCGTTACTACCCTAGTATCGGCTGATCATGATGACAAGAAATGCTGCAAAAATCCTGATCGCATCCCTAGTTCTAACATTTTATACAATTTGGTTTAAATTTAACCTTCCTTTATACTACACTCTAAAAATGGCTGGGTTATTTTTGACTCATAATGGGTAAATATTGGGCAGAACACGTGCAGGGCTACCCAGTCTCACAAAGTTTCGTGATATAGTCACGTATTTTTTTTATTCTTTTTCGTGCTATTATCACGAAATTTCGTGTTTTTTCGTGATCGTATAACGAATTCCTGTTTTCGTGTGATTATCACGTATTGGTTACTCAACTGCTTTTTCCTATTTTTAAACCATTGTCGCTTCGGTTTAGGGTTAGATTTGGTGCTTGCATTAGAATGCCACTTTATATATTGGTTTATACTATTTTTTCTGATTTATTTTTTTATATGTCGCCTGGCGTTGGGGTTAGAGTTGGGTTTGGTTAGGGATGTCACTTTATGTAAATCTAACCCTAAACCGAAGCGACAATGGTAAGAAAATAGGACAAAACAGTTGAGTAACCAATACGTGATAATCACACGAAAACAGGAATTCGTTATACGATCACGAAAAAACACGAAATTTCATGATAATAGCACGAAAAAAGAATCAAAAAAATACGTGACTATATAACGAAATTTCGTGAGACTGGGCTGTGCAGGGTTAAAAATGACCCAATGTTGGGTTGTTGTTATGCAACCATGGGGTATAATAACCCAGTAGTAGGGTTAAAATAACCCAGCCATTTTTAGAGTGTATCTATTATAATAAAACACATGGCAATATCTCTTGAATGTATTTTCAGATGTTGATTTTAAACAGATATGAAGAGTTTCGTTGCAAAACGAGATAAATCTGTTTTTTTAATTGTTCAGAAATCTTGTTTTTTGGTTGTGCATTCCAATTAATATCAATTCAACTGCAGTTGGTTTGTTTTGATTTAAACCTTCATAACTCAAAAAATACAGCTAAGTAGCACCATAAAACAACACAATAACATGATAACACAATAATAAACATGTTTTGACAAAAATGTTAAAAAATGGATTTATCTCGTTTTGCAACGAAACTCTTCATATGTTAAACAATTAAACAAAGATTTGCATAAATCAAACGTCTACCATAATAAAGTGTTTTCTACATTTGTGAATTAACATTTCTCAAATATCCTTTGTGTAGGGTTGGTAAATAATTTTTTTTTAAGTGAGCCTAGTTCAAGTTGATAATATCTGTCTCTTAGTGTCGTGACTTAAAAAAATCTCTCTTCTCTTGATGTAAATCAAAAGTAATCTATTTAGAAAATGAATTACTTATTACGTCGGCACTTTTCACTAATAACCTCTTACAGAAATCACTCCCAGGATCTGATGTGGGATGTCAGGATGTGTTACTGCATCCGAATTTGTTTAGTAATATTGGTTCTTCTGCATTCTCATGACCTCCGGCCATCTCTCTTTGTTTTATTCTCAAGCTCATTTGTTTTCTTTTTCTCTGTTTTTCCTAAGTTCCACCGCACTGAATGCGCAGAATAGATGCAGTCTCTCCATTGCGCACAGCAGTAATTTGAACTGCAGCAAAGATTGCTCAGGGTAATACATTCTCAGCACAGTCAAACGGGATAAAAGTGTTATGTAGAAGTAAGCTCAAACTGTTTTCAGATTCTCCCTTGTGCTTGGCACAACATTTAATTCATTCCCCACAAGTTCACTAAGAGATGATAAGTAATCTCGGCCTCAGCCACCCACAGTTTCTTCGCCAACCGTCTAAATCATATTACACAGAAAAATAACAAGACCAGTACCAATTCGGTTGGTTGGTTTAATGCAACTTTGGGAAGTAAGGGCACACTGGTTTGTTAATCATACAAAATTCGTGCTGTTTTTTATACGGCTGGATACACAAAACTGGCAAGAGAAGATGCAGCTTTGCATTTACATTACTGTATTTGGCAGACACTTCCATGCAAAGCAACTCACAGTGCATCTGAGCTATACATTTTATAGGTATGTTTGTACCCTGGGGATCAAACCCATGACCTTTTGCACTGCTAACAAAACCCAAACTGAGCTACATGATAAAGTAATAGCACTAGTCTGGACAAGACTTTAAAAGTGAAAAACATTTTAAATGGGTCATATCACGTTGCTGAACAGAACATTATTGGAACATTGTATTTGGTGTAATGCAATGTGTTTAAGCAGTTTAAGGTAAAAAACATTATTTTTCACATACTGTACTGCTCCTCTATGCCCCACCTTTTCTGAAACGCTAATTGGCAAGCTATCCAGTGCATTGTGATTGGCCAAATATCTCAAGCGTGTGACGACGTCCATTACCATATTTGGAATATCTCAGCTCCAAAAAGACAGCATCATGGCGGTGGCGACAATATTACAAGGAAAATAAAAGTTATGCTTCCTTTTTTTGCGTATACATTTGGGCAGTGTTGTGCAAATCCTCCCACACAGTGATGTAGATATGTGGGGGCATGTTTGTATGAGGGTTTTAGGAAGGCATGGATGAGCCTCCGCTTTTAGAAAGTATATCTCTTGTATTTGAGACTGAATGGCTATTGATCAAACTTGAAAGCTTCAGATGATTAGCTTTTGACAGACATAACCTTGATCTTATATTGTAGCTTCTTTTTTATTTTTGAGGTAGAAATGTATGCAGTTAAAATACATTTTTTTCAGATGTTGTTCTTTCATAGCTCAAGAGGTTTATGTAATCAACATTTAAAATATATTTTATATATTAACTTTATTAGATGTGCAGTAAAAATGCAGTAAAAGCACAGAGCTATACAATAAGGATGCTAAAGCTCAGCTTATTTGGTCTGAAAGCATTCATATTGATCCACATTGAGTTTTGACTTTTGTATGTTGGCTCATATGAGAATGATTTGAGATACTGTTATGGTCTTTTTTATGGAATTACACAGCAGATGAGCTGTTGCATTTGTCAAGCTGTTCCAAACTCATCCCAACGACCCCAAAAGTATAATAATAGATGATTTTGCCGGGTGCCCAGAGTACAATTGTAGTTCGGAGTCATGCATATTATGGGTGGATTGGGGATTGTTAAAAAATTGCTCTTTCCTTCTGCAGGCACTTGAACTGATTCTGTGACAGTGTGGGGGCAGAAGAGCAGCAGGGAGTCACACACACGCAGAAACACACACGCGCAAAAACATAACACATACACACACTTTAATAACTACGGGAACACTGTACATCACCCACAAACTTAATAAAGCAAGCACTGTTTTGTAGTAAGCCAGCTGGTGGCATGTAATGTATGTAAGATTTATATCTATCAAAGTGGTGAGATGCTGCTACAGCATGTGCTATGCTATCAGCAAACAGAGGGATTTATGGGTACGATTCTAAATCTTCAACTTTCGTTAGTAAAACAATAAATAAGGCAACAACGAATGAGAGAGAGAGAGAGGGGGGGGGAGAAAGAGAGGAAAAGAGAGAGGAAAAGGAAGTTCATTTTAGTTTCAAAGAAGCTTCACATGATAAAAATAGAGAGCACTCCACTTGCTTTTACTGCCATTGCACTTGCACACGCATGAACACACGCACGCACGCACGCACGCACGCACGCACGCACACACACACACACACACACACACACACACACACACGCACACACACACACACATGCACGTACGCACGCACGCACACACACACACACACGTACGCACGCACGCACACACACACACACTGCCTGTAATGCTGTGTGAATATTTGTCATCCTCCATGACACCATCCTTTCTGTACAGTCTCCCCTGAAGTGTGTATTTGTGTGCTCTCTCGTCCACACACATTTACTTTTAATTCCCAGCTGTCCCGTGATTTCTCACTTCTATATATCTACTGTAGCTTCCCCTCCTCTCACTCTCTCTGTTTGTCTTCGACAGAATAATGCGCCTTTGCTCGATTAAAAGAAAAGAAACGTTTTCACAAGCTGTTTTGGCTATTCTTCTTACAAACTGCAGATGCAAAACATGCAAGATAAACAGCAAAAAGACATTTTAAAAAGATAGATGTTTTCATAGACAATGCATGGGAACGTCTCGGTTACGGATGTAACCCTCGTTCCCTGAAGGAGGGAACGGAGACGTCACGTCGTGACCGACGAATTGGGAACTCGCTTAGAGAGACCAATCTGCTTCGTTTACTACTAAAACGCCAATGAACTTGGCATTGAGATATTTGCATAATGCTGGCGCCGCCCCGCCAGGTGCCTTTATAAGCAGCAGGTGCAAATAGGGAAATTAGCTTCTTTTCGCTGAGAAAGCCGGGAGAAAGTGACCGGTCGATAAACAGCAGGGAGCAGCCCTGTGGCGACGGGACGTGACGTCTCCGTTCCCTCCTTCAGGGAACGAGGGTTACATCCGTAACCGAGACGTTCCCTTTCAGTCGGTCACTACGACGTCACGTCGTGACCGACGAATTGGGAATCCCTACCAAAACGCCACTGAGGGCTGACCTCTTCCAGTGTCTGCGTAAAGCCCTCCGGTTCCACTTAAGGAGAAGGAGAATTAGGTTTTAAGGCAGAAGGCCGGGCACTAGATGTTCCTTTAACCCCACAGTAGTGCCAGCGACTGGGAAGCGCCCTATCTGAGCGGTATAGGGACGCTGCGGAAGCCACCGCCCCATTAAGGGCTATTGGTGGGCGAAAGTCAACCGTAGTTGAGGTAAAAATGACAGCCGTGGCTGTGTAAGCAAAGCAGTGCTCTGCTAAGGGAAACGTGGGCTGGTAGGATTAACCCCACGGAATAATACTCACAAAGGAACCCGGTGGGACACAATGTGGAGCCCGAGCCAGACACGTAGGTTCGCGAGGATACAGCTAGTGAAAGGCTGACAGCCAATGCTCCGCAACAAAGGCTGCCAAGGCAGCGGAGGAAGAACAATTCAAACCATTACGCATTTTTGTTCTGAAGGCCTTCCATACTGACACAGTTATGAAGCATCAGTTGGAGGCTGCAAGCCGACCTGCGAGACTGCTCTCCGTGCTCCCCCTGGTGAGGAAAGAACACGAGAGGATACAGGCTCGATACGAACACTGTAAAATCTAGTGAACGTATTAGGTGTCGCCCAACCAGCAGCTCTACAGATGTCTGTTAGCGAGGAACCACGAGCTAAAGCCCAACATGAGGCAGCACTCCGTGTGGAGTGCGCTCTCAAATTAAAAGGGGCAAGGAATACCCTGAAGATTATAAGCCAGGGCGATAGTATCAACTATCCAATGAGACATCCTCTGCTTAGTGACAGCTTTCCCTTTCTGCTGGCCACCATAACAAACAAAGAGCTGGTCTGAGGTCCTGAGGCTTTGCGTGCGAACCACGTAGAGTCGCAGTGCGCGTACGGGGCACAACAAAGCCATGGTTGGGTCTGCGTCCTCCGGGGGCAGCGCTTGCAAGCTCACCACCTTATCTCTGAAGGGAGTGGTGGGAACTTTGGGCACGTAGCCTGGTCTGGGTCTCAGTGAGACAGCAGGACCAAACTAAAAGCACGAATCGTCAACAGAGAATGCATGTAAATCCCCTACTCTCTTCATGGAGGCCAGTGCTATCAGGGTCAGAGTTTTCATTGATAAAAACATCAGACTCGTAGACTGCAAAGGCTCAAAAGGGAGACCTGAAGGCTTCAGCACCATGGACAGGTCTCAGGAGGAAAGAGGGAGGGCGCGAGGGGTTTAGCCTGCGAGCGCCTCTTAAAATGTAATAATTAAATCATGCTGGCCAACTGATCTGTCGTTGATAAGTGAGTGATGAGCAGAAATAGCGGCGATATCAACTTTAATGGCGGAGGGACAGCCTACCATCTAACCTATGTTAAAGATATAAAAGCACAATGTTAATGGGCATTCTCTGGGGTCCTCGCGTTGCGAAGAGCACCGGGTGACGAAAAAGGTTTCTTTAAGCGCGTAAGCCCGTCTTGTGGACGGTGCTCGAACCGCGTCGATGGTGTTAGATACCGCTTGCGATAAATCACCTAAACCTTGCGCGCGCTCAACGACCATACATGGAAATCCCACAGGTCGGGGCGCGGGTGCCATAATGTGCCCCTTCCTTGAGAAAGAAGTTTTTCCTCAGGGGAAATCGTCAGGGAGGGGCTGTCGCGAGGAGCATTAACTCTGAAAACCAATTCCTGGTAGCCCAGTACGGGGCGACTAATAAAAGGCTCTCCTCGTCCTGCCTGACTTTGCACAGTGTCTGCGCAATAAAGCTCACTGGAAGGAATGCGTATTTACGCACCCCCCGCGGCCAGCTGTGTGCCAACGCATCCACGCCGAGGCTGCCCTCGGTTAGTGAATAAAATAGGCGACAGTGGGTATCGTCCGGCGACGCAAACAGATCTATCTACGCACAACCGAACTTCTTCCAAATAGCTGGACCGTCTGGAGGTGGAGTCGCCATTCGCCGGGGGCGCAGCTCGGGAAGCGCGTCTGCCGCTGTATTGAGCGAACCCGGGATGTAAATGGCACGAAGGGACCTCAGATGCTTCTGACTCCAAAGGAGGAGATGACGAGCGAGATGCGACAGGTGACGAGAGCGCAAAACCGCCTTAACGGTAAATAACGCAACAGTCGCAATGTTATTGGTGTCGGCTAATACATCCTTCCCTCGCATCTCCATAGCGGAGCGTACAAGTCCCAGATATACAGCGCACCGCTCGCGGCAGTTGGGGTGCTATGCACACCCCTGAGACTGCAAGCCCGTCATACGTGGCTGATCATCCCGTGCTGAGGGCATTGCAATATACAGAATGCCAGGAGACCCCTCAGGGGCATATCTTCTATCGGAAATGCCGGGTCTACCACAGGGAAAAATTTAAATGACACGCAGGTGCAATGTTTACACGGTGTATGTCGGTGTGCCACGCTCTCCTCGAGACTCGATCGTAAGCCAATGCTGAAGCGGTCTCATATGAAGCAGCTCGGGCGGCGTCACAGCCGCAGCATGCTGTCATATGTCCTGGAGCTTCTGAAATTGTTTCAGAGGGACCGCGTACTTCCCTCGAATTAAACCGAGGCAAGTCAGAACTGACTGGTTGCGCGCTCTTGTTAAACACGCCAATTAGTCGACCGAGTCTTATTTCCATACTGAGAAAAAGGATCCTCTGCACGGGGCAAAGTTGCTCTTTCCCAGTCGACCTGAAGACTTAAACGAGCGAGATGCCGAAGCATTAACTCTCTGTGTTCGCGCACGTCTGCCAAGAACGGGCTATTATAAGTCGACGTAGAAAAAAGCAGAATGCGAACAACGCTCTCTCTCTGACATTTTAATGCCGTGACTAGCACATGGAGACACGGAGAGAGAGAGACAGCTCGAATGGTGTACTTAGTATTAATATGCCCACCCCACGACGCAGAGCGAAAAACGGTCTAAAGCGAGGGGAGATGGACACATAAAGTACACGTCTTACAGGTCTAATACGAGCCTCGGCGTTATCATCCAAAAAGAACACCTTCGTAGAGCCGGTGCGTAAATCAAATCGATCGTAACCCGCCGCGTATTTTAGGTACTATGAGATAAAGGCTGGAAAAACCCTATCATCATCATCATCTCGGTAAGAGGGACCGGCTCGAACATCCTTCGCCAACAGGATATCGACTTTTGCACGCAGTACATGTGCATCGGACGCTTTCACAACAGTGAAACGAAAGCCCGAATTTTGGGGGTGTGCCGGATTCGTAACCGAGGCGGATCGTGCGTAAAACCCAACGAAACGGGCTGGGAACTGAAGCCAAGCACCCAGGCACCGTACGAGGAGAAATAACGACACTACCGAAGTACCCGCGGTGGGGCAGCGAAGCGAGACAGGTGGGACTGCCGGTGCGTCTGCTGTGACAGCATAAACATCTACAGTATGTGTGTGTGACACTGACCTGAGCCCGCTGAGGGTAACGGTTGTCTGGTCTCCTCTACGGAGAGCGCAGACTCCGATGAGGGTGCTGGTGGTCCGGTCTCCTCAGCGGAGAGCTCGGACTCCTCAGGTCACCCGCTGGCGATAGAGGAGAGGTAGGGGAGCTGGTGTGTACCCGCTCACGGCTCTTTCGATCCTCCAGAGACCTAGAGAGGGAAGAGGAATGCACTCTTATGTGTGGTTAAGTGGGTACCGGCCGAACAGCCGGTGGAACATATGCAAACCAAGGATTTTCCACCCGACCCTCTATCGGGGGAAGGAGCTCCATCTCCTGAAGAGTGATCCTCTGCCAATCCGGGTCGCCCTTCACTGGCCACTTAAACTCCCGAATTTCACGGGAAGCGGCTAAGCGGGCGGGGCGAGCTGCTGACGACCGGTTCCCCTGCGCTGCCGAGATGGGGTCCGAGGAGGGGAACGGAGGTGGTCGCCGCAGGACGCCGACGGCGAGGGCAGACTGAGGAGCCGGCGTGGTGGACCAAGGGCAGCTTTCCTTCGCCGGAGCATGACCTAGGAGATCGCCTCAGTCTGCGCAGCGGAGCTGTACGACTCCACGGCCTCGCCGAAAAGGCCGGTCTGTGAGACAGGAGCATTCAAGAAGTTGTTCTCGCCTGCGTCCGTCATGTCAGCCAGACACAGCCAAAGGTGGCGATCTTGAACCACTGTGGTGGACATCGCACGACTGAAGGTCGCGGCCTCCCTCGTAAATCCTTGGTGAACCTGTAGCAACGTTATTGCGTGCAGGGCTGAAGCCGCGTCTCCGCATGCCTGACGGACAGCGCCCGTAACCGGACGACTGTCTACAAACACGGGAGGGAAGGGTTGGGTGGTCCCTCCAGGAACGCATCCCGCTCCACTGAAGGGGTCCCCGCCCTTAGCGGCTCCGTTGGTGAGGGAGGTGAGGGGTGAAAGCTGAACGGCCGGACGGCCGCAAATCACGTCAGCTCTTCGTGCCGTCGGGAAAGAAAGGCACAGGAGGAGAGGACCGAGAGGCCCGAGCAGCTCCGAAGTACCAATCATGTGGGCGGGACGGTTCGGGCGGAGAGGGGTTAACCTTTCCAACTCTACCGTCTCCGCCGCTCGAGCGGGCACGGCCGCCATCTCCGGAACGACTCCGCCTCGGAGGAAAAATGGACACCCCTCTGATGCTGCAGAAGTGACGGGACCAGAAGGAGGTCCAATGGATTCGGCAGACATCGTAGAACACGACTCTGCAGTCTCCACCGGAGCCTCAACCGGCTGAGGATGAGAAGGCCGGTAGGTGGAGGACGCATCCTCCGTCCTACTCAGCGTAGTGACGCGAAGGGCGCCCTGCGAGCGCTTGACAGCCGCACCATGGCGGCGTCAGCACTGCAAGGCGCGGACAGCGTTCCCGTAGAAACGACAGTCGTCTCCGCAATCCAAGAGGGTTATGCTCTCACAGAGAGAACAGAAACTCTCCACGAACGCAGCCCCGGAGTGCTCGATGCCTGAGCACGAAGACAGCGCTCGTGACCGTCACTGGAACCCTTATACTTCTCGCATCCAAGATCGCACGGGCGAAAAGCTATCCTGAAAAGGACGCTGATCTCCGCATATACGAGAGAGTGGCTGCCTTTAAAAAGACACAGAGCTCTCACGTATCACTCTTTTAGGGAAATCACTCTTTAGGTGCTCAGCTGATGATGCGCACAGGGAAGGCAACGCACACACTAAACTCAAAACAAAAAAGATGCAGAGCCGTGGAATACTGCGAGCGTCCGCTGTGTTAGTACTGCTTGTCAATCAACTTCAGCAACCGTTCCCAGAAGAGCAGAGAGTAGCTTCTCAGTAGCAGATAAAGCCGGCTTTCGAAGCGAAAAAGCTAATTTCCCTATTTGCACCTGCTGCTTATAAAGGCACCTGGCGGGGCGGCGCCAGCATTATGCAAATATCTCAATGCCAAGTTCATTGGCGTTTTAGTAGTAAACGAAGCAGATTGGTCTCTCTAAGCGAGTTCCCAATTCGTCGGTCACGACGTGACGTCGTAGTGACCGACTGAAAGGGAACTCTATGTTTTCAACATTGACTATTTTTGTTCTCTGCCACCTGCTGATGGAAAGCTTTTTTGAAATCTATTATTCATGAATTCCACTTCACTGGATCTTACAGATAGAAGGGAATTAACTAAAATGATTCTTGTGCAGTCAGATGCACCGGCTCCAGTTTCTCAAAGACAACATGTTATCAGAGTTAACCCTATATATTTAATAGGGCTGTCAAAATAAACGTGTTAATAATGCATTTACCTAAATTAATTCTGAAGCATGCACACAGGAACGCGACCCCATAGAATTACAGTTATAAAAATATCTGTTTTGACGAGCATTTTATGCAGCTATAATCTGTTATGTCTTAAGTAAATGTTTATTTAAATAATAAAATAATAAAAATATCTGATGTGTAACATTATATTAGATCCTTGCATTACAGTAGATCTAAAAGATCCCATTTTTCAAACTTTAGTTAGTGTGTAATGTAGCTGCTCAAAGTTCACTGCCAGGCGATTTATTTTCATCAACAGAATTCCCCTTTCAAAGCCTACAGCGAACGGTAGGTTTAGATTACAGTCCTCTACTTCACGGTTTAATGACGTCAATAAAAGAGTTTTTGACAAACTCCGCCCACAGGAATACATCAGTCGCCAGCTACGGCTCAAACGGCTCTGCTAAGCTAAGCTAAGCTGCTGTCGAATCACAACACACTAAACAAACTACACAATCAGAACTCGTTACGTATTTCTGAAGAAGGGACTTCATAGAACAAGGAAGACATCAGCCTGTTTTGAGGACAGTGAAAACAGCGCAATAGAGATAAGTAAATTGTGTCAAAAATACAGCGCTTTTTTTAACGTGAAACATGAACACGTTTTATAGCGCACTGTAAACTCAATCAAAGCTTCAAAAACACAGGAAAAACAGGATCTTTAAAACTATCTGTGTCTTAACGTCAATCAAACAATAAAATAAAGAAAAAGGTTGAACATGTATTGATATTGTTTCTGTATTTGTGTGTGCCTATTATTTAACCCAGAAATACACTGTAAAAAAATTCCGTAGAAATTACAATGTTATTGCAGCTGGGTTGCCGGTAATTTACCGTAGATTTACATTTATGTTATTTACTGGCAAGAGTTTGTTCAAAGTTAAATAAATTTTAAATATTAACAAGTCTTTATCTTTACAGAATAAAACTATACAATAACAGCCTCATGCAAAGCATTCTGGGAACCAGAAGTCATCATCAACCTTTTTCAGTTTTTTGCTTCAGATTTTGTTTACCAGAATGTTTTGCTTGATGCTGTTTTTTTAGTTTTACTCTGTAAAGACAAAGACTTGTAAATGTTTAATTTTCATTTAACTTTGAACAAAATGTTGCCAGTTAAAAACATGAATTTAAATCTACGGTAAATTACCGGCAACCCAGCTGCAATTTCTACGGAATTTTTTTTACAGTGTAGGTCAGAAAGGGACAAACTCAACTGTTGGGTCAAATTAACCCAGAACATGTTTATATTTGACCCAACAATGGATTCAAATAAAGCACTATTCGGACGGGATTAGTTTTCCAAACAACGTTTGAGTTTCAACGTGTCCCCCAGGACGTCTGTGATTTTATGTACCGATTCGAACAGGATGAAAATGATGCAGGCTATTCCAGAGATGGGAGTGTCTGTTTCATGCATTTGGGCGTTGCAGAAGAGCACATGCTCTGGATACGCGTGTTTGTAATGTTTAATATTTTGCTTTAAATGTAAAATTATGACAGAACATGTTATTTATTAATTTAATTTTAACAAATCAATAGGTAAATTGCTCTGGAATTCTTACGGAGGTCGTCAGAGAAAAACACAGACATGGCCGATTCGGACGGGATTAAAAACACAGAGGACCTCTGAGAAGCACCATTTTCTCAGAGGTCCCCCTGTAAAACTAAAAGCAGTTTGACTGGCTGTTTATGTTTATTATATAATCCAGGAAGACCATCATAATTTGTGCAGTTAGGGGTTGCCATAATAGCTAATACAAACGCAGTAAATCTCAAAGTATGTGGCGCACATGCGCTCATGATCTGTATACTGTATACAAATCCATTCAGTAAAACATTTCACAGAAACTGCCAGTAAACAATAAATACAATAATTGTTTACAACAATTAATATTATGCTGATAAAAATATCTGATTTATTTATTCTGCTACTATATATTATTTTAAAAAAATGCGATTACAGTACAGAATATATACAACATAATCTGCTTAGTTAATGTTTATAATAGGTCGTAATGTGTTTGAGCGTACTCTTGTTATGTTTAAAATCAAAAAGGAAATACTTTAAAAAGTAAGCAAAATAATTTCATAAGCTCATGTCTCCACCTAGTGCGTAAGAAGCGATGTAAATGGAAACAATACTCAATACATGTAGTAGTTTAATATGTTTATTATGGTGTGTTCAAATAACTTACAATGTGTTGAATGAGAAAGATACTGCTGACTGTGTCAGACCGTGTGAAGCTCGACGTGTTGACATAAACAAGTCCATTAAAAATTGCAGTTTAAAAAGATCTCACAAGAGATATATATTTGCGCATTGAAGACCCGTCACCTCCGATCAACAACACAAAATGATTGTATATATCTTCATATATCAAGCCACTTCTTAATTTCATCTTCACACTGGTTCATTCATGGCATGTGTAAGTTAGTAAATATTAACTGTTTAAATCATGTTTTATGCGTGCTCCACTACACTGTTTTCTACCGTTTGGCTATTGAACCGTAAGTCTCGCAAACGAAGGGAAATCACTTACTTCAAGAAAAAAGTGGATAAACCTACAAAGTTTCTACTATGCAGTGTATATAAAGTATGATGCATTACTGATGCAGAGCAAGTGATTTTTCACTTTTATTCAGAGGATGAAAGGATTAGCAGTATTTTCACCCTGAACTCCAGTATTATTTTGTCAAGCCAACTGCTTTTGACTTTTATTCCTCCAATCCTTTCCCCCCATGGGGATATCCTGTGCCCGTGTGCCACACTGCATATGTTCCCTGTTATGTTCTGATTTCGTGCTCACTGACTCCTGTCTTATCGCCTTAGCCATTTCTGGAAGGAGCTGATCTTTATCGCTCATCTCAATCCCGGTGGCAACACCACAAATGCCTGTTGAAATAGGTTACTTATTTAAAACCAAGTCATGCGGAAATGTTTTATTTATTAGCATTCAAGGTTTATTCTTCGATAGAAACTTTTAAATACATATTGTGTCTGAATAAGTTGCTTTATCTTCTCTTGCATGCACCAAATCTAGCTCTCCTACAAACCCTAGTGAACCAAAACTATAGTAAAACCTTATTGGTTGAGGTTAAACATTTGCATTATTTTTTGTATTGAATATTTTTATATTTAATATTTTGTATATCAAACATTCAATATTTGTAATATTTAAGTTTTGAGTTGGCACGGTGTGCTCAACTTGCTCTTTATCCTGTATATTTTTTTTGCTACGGAACTTGTTGCTTTAAATTAATACATTTTCTTTGCAAATCATTTATTTTCACATTTATGTTTACAAAGATCATAAATGCTTAAAATGCAGTTTATGTAGGCATCTATTGTTTGCCATTTGCCACTTTTGACCATCCTAAAAGTTTAATAGAAAATATTTTAGACAGACAAATCTTGAAAAGAGTACAATTTAAACTTCATGCCACCTCTAAATCATGCACCATTCATGATTTTACTCCAACCTTCTAACTACTTTTACCATAGATGCAAACACTTATTTATTGCAAAAACACAAATCATAACCACCACATCTGATCCAATTACAATGAGCGGCTTTCTTTGTTAAAAAAATCTTTGTTGTCTTAATTTTTTCTGTTGAATCAACTCAGATTAACAAGTCATGTCAACTTACTACTATTTATCTTGACAAAAGATGAGTTGCTACAACTTATAAAATGAAGTTGACTTCTTTCAACTATATTTTATAAGTTATAACAACTCATCTCAAGGCAAGATTAATAATAATAAGTTGAAATGAAATAAGGCAGCAAATAATTTTTACAGTACAGTATATGTCACCCCTAATGCCATGTGATCTGGATGAAAAGAAAATTGAGTTTCTCTGCTTCATGCATACATTGATGCTGGCAGAGACTTTTAAAGCTTTGCTACGTGCAATGCTCTGGCTATGACCCGTTCTGGTCCTCTAGCACTCCGTTATATTAGTCTGTGCCTAGACAAATGCATACCGAGCTTGGGTGCTTCTAATGTCTATCAGTGTCTTATACACATACTGTACACAGTCACTCTTGCTCATGCTAAAAGGGAATGTGGCAGAGATGAGAAGTGAGAGAGAAGCATGTGGGTGGGTAGAGGATGCAGGGCATGTAAAGGGTATAGCCCAAACAAATATAAAGAAAAATTGAGACAGTGATCTAAAGTGACAGAGGAACGCTTAAGCAGAAAGGTTTATGAAAGATGGGAAATCTTCGGTCCCTTATTAATATTTCTACTCCATTTAAGAAGCAACACGTGTACACAGAGCCAAACACCATCATGGGCATCCCTATAGACTTCACTAAGACTTAGCTGTAGGGTTTGTGTAGAAATAAAACTGGCATATGAGACACCATTGGAACTCCATTAGAGCTCCATCCTCTCTCTTTTCTCTTTGCAAAAATACCTCTTGTCTTATGTAGTTACTGAGAAGACAAAGACTATGTTTATACCAAATACACCTTTTACGCACTTTTGCATTTCTCGACCGGAAATACGTCAACAAAGTGTATCCTGTTATCGTAGCGGCAGCTACTAAAAATGGCAGAGTCAAAGAGTAGCAGTTTCTGTAGTGTTCCAGGCTGTTCGTCTTCAAACCAGAAACAGCCCTGCCGCAACTGCAGCAAGAAGAGTGAACACGCAAGAACGAGAAACTTTCTGAACTTTTGCCGACCGGCATTCTGTCTATATTATCTCACATAGAAATACACAACTTTAAAGCGGACTGACAGTAACATTTCACATTTACTTAGTACAGCAGCTACACCAAACCGGTGAAGTAGCTAAAGCTAGCTATAGCAATTACTTCTTTAACGTTATTTACCTTGGTAATTGTGGATAAACTCTTTGTGGAAGAACTTATATCCCTTATGCAGTTTGTTCCCTTAATGCAGCTTTTCCATTGCATAGTACCCAACGGTTTGGTTTAGTTTGGGTCGGGTCAGCTTACTTTTGGGAGCTTTTCCACTGGGTGCAGTCATAGTAGCCAATACTTTTTTCGTACCACCTCGGTTGGGGTTCCAAGTGACCGGAGCTGATACCAAACGTGACGTGAAAACACTGTAAATCACTGATTGGTCAGAGAGAATCGTCACTACCAGCGTCATCGCTATAATGTAAAAGATTAGCTTTACCTCAGTGCTAGCTTGCGCTGTCTTGAGCAAACATGTTCTCATCTGTGCTCTGTTATAAGTTCCTAAACTCCCTTTTAGCGGTGAAAAACATCCAAGGGTTGAGAATCAGGGACACCATAACAGTTTTTTCCAGACTTGCAGTTTGTGGTGGAACATTCAGAATGTACAACGACGCTCTAACTTGTATGATGTCACAGCAGTAGGCAGCGCATATATATAACGACATGCCTATAATCCCTCCCACTGCGAAGTGATACTAAACTCGATGGAAAAGCTAACCACGCCAAAGTGAGGTCAGCTGACCCGACCCAAACCAAACTAAACCGTGGGGTACTATGCAATGGAAAAGCGTCATTAGTGGACGAATGTATCTCCACTCTTCACCACATCGGTGCAGGTGAACTTCGGAAGACAAGTCAGGATAGTCGAAAACACTCTAGCTGCCATTTCACCGACAACAAAGCTGGGTTTACGCTTCGTTAATGTATTTCCGTTTTTTGTGTAAATGGTCTATTAGATGTCATTCGCTAAATTAGTAACAAGAGATAAGGCCAATTCACACCAACAACAACCAATCAAAGGCCAAAACCCCAACATTCTAAAGTCTCATTTACTTTGATCAAACAACAAGGGTTTCATACGGACCCAACAAACCTCAACAAAAGCATTTGTTGGCGTTTGTTGGATCATTGTGAGTTGGCCTACGAGGGGCTTTCTGAACACATTTTTAGCTACTGTATGTGCTACGGCTAACTAGCGCTGAGTTGTTTCTACATTATTAGTCACTTGGGTACTATAGGTACAGTATGCTATGACTGGAACGGTAACAAAGAAACTGCTGTAAAAACCCAAGACTGCTAGATTGATCAAAAGATTGGTTTTGGAATACATGTATACCACGTTATTGGATATTTTTATTTAATTGGGGAGACATTGAAATGGTGCTTATAAGCATTGCAAAAAAAAAATCTTAAAAATAATAGTGATTTATTGTGCCATAAAAGACCCATTTTTTGGGGAAGGTTTCATAAAGAACTTTAAACATTTGAAGAAACTTTCTGTTTCAATAAAGGTTCTTTGTAGTGAAAACAGGTTCTTTAGATTGTGAGAAGGTATAAAAAACTAAAGTTGTTTCTTTTGGAAACCAAAAATGGTTCATCGCTGTTAAGAATCTTTTAAGCACCTTTATTTTTAAGAGTGTAAATGTTCATTCTTATGCCCAGCCATCAGAAAACAAGGGTCACAAATTTGACAGAAATGCTCAATAAAACTATAAAAGATAGGGCTAAATTATCTAGGTACGCTCCTCTGTGAATCCTACAGTGCCATTATTTTAATCCCAAATTTCATACTTGAGATCATGGCTTGTGGACGGGGCCCTGGCTCAATATTTATGGCTGTTTCCTTAACTGTAGGTTTGTGGTACGCCACATAGTTGAATGAATCCAGTTACAGGTTACAGAACATCACTGCAGGGAAAAGTGGCAAATATACCAAACTGAGTGGAATTACATGGACATTCTTAAACTGGTTAATAAACATACAATTTGTAAGATCATGTAAACATGTTTAACATGTTTTCTTTCATTGAGTAAAAGTAATAACTGGTTTAAGCATGATTTTTACTCTGGTAAACATCATTACTAACATTCACGTTGGTTTACGTTCCGAAAAAAGAGAGTCAAACCAGGAGTTTTAAATTCTCATAAATGTTAGTTGCTAGTTACCAGCGGTTTATTGTACATGTAAACACACTCAGTGCTAGCTGCATGACTGTCTTCTGTCTGTGTGCGTCACATGTTGGGTGTCACAAGTCACTGTGTGTCCCACCCTCCCCTTATGGTTGTCAGGTAACTTTCTCAGGCCAATCCTATGATGGTCAGTAGGGGCAATCGCTTCATCTCTTTTTCTTTGCCCTGCTGGGCACAGTTGAAAAGGGAGGGAGAGATTGATTTTGACCCAACCCTAGGCCACACCCCCCTGAGCTGGAGGACAAGGTCAAATGGTGCCTGGGCTGCAGGCTGACTCTTCGTTTTCTCCTCCTTTCCGCAGTGAAGAGACACCCTCCCCTCCTCCCACTGTGTCACCATCCCCTGGGGAACCTGTGTCGCCCTCACCAGGGGTGACTGCTGCCAGTGCAATCCAGCCTGAGGTCCAGGTGACGCCTCAACTTGCAGAAAGCACCGCGACATCTGTCGATGGAGGAGGGGGAGACGGGGATCGAGATGGAGGTGGAGCTCAAGACACAGAGAGTGCACAGGTTGACAAAGAAGAGGTGGAGCTACAAGAGGTAGAAAAAGAGGAAGAAAAACCCCAAGTGCAACAACAACTGGAGCAAGAGGAGGAAAAGAAAGAGACAGAGGAGCAGGAGAGGGAAGCAGCATGTACGGGGGGTGCGGGAAGGAGGCCAAGCTTGCATCACACTGCCTCACCAATTAGAGTACAGAGGAACGGAGCGTGCAGCCACTCCACAACCTCGGACTATGAACTCTCGCTCGACCTCAAAAACAAGCAGGTAGGGAGCAAGGCACTGTGGGATTGTGGTCTTGGGTACGTGTGAGTGTATGCATCAGGCTTATAAGGACTGGCTGTTGTGCTTCTTATGGTTGCTTTAAGGTGGCTGAGTTTGAAGTTGAGGTGGCTCAGGGTGCTGGAGCTTACTGGAGATGGATGTTTACAAGTTGATCATTCATCTTCATCTCATACACATCCATCAGCATCTCCATCAGCTTTCTAACCTATCAGTAGGCCCACATGGAATCTGTGCCAATGGTTGTGGAACACCCAATGTAGAATTTTGTAGAAATTTGGTGCTAAATGGTCAATTCACACAAAAAAATGCTACACAAATACACACTTATTGAACTACTGTACACTTTCTTCTTCAGGTATAAACACTGAATATGTTTGTCAATGTGTAAATATGATTATATGTGCAATAATGAGTATCCCTCCCCTAGATAAAAATGACTACTCCATTGTTTTGAAACTGACATTGATCTGCTAAAACTTAAAACCGTTGACTTTCAAAAACACAACATATAATATAATTCAAGGCACAAAATGCTGAAAAAACAATGAGATGTGCCGTAACTGTCAAATACGTCAATGTGATGCTTGTTTACAAAGACCAACAATGGAGAAATTGAACAGGTGGAGCGCAAAGACACATAATGTGTAAACACCCCATTACATTCCAATTGATAGCTGTAACCATGAAATTGGCTATAATATTTCATAAATAAACATAGAGGGTAGAGTACAGGGAGCTTTTTGGATTTGCAGACTTCGTAGAGGCCGACCTGTCATTTTTAATGCCATGTGTTAGGACCGCAAAGATGAAATATCAGTGGCTCTTTTGCTAAACCCAGAAAACTGCCGGGAGAGCATTTTTCATTCATGTATCATTGGCATTATCCAGACACAATGTCTGCGCAAAACGTTGCAGCTCTTTGAAGAGTTCTCATTTTCTAAAAGCAATCCCAGAAAGCACTGCAACCAGCTTTGTGAATACATATCTTCAGATGACAGTCAGGAAATTTTATTCAGTAATTAATCCAGTTTAATTGGACTATTTTACTATTTTTTTGGGACTTATTTGTACCCTGTTTTGATCTTTATATATATATATATATGTTATCTTGGCAATATACTAGCACCAAACTCTTTTGGAATCAATTCTGAGTCAAGTATCCGTTGTGCTTCATGTGATGAACAATATTTGTGTGGCATGCAATATTGTTGCCTACATAGAGCGTTCCAGGTCAATAACTTGAGCTTCTATTATGTTTATAGATAAGGTTTGATGCAGGTGTTATACTGACGGCAGCTTACTAGGTTTTAAAGTAGAGATTCTTTCTCTGTTTTTTTGCAGTTGGGTAGCATTGTTTTCTCGGCTTTAAAGTACAAACATGTTTGTACTTGAGTCTAAAAAACAAAAGAGAAAATACTCTGGCAGAGTTCCTGGGAAGGGTATATAGTGATGTTGAGGAGAAGGAACTTGACAGAGAGATGACAGAGATAGATAGAGTGACTGAAAGATAGATAGATGGATGGAGAGAGAGTGAGAGGGTGAAAAGGTTGTGTTGTCATGGTAACACAGAGGTGACCTAAAAATCCCAATGCCTCATTTCATTTGTATTGCATATTCCATTCCCCAATTCCCCAATATTAGGTGGAGAATAATTATCTAATAGTATAACCACATGACTGTTCTGCTTTTAATATTAGTAAAGGCCATATGTATAAATGAAGCACAGAAACAGAAAGAAAACAAAGCAAATAAATGATATTGAAGAAAATGGCAAGGCTGCGTCTCAGCTCAAGCCTGAAGTAATTTGTTAGCATTAGCTACAGAAAGCTTTTCATGTGCGTTGGAAAGGAGGGTTCATTTTCCTTTTCCAGACTGATGAAGTGTTCAGACACTGTATAGTAACATATTAAACATAGCGCAAAAATAGCGGTCTGGTTACAAGCCTTTATCTTAAAGAAAATAATTTTCATACATATCATTTTCAAGCAGTATTTCTATCTAGATATTGCACTGTCTCCCTTTTCAGTGGCCAAGGCCTATCCAAGAGGCAATCTGACTGACGTAAATTAAGACGAATTCAACCAATCAGAGGATGACTTTGAAACTGAAATCATGTCACCTCAAGAAGCTTTATTGTCATTTCAACCAGTGCAGTCAGTGAAATAAGACAACATTTCTCCAGGACCATGGTGAAACATACAGACACTGAACTACATAAAACAACACAGAACTAAGGGCTAAAAAGTTATTTAACCTAGCAATGATGTATCCGGATGTTTTGATGTTTTCAATTTGTGTACCTTATGCATCAGATGTTCAGCCATCAGTCTCTGAGTGTGATGTTTGAGGCTAAGACACTGTATATCACTGTACTGTATATAGCTTAGGAAAACATACTGTAATTTATTGGTTCCCCTGAATATTTTAAAGTCTTTGCTCGAATGTTACCCAAATAATTTGTCCAGGGTATTGTAGACTTTCTTGCATCTAATTTACATTATCAAGGATTAGGGCATATACTGGATGTTTTCTGATTGTTAGGATAAATGTTAGAATTTCCTTTCAGGATGAATTAAGATCTGAATCATGTATGACATCGGAGGACATTAGATATCTCAGAAAAAGTGTTAGTTTACATATTAAATAATTTGATGTGATAGCATATATGCGAGTCGTTCAGGTATGGTTCTTATTTTCTTTATGTTTGTGCAATTTGCTTATAAATTGCTATTCCTATCCTCTGCCAGAATAATTGGTTTTCTTAGGGACTTCAGACATCTATGAAAAGCCAGATATTGACCTTAGGAGTACAAATCAAACACTGTTTATGCCCATGACCCTTTCCAGGTATTTGAGATAATCTGTGGCATGTGCTGTGAATTTCATCTTTCTATAATCACTTAGAGAAACCCAAGCTAATGAAAAATGAATGTTCATGAGAAATGGCTTATCTCAACTCACAAGTTTATAAATAGAACTAATCCTGAATCTTCTCAGAAGAAACTATCTGAAAGTGTGAAGTAGCAAGCCACAGGATTTAATATGTTTACTTTATGTGTTAACACTGACCTTCATGTCTTTATTACACTTTATTCTCATTCATTTCGTGAAGCCCTGTCATGTTTAAATCTTTGATTAGTATTTTGTCTAAATTAATTATTTTAAAATATAATTTTATGGATGCTTCAATCATAACCATAGACTGTAAAAAATATATAGACGTAGTGTCCGTGACGTCACCCATAGGTTTGTGAAGAGCTGTTTTGAAGCTTAAAGTACAGTATAGGCAATGCCTGCCGTTGCCATCTTGGCCGCGTGTCAACAAGCATCACTCGAGATAGTGTTTAAAAAATACTTTCTGAAACTTGTACGAACCCTGTCAAAGTGCATTTGGCTCAGAAATACTGATTATTTGACACTTTGCCTATGTTTATCACGAGGAATCCATCTCTTGAAAAGTGTTAATAAGTCAGAATGCATGAAATAGCTTTAGACCCCCCTCCTTAACATTCTGTCAAATCCAACAATGATGTTATAATAATAATGAGTGTATAAGCCTCTTTGTGAATTGTTTTTGGTTAACAACCAACATAACAGCGACGCTGCATTAATGTTAAATGCTCATGATGTGCAGTCGCAGGACGACAGCTTTAAACCAGGCTCATCCAATCAGATTTTACAGTCTGCATTATCCTGACTAAGGCTGACAAACCAGGCAAAATGCTAAAAGCCATGATCCACTATCAGCAAAGTCAGCTCCCTCCGAGTGCGTCTGAGTGCTGATAATCTGGCTTTAGCAACTCCAGACACGATCTCTCAAAAGCTGATGGCTCCGCAGATAACTGTTGCACCTCTTCTGTGTGATTGCCTCTTTATGCTAATAAAGGCAAGGCTAACCTCCCAATGAGACCTTTGATTATCCTGTCTTATGTTGATGGCCTCATAAATATACATGCATCCTTGAAATACAAATCAATGCAAATGAGAAACTAATGTCAAGCACCAAATATGTCATTAAACGAGCCAATGAGATTGCATCTACATCTATCTAACCTTTTCCAGAGAATCATCTTTGATAACAACAGTGTGTCCCTTGTGAGCTGCTTTTTGGATAGCTTTATATCAAGTTTTTGTTGTGAAGCAGAGAAATATCAGGATACCTAAGAGACAATTTGTGCCGCATTGTGGGTTGCGATTAAGGTTGATCCTTTTTAATATTTAAACAGTTCTTCCTTAATGGGCATACATTAATACATTGCAAGTCAAGTCTACATAGGCATCTACTGAAATACCCACCAAAATGTGTCACCCTCTGTAAAATCTTGACTAAAGTTTTACAATGTATAGATTAGAATCATCAAAGTTTGATTTCAATCACTGGGTCACAAATTAGTTTTGACAATAGTGTCCGATTTTGACTCTAGCTTCCATCACATTTTTGTGATTGTAGCCGTGTCTTGTTTGGATATTTATATGTAATTTTATGCCATTCTGATAAAGAACTGGGCTTGGATAGAATGCTGTGATTCAGTTGTCGGGTTTTATTTGTCAACATTGACTTGACAGATAGCACTGTCGTCGCTATACCCTTTCTTTTGCAACTGTAGTGGTTATGGAATGATCTCTCTCACAACCGCTGCATTGTGAAGTGATCAAAAACAAACCTGACAGCTGGCTAATGGGTGAATTTGCAACAGGGCCACATTCATTACACAGCTTCTTGTCTCTGTGTCTCTTGCTTACCCCCTCTTTCACTCCAGTTTTATTTTTGCCATTTATCTGTGACGTTCCCTTTCGAGGGAACTTGTGCTGCATCACCAAAGCTAGAGAAACTGAAGCCGGCAGAGAAATGAGAGCATTTGTTCCCAGAGTATGTGGGACAAGCGCTTTCTAAAACAGAAACCCCAGCCTCTTTGGGGCAGCATGCCTTTCTTTTGTGACCACAGTGAGCTGTTGTCATGGAAGGCCCCCTAATCAGCCTGTGTCCAAACCCCTCATGCCACCATGTATTCAAACATTGTAGGGATGGGTGTGCACATATAATCGGCAAATGCCCAGGGTGGAGCAGACACTCACAAGCTATCTGTCCCCATGCGCCATCGTCACGTTGACAGGGTTGGCTGGGACTTGAAGTCAGGTTTTATAGCCTTTATTTCATGGTTCCAAAGTTCCATAGTTTCACAGACTGTTAGGGCTGATAGCAGCAGCATCCAACGTGATACCTTTGGGGCTGCTTTACATGAGACTGCTACAGTGTTGGCCCAAAACGAGAGGGTTTTCCCCATGGGGTTATGAAAGGCCATGTGGGTCATAATAAATGTAAGTCCATCAGCTCAGTTGGCGCATATATTGGCTAGAGATGCTGGCAGTCTTTCATATTCTTACACACCTTTTTGCAGGGGGCTTTGCAATCACTTATTGTTTAAGTTGGCGTGCAATATTCTCTTGTGGGCAGAAAGAAAGCTGCTCTTGCTCAGAGCAATATACATTCCCAGGTGTCTAAATCAGGGAGCAAACTTTTTTCGAGACAGGAGCTAAGGCCCAAGGAGTGGATTTTTGTATAATCAAGCGGAAGTGGATCTGTTTGCGTCTGAGAGACGACACACTGTCCACTCAGGTTTTTTATTTATTTATTTATTTGATAGGAACAATGCACATTAATTAACATCTGCATTGAAGCAACAACAGCAGACATAAACATGCCGGATAATAGCCACAGGGCTAATTTACATTCGTAGTCCCTAGACAAATTACAGAAATACAGAAATCATAACATACAAAATGACAAACATGAATAAGTATAAACAAAGCAAAATAATAACATAAAAAGAAATAAATTATAAAAAAGAAAACAAAATAGGAAAAATTACTTAATTGTCACAAGACTGGTTAACTTTAAATCACTCTTTGAGTTTGCTTTGAAATATAAAAAATGTGGAACAGTTGAACAGTCCCTAACAGTGATGGTTGATGCTATGATACAACTGGCACTATGCCTGTATGGTTTTCCCCAAACGCTCTGTTTCCAGGAGTTCTGTAGTGGGTTCGCCTGTTCCTGGTGGGCCCTGTTTTGGCCAAACCGGATATGGATCTTAGACCTGGTGTCTCTCCTTAACAGCCCACCATGGATAAAACCTGTAAGGATGGACCTTCTTTCTCTGACAGGCAGTGCACGTTTTCACCCCTGCCCAGAGCTGCAGGGCTCGTAGACTCCGGTCTCTCAGCTAAGGTAGAGAAGACCATTGTGCACTCCAGAGCTCCCTTAACGCTTTATGTCTTAAAGTGGAAAGTCGTCACTTCTTGGTAAAGTGAGCACCTTGTCTGACCCAGGTAACTGCCAGACTGGTACAGTTTTGGAGTTTTGCATGAAAAATACTGCAAATCACGCTGAAGGTTTATGTGGTGGCTATATCTGCTCACCACACTTCTTCACATAAGCAGTCCCTGATAATTAACTGAGGCCTGTGAGCCATACTAGGACCTGGCTATTGTTCTGAATGGTCTATCCATGGCCCTATTTGAGCATATTGAGACTGTTTCAGTCAAGTTTGTTGCACTTAAGACAATGTCTGTTGGCTATCACTTCTTTAAGGAGAGTTTAAGACCTTCAGGCAACAACGATGACTACTGTAACAATGGCATTATCTACAACAAGAAAGTAGATGCGTAAACCAGATGCAAAAGCCACTAAATGCCCATAATTAGAAAATGATAGTAACGGAATACATTTGGCATGTATTTAATTTCATCAAAAAATAAAATTATGAGAGGTAGTAAGTAGAAGTAGTAAGGTTTGTTAGATAGTAACAATGTTTACCTCAATAAAGAGATTTTTACTCATATTATTTTTGACCTTTTTGTACCAATGGAGAGTTCTTCATGGCTGGTTGTCGACTCCGTGTGTTTGAAAGCAGTAGTATTCCCAGCTCATGGCTCCCTCTGATAAGAAACTCACTGTAGCTTGGAGCCTAGGTTCTATTCAGCAAGAACTTAATATTCCCCAGACATATCGCTCTTTTCCCACCTAGTCTGAGACAAATGTAGATTGCTGAGATAAGATGGCTTTTTGGTGTTATTCAAACTTCTCTCAGGGTGTTTGAATGTTACCGTGACATAGATTGCATCAGTTCACTCACTCTTATCACACGGTTTAAAATGGCGGGACTTTAATGACCTCTAATCTGAGCTCACCCACAAAAGCACAAGACCCCTGACAGCTGATAGAAGCACAAAGGGAAAATATCAGGTGAATTTCAGTATTGAGTATCAGCTAGGGTCCTTAAATTAGCTTTCTGACGATTCCAGCCAGATTCCATGTTGGGTGTAACTAGTTACTAAGAAATTAGTTACTTTAAAGAGGTACAAAGCAAAATATTGTCAAATATACTTTTTTTACTGTGGCTATTACATGTAATTACTTTAGTAATGACAATTTTTTTTGCATAACTACATGGTTAACCCTATAGTTAGTACATGTTGTTACTTAGTACTTAAATGTATAATTACACTATAACAAGACACCACAAAATAAAGTGTAACCATTAATTCAATAAAATGTAATAAATAAATTTATTAAAATAAATTAAAACAAAATAATATTTAGAGTGAGTACAAAAAATTTGATATACCTGAACTGTCTAATTGAACCAGTTCAAACTTGACAAATGAGCGTGATACACTTTAGCTTCAAGACTTATTGCTTTTTTATGGTGGGTTAATTGCTCTGGATGCTGTATCCAGTGAATTGATTTTAATTGGCAAATTTTATTTAGAGTTTCCGCATGAAGCCATCCAGTAAGTGGTAGACTGGAAAATTGGTTTGTCTCAGCATGTCATGATATTTAGCAAACTTTGATTAGTCTATGCTATTGATTTAATGTCATGCTTGTATTCAGAGTTCATTCGTGTTTATCACAATGTCTCATTATCTTACTTTGCTTCCCTTCTTTTTCTTTGCAGATCGAAATGTTAGAGCACAAATATGGGGGCCACCTTATCTCACGGCGTGCAGCCTGCAAAATCCAGACTGCCTTCCGCCAATACCAGCTCAGCAAAAACTTTGAGAAGATCCGAAACTCCCTCCTTGAGAGTCGCTTGCCACGACGTATCTCCCTGCGAAAGCTGCGTGTGCAAAATACAGAGGGAATCTCGGCTGAACGGGCACTGGCTGAAGGCTGTAATCTGGCAAGTATCCCATTGGTCCGGTCCCCATCCCTGCCCACTACAGTGGGAGGCACTCTAACTGACCTGGAGGATTCCTTCAATGAACAAGTCCAGTCTCTTGCCAAGTCCATCGATGATGCACTCAGCAACTGGAGCATGAAAACTATGTGTTCTCTTCAAGAAGGGGGCACCTATCAGTTTAGCTCAGAAGCCTTTAATACAGCTGGTGGCACATCTGGGGTGGCAGGGACAGTCCAAGAAGGTGGCCCCATGAACCCTGTTACGCTTCAGAGTGGAACAAGCCAAGTTGAAAACTCTGAGAATATGGCCCGTAGTGCAAGTAAACTAATGATGGCCTTCCGGGACGTGACGGTTCAAATTGACAGCCAGAACTTTCGCATGTCCTCCTCAGTTTTGGAATCCTCCACTTCCGTCTCTCTCGGTAATTGTGTCCAGCAGGGGGCCATGATTACCGAGAACCAACAGCAATCTCCAGTTAATGATGCAAACAATGAACAGTTGCTACAAGGACAACCACCACCACCACCACCTCCACAGGATCTAGCTTTTGCATCTTCAGAGCTGGATGTTGATGAAGTACCAGATGGTGACTTCCCAGCCCCTCCACCAAGTGAGGAGGAACTTGGGGAGGAGGCATGCCCTCTGGTCCTGGAAAATAAGGAAGTTCTAGGGTCAGAACCGACAATTCCAGCACAGACAGTAGTAACCTCTGATACCTTGTCTCCACCAGAGGTTGCAGAGACGCTGGTCACCCCAAATGAGATGCTGGAGGCAAAGCGTATTGAATCAGACATGGCAGACAACAGCTCAGAACAGATGAGCAGCAGCAGCACATCTACATCAGCGCGCTCAACTTCAGAGGTCTCATCCAAAGAGGCTCTGCAGGCTATGATCCTGAGCTTGCCAAGATACCAATGCGAGAACCCAACTAGCTGTAAATCACCTACCCTCTCCACTGATGTAATGCGAAAACGGCTGTACCGTATTGGTCTCAACCTCTTCAACATGTGAGTACCAATGTGCCTCTCATTTCCAATCAGAAGGGTCTTTGAATGCTGAAAGAATGTTTTATTGTTATGGTTACAGTACCTCTTACATTTTGCCCATTTAAAGAAACAATTTCAAGATTTTTAAAACCTTTCTAGTATCATTTCATCAAACTTTTCTCACCTGCCACTAATGTAGCCACTTTCAAAACCTTACCGCTATTTCTGTCTCCCTTTCTTGTATCTTCCTGTCATCCAGTTCTATCTCCAGCTGTGCCTAACACCCTCTCCCTGATTCCTGTCACCTTAGGTTTCTCTGACCATATAAATAGCTCTGCTTTTATCAAAGTACAATCTCATTCCTCTTTTCCAAATGTCATCTTGCTCCACTGCACACAAACACACACTTATAGGCAGGTTTAAGCATTTGCACTAAAATCATTTATAGCACACAGGGAAATTAGAATGTATGGTTATTTATCCACCTGTGTATATGAGTGCGCGTGTGTTTTAAGAAAGTAACACTCTATCATTTGTGTTATGTCGTGTTACACAAGAAATCACTTTTTTCTTTAATGTATTTCATTATTGTTTCATGTTATTTTGTATCACCTACATGCAAATTCTCACCAGCAAAGCTGAAGAAATGCAGCCCCATTATACGAACCCCTTTAGCTTTTTTTGCAGTGTCACAACTTCTCAGATTAAAATTCTGCTCCCGCTCTATTCTCTGTGCAGCCAAGATTAACTTGAGAGAGAGTTACTTTAGTGCATTATATCCAACCCAAGTTCACTCGCCATACGTACAGGCCAGATTTACCATACCGGGCAAATTAAAGATGTAAAAAGATGTAAAAGATGTAAAAGTGCAATTCTAAAAAAGTGCTGATGGTGGTAATATCTGCGGGTTATTTACTAAAAATAAAAAACACAGGCGCAACAGCTGATTTTCATATTGACCAACGGAATCTACTAAGAGCAGCACAAAAAAGCTGAGCTGATGATCCCTGCAGGTGCGGGTGATTTACTTACGCCTGATGCACTTGAGTTCAGCACCACAGACTAGAGGTCGACCGGTTTATCGTCCGGCCGATTAATTGGCCGATTTTTGGCATATTTTAAAAAATCGGCTTTGGGCGATTTTGCTGCAAAATTAGGCCGATTAATAGGCAGGCGCATCTGCTGGCACCTAAGCGTTGTTGTAGAACTCGTGACGCTGCCTCTTGCTGCAAGCAGATTGCTCCCGTCCCGTGTGTGTAGCCATGCCTTGTTCACAAACAGCTTTGGTAAACGATGGTGGGATCGCGCAAATTAAGCAGCCAGTACAACAGCGCGACGGGCTTATGTCTCGCGGTGCACTGTCCGTGCAAAGATTAGGCTCATTTCATGTGATTAATGACTGATGATGAGTTTTGTTTGCGTGACAGAGAGAGCAGAGCCGCGCGCGCACGCTTTCTGTCTTTAAACTGTCTCCCTGCTTTTATTACTCAAAACAAAACTGACTCGATGGCGAAAGGTATAAAGACCAAATCATATCCACCAAGGATTGAAGTGTTGTTACAGTAACACTTTGTTTACAGTTTTGCGCTGCTCAGCCTGGATTAGAACACAGCGCATCCGATTCGCGAACTGACTCCTTTGAACGGATTCGTTTGAATGAACAGTTGAAACAACAGATCTGTCCCAACACTAAACTCACAAGACGTCACTGTCAGCACAATCAGTCACTTATAGCGCCTCAGAAATGAGAATGTAAATGTGTTTAGAAAGATTTTAACTAAATAACAATCTCAACTTATAAACATAGACATTTACTATGTTAACTTTATGATGAATAAATAATTTATCAGGTCTACCAAATAAGGATTTTATCCTACAAAGCAATTAAAGCCATAGGTAAAAACTGATCAAAGATGTGTCTGATAAATGCATGGTGCAGAGGAGGTTGTAAAACTCTTCAGAAAGACCAGTCATAATTTTTTTAAATTCTTTGACTTAAATAGTGACATTTTTACATTTAAAATATCTGCTAATGATGAAAACATTTTGATTATTATGTACAAATAGAAAATCGGCCAAACATATCGGCCATCGGCTGCCCTGATTTCTAAATATCGGCCAGAGAAAAAGCCATATCGGTCGACCTCTACCACAGACATCTCAACTGAAAATCGGGGTGTGTAATAATCCCAGCTAATAAAGCCATAGTACACTGAAAAGAACCGAAGGAGAAAAAAATTAAGGTTTCCATAAGTTTTGAAACACCTGCTATTGTGTGACTCCACATGACTTCTCTTTTATTTCCTCCAACAAATAAAAAATAACATGGCTTGGCAAACAATATTTAAAAAAATATATGTTCCTCTGGCATTCCAAATAATCTGTTACATGTTAAAAAAATCATCTACCTTGAACAACATGCTCTCTGATGCCTCTTCTTTCACCAACAATTGCAGCCATTTCAAACGCAAAATGATATAATACTTGCTTTTTTGGTGTTAAATAATGCCGCAAATACCAGTAATATCACAATCACAAACATTAGTAAATTGCGTTGCATGAATCATTTAAATAATCTCCCCCCATAAATTTTGCGTCTGAAAGGGAAACTCCAAGAAATGCATATGCAATAAGATCAGTCGCAAAAATCACTAGACCACACCTTTTCAGCACTATTTATCCACTGCGCGTCTTTAGTAAATCCTGACAGTCTTTATTTAAAGGCAAAATTATGGTTTGCGCTGGCGCATGCTGTTAGTAAATCTGGCCCTTAGTCATTTAGCAAATGTTTTTTCCAAAGTGATTTACAAATGAGCTAAACAATAAAAGCAATTAGAACAATACAAGAAAAGCAATACATAAGTGCAATTGAAATAGTTTCATCAAGTCTAACACAGTATACATAGTCAAGGTTTTTTTAAGGACAGAAAAGATGAAGATAGAAAAATATAAAAAGATAATAAACTCTGTATTAGTAAATGAGGTGTCGATGGAAGAGATGGGTTTTAGCCGATTCTTGACGATAGCTACAGAGTCAGCAGATCTTGTCCCAACTGGCAGATCATTCCACTAGTGTTGTAGTCAAGACCACCTAAACCGAGACCAAGTCATGACCAAGACAGGCCGAGACCGAGACAAGACCAAGACTTTGAAGGGTCGAGACCAAGTCAAGACCAAGACAGGCCGAGACCAAGTCAAGACCAAGACCACTGCATTAAAACACTTATGATAAAATGTGGAATATGCATATTAGGCCCTTCTTGTGTGTGTGTATACCATGAGAGAAGTTGATAAAATAAAAAATAATAATAAATTGGCACCGTAAAAGTCAGTAAATTATAATAATTATTTAATAATTAATGATAAAAAATTATTTCGTGATATGCCATCAGTTGTGGTCTTTTTGGGACGGCACCACAAGACGTTGCTCGTTGGCAGAGTGCAGGGATCTAGAGGGTACAAGCGAGTCTGTAAAAGCGAGTGAAGGTATTGTAAGGGGGTGCTGACCCAGTGGTGGTTTTAGAGAGGAGCGACGTGTGCCCTTGTTCGGCTCATTAAAGACCATAAATATGTTGCTCCAGGTACATATAGCTGAATCTTTTAATGGATTTTTAATTAGTGTCGTGTGGTTTTACTGTTTTGACGCAGATTTTTTTATGCTTGTCAAGTATGGAACACCTACTCGAAATGTGACCTCTGCATTTAACCCATCCCAGTAAGTAGTGAACACAAACGGGCCATGAGATTCAAACTGGCAACTCTCAGGTTACAAGCCTGAGTCACTAACCTAGGCTATGACTTTTAAAAGTTATGAAAGCGATATGTATAGTACCAGAAGCAACACTTTTTTTAAAGTTTATGCAGAAATGTAGGCAGGGGTACATAAATTTCACTGAGCCTGTGTAGATTCATCAACATAATACATATGTGTATATATATATTTATATTATGTAAGTGGATATTTTTTAAAAGATTAAAGCCAGAAACATAAGTACTGTAAAAGAAATTGATCTTGCATATTTAGAAGCATTTGCATTCAGATAGTTGCATAGATGATCCTATATTTGGGGTCTTAATAATCAATATTCAAAGGATTAATATTCAAAGATACAACCCCTTTATTGGCTATTAAGTATTAAAAAAGGACAAATAAACTGGAATCATTGTTTTAAGTGATATTTTGGTTTGTTTGTTTATTTGGATCCGTATTAGCTATGCCTGAAAGCACTGCTAGTCTTCCTGGGGTCCACAATACTTAATATCCATTACATACAAACACATATACAAAAACTTAATATCCATATATTTTATAACATTCTATCACAAGATATGCTCTAATACAGTGTATTTTAAGAAAAGATTTACAATTGCAAATAAAGCAACCAAAGCAAAAAATAAGCCTTAGTTCTGCATATACCGGTGTTGACCTGGTGGACTTCAATGTCTGTCATTTGTAAATTCTTTAAACTAAAACCTAAAGATTAAGAGCCTAATTAAAAGTTCTCCAACAACTACACAAAAGCCATCAAGGGGACATGACTTTTAAAAGTTGTAAGCTTATTCAGATGAATCAGTGATTTTCTGTAGGCCATTAAACCGTCTGAGATCTTCATGTTCCAGCTGGCTTATTTTAATTTTTATTGCTAAAGTGAAAGACATTGTTCCCGCCTGTTAATGAATGTTCTTTGTACTGAGAATAATCACGCGCATGTACTAGCAGAAACAAATAAAGGAACAAAAGATAAAAGAATGATTCACGAACTACCTGCGCTCAGTAAAAATAAAGGTGTCCCTGATGTTACTTACACACTGTACTTGATAAATAGCCATCTATGCACTGTGTCACTCTATTCATTAATCTACTCATTTATTGCCCACTATTTCCATATGAAGCATTTTTGTACTGCATTTATTGCAAAAAATAAACAACATAGCATGTAACAAAAGGGATTTATCTGTTTTATAGAGGGTGAGCGAGTGAATGTATGTGTGTGTGTTCGCTTATGAACAAAGGTAACAGATATTAACAACATGTTGCAGTTGTAAAACTATGAATGGGAAGGATCTAAATCATGCTATCTTCATGCTAGCTTCATGTTAAAACCTGCTAACTCTTGCTACCTTCATGTTAGCTTTATGTCAAATCATGTTAGCTTCATGCTAAATCATGCCAGCTTTATGCTAGCTTCATGTTGAATGAATGAATGAATGAATGAAGCTTTATTTGTTATTGTACAAGTACAATGAAATTACAGCCATCAACCTGTCCATACATAGCCTACAATACATAAAAACAAGGGGGGAGACAGAACAGGTCGACAGAGCATTGAGAAGAAGTACAGCATTACATGAGGGAGGGTAGGTTAAAAAAAACAAACCCCCAGACTATGCTCCAAAAGGAGTACAGTTTGGGAACAGGGAAAAAAACACCTCAGCAACATAAGCACATATTCAGTACATCTTACAACATGAACAACATACGACTTGCAACACGATAGGGGGGAATTGGGGTTTGGAGATAGCCCAGCGCAGGCAAACAGCCATCCGGTCCTGCAGCCATATTCGGCGCTGGTCTCAGACCCGTCTGTCCTGCTGGGGGATACAAAGCGGCGAAGGCGAGGGATTTGGGTAATGGGTGGTAAAACATGCTAACTCATGCTACCTTCATTAGCTTTAAGTTAAATCATGTTAGCTTCATGCTAAATCATGCCAGCTGCTAGTTTCAAGTTAAGTTCGCTTTAAGCTACATCATGCTAACTTTAAGCTACATCACGCTCAATCATGATAGCTTCATGTCCAATCATGCTACCTTCATACCCTTTGGCCTGGTCCCTTGGTCCAGGATGTTTGTGATGCAGCAGGTTAGTTCTCGAGTTAGCTCTTATTTCTACTCCTGGATCTTGGGTGCTTAGGTCTAAGTTGTGCTTTTTACACACAGACAGGCACTTGTATCCGGATTGGGTATAGCGTTCCCAATCATCACTACGGCGACTCAGCGCGAGTTTGCGAAACGAGAACAAGATGCTGCATTTCCCTTGCCCTACTGTGTCCCTGTTACAGTTTCTTTGGCAATATTTCATATAGCAAGGACTATTTCACATTCCATCCCTGCTGAAAAAACCAGCATGGGAATTATGCTGGTTTAGCTGGTGGTCACCAGCATACCAGCACCAAAACACAACATATGCTGGTATGACCAGCATGGGATGCTGGTGCTAATGCTGGTTTAGCTGCTGTTAATGCTGGTTTGGTTCTGGTTTGGTGCTGGTTTAGCTGGTGCAAATGCTGGTGCTGATGCTGGTTTGATGCTGGTTTAGCTGGTGTTCACTAGCAAACCAGCACCAAAACACAACATATGCTGGTCTTGCTGGTATGCTGGTTTTTTCAGCAGGGATGTGAAACCTGTCAATCTTCAAACTGTTTTAAAGGGGAGATATCATGAAAATCTGACTTTTTCCATGTTTAAGTGCTATAATTGGGTCCCCAGTGCTTCTATCAACCTAGAAAATATGAAAAAGATCAATCCAGTAAAGCAGTTTTGGTAAACCATTTAAATGCAAGCATGTTAAAAGGAGGTCATAAAAATTTGGCTCCTCTTGTGATGTCGGGTGGGGATTAAACCGGCACTTTATTAGCACAATCTAACCATTTAGTGCAAATATCGACTCATTAGCATTTATAAGGACACACCCAAAACCGACACATTTTGGCTTACACCTACAAAATGGCACTTTTATCATGTTATTATAAATACTCTATATGGTATTTCGAGCTAGATCTTCAAATACATACTCTGGGGACACTAAATATTTATTTCATTTTATTTTAGACATTTTAAAAAAAAGTCTTGGAAATGTCCCCTTTAAATGTTTATCAGGCTTTGTCAAAGTTTGTTTACAAACTTTTCTTAATAGTTACCATTGCAGTCATTTACACTATACTCATTCCTTATTTGAACATTCTTTTAAACTTATTTTGAAGTATTGTTTTATTATTTTTTGGTTGAACTCTTTAAAAAAAAAAAACTCTGGAACTCTAAAAGACCACATATATCACAAATCGGTAATCTCTGTTTATGCACTACTTACTTTTAATACCAAGAAAAAACTAGTCTCTCCTTAGCCCACACCGCATCACCTCAAATACCCTGGCAGATAAGGATAAGCCAAATTTTAATCAAATTGATGTGCTTCAAGTGAGTGAGAGGGAGGATTGTCATTAGTTCCAGCAGTTCGTTTTCAGCAGGATAAAACCTGTGACAACTCAGACTGAATCTAAAGCAGGTGTGTGTATGAGACGAGACGCTGGGCTCAAACCTGAGTTTGGATTAAGGGAGAGATTTGGGGACTGGGATGTGCTTTCCCTAAATAGGTAATTAAGAAAGAAGGGGAATTATGGGGGCTCTATGTGTATGTGTTGAAAAGAGAGATGTAAAGGACAAATTGAGGACATTTGAGGCCTGAATGAGGTGAGAGGAGTTTACCTCTTTAAATTCAGTTTTCACCTGCCTGTGAGCAAAATAGGAATTGCACCAAATAGGGAGGAAAAAGGAGAAAAAAACATTACTGCTGTGTGTCTGTGATAATGTTCATGAAAAATCGGACAAAATTTACCTTTATAAAAAGTTTGGGACGTCATTGGTAAACATTATATATAGAATTAGTAAAATGTTCCTGTAGCTCTAATAGTAGAGCATTGCATTAGCAGCATAAATATCATGGGTTCGATTCCCAGGGAAGAATACTGACTGTGATCGTAATCGCTTCCAAAAAGCATTGCTTTCTGTGAAAGATTCATGTTTAATGCAGGGTTTGTGCCTGTGGTTCCCTTTTTCACTCCTTTCACGATACCAGAATAGAACATACTGTATGTCACATACTGTAAAGCCTTTTCTCTTCCTCTCTGGATTTATGGAGATGCTGTGTTTCTTCAAAAATGTGTGCTTTTAATTAGACATCTTATTTCTGTCAATAAGAATTATAGAAGTATTTAGTAAAAAACAATAAAGATATCAGTTAAAACCCACGTCAGTCTACCAATAAAAATATCTGTTCACCTACTAAAAGTGGTGGAGTTGATATTAATAATGATTAATCAATGAAACAATCAAGCCATTCAAATCCCAATAGAAATGCATTAAAATATTGTTTAAATAAATAAATGTTCAGACCAGGCCATGTTGTTTATCAACCCACCAGTGCTAAACGAATAAACGATCTTGAGTTAAATTAACAGAAAATGCAATAAAAGTATGTGATGTATGCAATATCACAGCAATATAGTACTTATTTCTTAATATAAACATACAAAAACAGCATGACCATTATAACCACCTATCAACTGCATGTCATTTTTTAGAGCCCTTAAAATAAAAAGAAATAGTGACAGGTCTTGTATTGTTACTGACAGACAGACAAACTACATCATGTTATCCTCAGATAAGCTTGGCTGTGTCCACAGGGCCTGCACATTTACTATTACAGGTAAATCAATGTAATGAATAGACAGGAGAAGTGAAATGGGGAGATTGAAGACTGCAGTCAGGACAACCAGGGAACGTGTTTCTCAGCATGTGTATGAATGAAAGTTTAACTGGCCCTTCTATAAATCCATATACTTTTTCCAGAGCAAAGACTCAGGAATGCTGACTAAGAGGATAAGGCAACTCAATATAATACACCCAAGAAGCTTCTTGCTATCCCTCTGTGTCACTTTTAGTGTCTGAAAGCAGACAGTCCGGTTATTGATAAGACACCTAATGGAAAAGTAGAAGTTGTTAATGCCCATCGGACTTCCGTGAATAGAGAAGTGTCTGTGTGATTGTATGGGATCGAAACTCCTTTCAAGAGAGCAAACCACAATGAAAATAAGACCAGCTGACCTACCAGCTTAAAAATGACCAAAACATTATCCTTTGCTTATTTTCTGCCAAATGCTGTTCACATTATTACCTATTGCAATGTTAAATAATGCTGCATTTATGTTATGTCATGATTACCGTAATTACCTAATGGCAATACTCTACATCTACAGCTAAAGACCATCTTAACTTAGCATGAGTTTCCTGCAATTGGGTCAACATCCTTAGACTCAATATTTGTTTCCTTGGCAACAATCATATTGACAAAATGAATCAATACCACATTGTTATTGTGTGGCAACTAAAAACCAACTTATTAGACAATATTTCACATCTTCTTCACAAAATCTATAAAGAACAATGCGCAAACGATGAGGTAACTTAATGGCATAATTGTGAAGTGGGAGTGGTCAGAGATTTCCTAGTTGTACTTATGAATTTAGGAAAGATAGTTGGTAATCATTTTAAAAGCATGCAATGACATTATTTTTGACATGACTGCAACACGTTTGGGCTGTTTCATAGTTGCTTTCACACATACAGACTTTTCTGTAATATTAATTCAATTTCCCTATTTAGAGATTATTTTTGAACAAGTTAACTGAAAATTTAGGCATTTGGCAGGCACATCTTATCATTTATTTTTATTTTTACAAAAAAAAAAAAAAACATGACATGTTTTTCTTGCTTCCCATGACCTGCTCCGTTTCTCTCTTGATCAAACAGAAATCCAGACAAAGGTCTCCAGTTTCTCATCTCTCGTGGTTTCATTCCGGATACGCCCATAGGAGTGGCCCACTTCCTGCTTCAAAGGAAGGGCTTAAGCCGGCAGATGATTGGCGAGTTTCTTGGCAACAGCAAGAAACCCTTCAACAGAGATGTTTTAGAGTGAGTATATGAAGATTGTTTTGTCATAATCCATATTTCTAAAAAGATCTAAGAGAAGAAAATCGACAACAATAGAATAAAAAGGGGAAGATTTACACTTTAAAATGTATTTGTTTTTCTCTCCATGGATTTGAAGAGCCGTGGCATCTTTTAATGAGATCTCCCTTGACTGCTGAGCTCATGCAGTCGAACTGCAGAGCTTTGCACTATGAAATGTTACACTCTCGAGACCTCTTTGCCCAATCAGTGTGTGTGTGTGTGTGTGTGTGTGTGTGTGTGTTTATGTGAATGTATAGTGCAGTAGATACTGTTCAAATTGTTTCCAATTTCTACTGAGGCCCCAAATGAGCTACCGTATTTTCCAGACTATAAGTCGCTCCGGAGTACAAGTCCCATCAGTTAAAAATGCATTTTTAAGAGGAAAAAACATATATAAGTCGCACTGGACTATATGTCGCTTTTATTTACAATTAAAATCTAGCGTTGCTGACATTGTGACAAAAAGTAACTTGTAACTAGCCATTATTTTGGAAGGTAACTGTAATATTATAAAAAATTTTTATAATTACAAGTTACCAGGGAAAGTAATATTATTACAGTACTGTAAGTAGATTACTAGAAACTAGTAGGGCCCTATAAAATCCGTTAATTTTTTTCCCAAATTCCGTTTTATTTTTCCCAAATTCCATTTTCTCCGTTTTAATTTTTGCAAATTCCGTTTTTTCCGTTTTAATTTTTGGCAATTTTTTTTACCCTTTACTGTTATTTTAGTCATAAAAACAGTGTGCCTTTAATGTTGATGATTAAAATGTAAATGATTTGGGGAAAAACGGGATAACATGATTACTTAATGACTGTAAAACATGCATTTACACACGCACATACAGAGGTACATAGTGTTGTTGCAGAAGGCTACAACAAGGTGTCAAAGCAGTGGTGCCGTCAGAAGTGCCTTAAACACATCGGTCCAGCGGAACACGATCCATATTTTATACACAATCGCTTGAAATGCATATAACTTTACACACATACAAAGGATCTGACTTAGGACAGCATGAGTGCGCAGCTCTTTGCACGTGCAAGCGAAAGAGAGACAGAAAGCGGCGCCATGATGCAGGTGATTATATTTTAAATGCGAAGGATAGTTAGTTTGCCTCAGCTCGCTTGAAATGCATAAAACTGAACAAATACATGAGGATTTGTGTTCGGACTTCGGACAGATGCGAGAGCGCGTGCACGTGAGAGTGGTGCAGTGAGACAGACGTGGATGAGAGAGTGCATGTATCTTTGCGCTCACAGTGAACAGAATGTTGACAAAACTTACAAAATAACAGTTCTGCGGTTACATAAAAGTCATGTGGAGACTGCTCGGAACTAAGTGCTTAGCGACGAATTTCTTAATTTTTTCGCTGACGAAAGCAGAGTCGTGGAGAGCCGCTTCGCCATGGTTTCGGTGTTTTGGAAGGGGTCTGAAACGACGGGAGAGGGTGTGTCGCCCAGATTTACTTCCTCCGGTCTGCATTTCCCCCAGTCATGTTCGTCTCCCACACAAAAACAGAATTTTATTCAAAATATGTAAAATTCCGCGTTAACACTAGATTCCGTGTTAATTTACCAATTCCGCAATTCCGTCCGTGATTCCGTGATCGTGGAACTTATAGGGCCCTAAACTAGTTACTTCCCAACACTGCTTAGGTATGACTGGACATTTGAGAGGTCATGTTAGGGTTTTTGATTGTGATGCCATAGTTTTATGGAAGGTTTTTTTGGTCTTTTTTAAATTAATTAATTAAATTATAAAATAATTAATTAAATTATAAAATAATTAATTAAATTATAAAATAAAAAATAAAATCGCAAAATATGTCCCAAATTTGAAAATGAAATGCTAAAATAAAAATTAAAACATTATATTAAATTATTTAATTTTCATTTTTAACGTGATGAAGCATCATTCCGGCCAAATTGAAAAATTAAATTAAATTGATGATTTGACATTTCATTTTCAATATAATCTTGAGTCAAGACTGACAATATTAAAATAAAAAGGCAAGCTTGAAAAGGAATCTGTAAATATTTTTTTTAAAGGGCTTTTTATTCATGCACAAGCAATAATAGGGACAAAATTAAAATAAAGTTCAGTTTTAATTTTATGTTCTCTTTTATTTATTGGTTTTCATTTTCTTTTTCATTTTCGTTTTCGTTTTCATTTTCGTTTTCAACTTGTATGCAAATTCAATGTTAATCAGTGGGTGGGGTTTACTTGCTCATAAAAAGGGGATTGGCTGAAGCAGCATAGATATGTGAAGCAGTGTTGCCAAGTCAGCGACTGTTTTGCCAACTTAGCGACTTTATTGCTACATCTAGCGACTTTTATACCCATTTAGACAAACTTAGCGACTGTTTGGATTAATCCTAGCTTCACATCTGTACAGAGAAGCTACTGTGTCGCATGTACCGGCCCACGAGTGCTGGGTGGCGCTGTCTCGGTGAAATGTGCGTCTGGCGTCTCTGTACATGGAGCTGAGCAGCAACATATTAGACTGTACGAGCTGACGCGTGGATGAGATTCGCGAACATTGTTGACATGTCAAAGGAGGAACAAACAATAAAAAGGGGCTGGTCCACTGTTATATATGTGCGTATTTTCACACATTTGATCCGGTGAGGCGTCAGTCATTCTCATCAAATGCATACACATAGCACAGTGTGATTATCGTGCAATACATATGCCAAATTCCGGAAAGTATTGGCGTATCATATGCTCGCAAAATTGGAATTTGGCTTATGTATAGCACGATAATCACACTGCGTGTTATTTGTATGCATTTCATGAGAATGGACATACACAGACACGTCACTTACTTTTGCAGCGGGCACACTGGTACAGAACAGACCTTCAGCCTTTGTGACGGGGCTCAGCTTCGGCCCAATTTAAACCCTTCATCCTCATGTGTTACGCTGATTTGTGAGTAGGGCTGTGACCGTACAGGATTTTGTTTTACCGCGGTGAAGAAGCAACAAAATCACGCGGTTACAGCACAACAACCCACCCCAGGAAAGCAGTAATCTTATATATTATTAAAACGACAAATTATATTAGCAATAACAGCATGAAATAATATGTATTTCTTTATGTTAACTTTTGTTTTTTATATCTTTTGAATGTACTATTGATTATAGAACTTTTATGTCACCGTTTATAGCCCATTTTATACAATACATTTCATAGAATAACAACCTGAAAACCTGCAGAAAGAACATGCAGAGTTTAAGATTGTTTCTGGTGAGTTGTGCAAAACCTGATTCCTATTTCTTTAGACATTGTTTTTCGGTTAACTGTCCGTGGATAGAAACGCACTTCTCCAAACTTGTTGAAACGCTGAATAATTTATTGTACAAAAAATGGGTTAAAAACAATGACAAAAACGGTTCCATAATTGATATTAAACTCAAAAGATATCGAAAATAAATAGTTTTTAATGTTATTATGATTAGTATGTTTAATTCGATTTTTTCAAAGTGGATACAAAACGAAATAGCCTATTGCATCATTCCGTAAATAACTGCGCAAAACTTATGGATACTCCAATCAATGCTTTCAATTTCAGCTGTCCATTTACATCATCAAGAAGATAAGACTTTTTTTTAGCCCGAGCTGGAGAAATTCACTTACAGCAGCTCCAGATATAAACACAGCATTCAACCAAATAACGAGTCGCGCTGTCGGTAAGCGCTCACCTGCCTTCATAACGATAGTTGTCATGTTTGCCCATTATAGTTTAAAATTATTATTATGCTATTATTATCATCACCAACACACAGTGCCTGCTTCTCCTTGACCGAGAAATAATGCGCGGGTTTAAAACCAGGGAGTGAGTCGGTACCGTTCAAGAAATCAGAGCACCTGTGCATGACACGCTTCATGTTTAAGAAGGTTACGGCCGTGACATCACCGCAGCTGGCATCTCACGTATGGCCGTACGCGGTAAGCGGCAAAATCGCCGAGCGGCTTCAGCTTTTCTCTTGTATTGGAAGCGTTTTGTGCAGCATTTAGTGCAAATATGTTTATCTTCAACGGCGCCTGTCATGAAGTACCATGTCCGGAGAAGGAATAGGATTTGGGTGCACGCGCAAGGCGTGTGGACCAACTCCGCTTACCCTCTGTAACCGCCCCCTTTTGCCGCTTTCCGCACGTCTCCTATTGAAAAAGAACTAAACACTCGCGGTTGCCGCGTACCATGTGAAACGGCTACTGCGGTGATGCGGTAACGCGTTATCGTCACAGCCCTTATATGCTTGCTTCAGCTATGGTCAGAACTGTATGTTGTGTCCAGTGCAGTGTACAGAGTAGACCCTGAAAGACTTGCATTTCACAGAGGACGCAAGTCCTGATACGATACTTGTAAAGACAACACATAGGCTGAATAAACAGATAATGTTCATATAAAAGTAAGTGACTGGTCGGTGTATGTCTTCAGCTCGTTAAACTGACGCCTCACTGGATCAGATGTGTGAAAATACACACATACATAACCAGTGTTGGGTGTAACTAGTTACAAAGTAACTAGTTACTGTAATAATATTACTTTTTTCAGTAACTAGTAGTGTAAGGCATTACCCGTCTGAAAATGGTAATATTATTACAGTTTTCCCGAGCTAGTTACTTTAGTTACATTCGCCAGTAGCACCTTCATCACACAAGGCACAAAACACAGAGAACAAAAGGGAAGGGGAGGAGGGCGTGAATGGAACAGTGATTGGTCTAAGTTTGGCACAAGGTATCATTTATCATCACCGATTGGTCGACACCCGGCAGCCAGCAGCACAGAGCGGCAGCGGCACACTCCAAGACAGATCGGGAAAATGGAAGCGCCAACAACGGCAAGCTCTTTTTCAGAGGAAGGTTCCCAGCAACAGAAAGCTACTTTCGACGGGTGAAGATTCAGTCATATTTTATTATGTTCAACGGAAGGAAAATAACTTGACGGTGAAGTGCACACTCTTTAATGTTTCTCCGAACGCTGTGCCCTGCGTCCGGTAGCGGGTAAGGAAGCCAGCATTTTCTTGGCCGTGGCTTGCCCAAATAAACATTCTTGTCCAGAAAAAAAATGTAACTAGTATAACTAGTAATATAACTAGTTACTTTCTCCAGGGAGTAATAAAGTAAAGTAAGGCATTACTATTTTTGAGAGTAATATGTAATACGTAATATATTACTTTTTTGAGTAACTAGCCCCAACACTGTACATAACAGCGGACCAGACACTTTTAGTGTTTATAATGTAAACAATGCATGCGAATCTCATCCACGCGTCAGTTCGTACCGTCTAAATTGTTCACTGCTCAGAAAATGCACAGAGGGTAGACGCCTGGCGCACATTTCACCGTGACAGCGCCACCCAGCACTCGTGGGCCGGTACAAGCGACACAGTAGCCTATATGTACAGATATGAAGCTAAGATTCATCCAAACAGTCGCTAAGTTTGTCTAAATGGGTCTAAAAGTCGCTAGATGTAGCAATAAGGTCGAGTTGGGAAGCAACACAGTCGCTGAGTTGGCAACACTTCAGCCAATCCCATTTTTTTTTAGCAAGTAAACCCCACCCACTGATTAACATTGAATTTGCATACAAGTTGAAAATAAAAGTGAACACGAAAATGAAAATGAAAATGAAAAAGAAAAACAGAACATAGAATAAAAAATGAACTTTATATTTTAATTTTGTCCCTATTATTGCTTGGGCATGAATAAAAAGCCTTTAAAAAAAAAATATTTACAGATTCCTTTTCAAGCTTGCCTTTTTATTTTAATATTGTCTGTCTTGACTCAAGATTATATTGAAAATGAAATGTCAAATCATCAATTTAATTTAATTTTTCAATTTGGCCGGAATGATGCTTCATCACGTTAAAAATGAAAATGAAATAATTTAATATAATGTTTTAGTTTTTATTTTAGCATTTCATTTTCAAATTTGGGACATATTTTGCGATTTTATTTTTTATTTTATAATTTAATTAATTATTTTATAATTTAATTAATTAATTTAAAAAAGTCCAAAAATACCTTCCATATAGTTTCACCCAATATAAAAAAAATGCAGCATTTTGCAAGTCAATTCAACGTAATTTTTGCTGTTGTGGTAAGAAGACAAACATTACTTTATTACAGATGAGGTACACAGCAAAATCACTGGTGTTAAAATAACACCCAGGGTGTCAAATTTAACACTGGAAAAGTGTGTATATGTGTCCACACTACACTGTGTTAATTTAGTCAAAAGTGTAGTGTTAATTTAACAACACTCATTATATGTTAATTTAACACTCAATATTGTTAAATTTTACACTTTGTTCACACTATTCATTGTTGTTTCCACACTACACTGGTGTTGGCACAGAAATACAGTGTTAAAAATTAACACTCCTAATTTAAGGTCAACACCAGTGTAATGTGAATTCAACAATGTTAAGTGTTAAAATACTGATTAATAGCCACTTTTGTTGCTAATGGGTTGTTTCTATAAAAGACAAATGACAATAAATATTGCAAAATCTCTTTTTATTAAAGTACATCACATTTAATATTTACATTGATACACACAACACTTTGCATTTAATACTGCTTATTTAAATACCTCAGCTACAATTAGAATACAGTATGGAATAATGAAAGTTATCTTATACCACAGCGCAGGGACATGAAAACCACTTTTATAAGGTCTTTAATAAATCAAATGAGTTAAAAAAATTAACCACCCTAGTACCTACTCAAAACTTGAACATTAAAATACACTGGAATTACCTTACTGGCAGGCAGAAATGCTTATCTTTCACAATACTAAAGATTTATTCATAACAAAACAGACATTTCAATTCAAAAGACGTTTCATTTTTCTTAAATACGTTCCAACCTGGTATTTAGTTCTGTAGTTTTTTTACTCATGATGTAGTGGAAGGCTGCATCAGTGGTCTTCATCATGGAGGGAATGGTTTTTTGGTCCAGAATGATGCAAAAATTCTGGATGCAACTTCTGTTCCCAACGCAGTGCAGGCAGGGCTGTGCTGATCCATCCACCTCAAAGCATGGATTGATGCTCATCACCTAAGTGTTTTAAAAGAGTGTATTTGATGAATGTATTTGATGTGTATTTATGAACTTGTATGCATTTACATGGGGTGAACAATGCAAGCAAACTAACTGCTGAATAAATAACTAGAACAAAATACTAAAAAAAAACTTACATAGCACAATCAGTAGCTTCAGTTGCACATTGACCCTCTCTCTTCTTTCTTCCTTTCACAAATGAAAGGCAAGAGGTGAATGAGCCAGGGAAGAGCTGCCACATCACTGTCCCGTACTAGCTAAACAGAATTTAAAGGTGCTCTAAGCGAATTGAAGCGTTTTAGACCATAAAACATTTTTTGTTACATACCGGAAACATCTCCTCACTATCTGCTTGCTGCCTGTCCGCTGATCAAACTGTAAAAAAACGCGATCTCTGTAGACAACCCAGGCTTCACAAACGGCAATATCAACAAATGGCCAAACCTAGCAGCACAAAACGAAACAAAGTATTCCAGCCAATAAACGACAAGAAGGATTTGGGGGTGGGGGTTGGGCGCGTTCATGAAAGCACGGAAGGGAGGGGGAGGGGGAGGAGTTAGCTACGCTCTGTCTGTTTGAAAACAGTTCAAACATCAACAGGAAGTGACGTCGCACATTATTCGCTTAGAGCGCCTTTAAACACCAAGAGTATACAGTTAAACTTTAAAACCGTAAAAGTAGCAAACCCATGTACACTCACCATATTTAAACTCCTGTTGACCAGACAGAGGGTCATCCATATCTTCATCAGGATGTAGTCTGCAATTATCCTTTAATTGTTATATGTTGTCTATTTTGCAATACATCACCTCAGCATATTTCTGCAGATTTTCAAAGACAAAAAGAGTCAAGAAAATACCAAAAAGGGTGCAGTTTTAACCGTTATTTGAATCAAAATCATCTCAGTATAATAAATCATGTTAGAGACAGTGTACAGTACAAATGTACTGTGTGTACTCACATAACTAGTTGGTAAGCTCTTATCCTCCAAACTGGGTTAAGGAATAACAGTTCCAGAATTCATGGGTATGCCGTATTCAAATATAGTCTGGTAGGGTCCTATCACAAAAAATGACAATAAAGACTCTGAAAACTCAACATTCTTTTTATATTAAAAACCGCACTCAAGACAAAATATGAATCTTCATTTATACATTTTCAAAATAGTAATCAATTTGATTGCTATTTAATATGACATCAATAGCAAAACGATGTATGAGATGATAATATATTTTTATTAAAGTTGGCAGCAGGTCATGGGAGTTTCTTTACAGATTAATAATAATAATAATAATAATAATAATATGTACAAAACTACATATACTAAAAAGATTGGTTAACTGTTCAGTTATGTCAAATAAAATGATTTATATGTATAAATATATAAACTTACCTTCTGTAATGAATTTATATAAGTATTAGCAGTCGTTTCTCATTGGAAGTCATCCATGTCAGGTCTTCTTTAATAAACTGCCCTAAAAACAGCATCTCTTCTGAATGATTTGAAGCACTCAGTGTGTACTTTCACCAAACTAGCATCTATAATGACAGAAAAACAAATGTTCGCCATACACGTTTTACACTTTCGTATGTATTTGCCATTTGCATCTGTCTGACATCTAGCGCCATGAAAAGCTTACAACACACAATGCATCCAATCTGTGCACACAAATGATGATATATTGTGAGGTTTTGGTCAAATTAATTGTTGGTTTGGCGATATTTCCCCTGTTTGCATACATCTTAGAAAAACACATGACTATGCGGTTGCGGTTTTCTCCGTGTTTTTCAGTAATTTGAATAATTAAACGATATCCGTGCACTCACGTGCATGTAAACGACCTCGTTAACTCACGGTATCTAGCCTATATGATTACCTTATAACGAGCATCATATGGTGAATAAACGAGCTTTCATTTAACTTAATTTCATACCTTCAATTTGTAGTGCATGTCGTGTTTTATCATGGTTCAATTCTTTCGTTCATATCTCCTGTTAATATTATCCTTCTTGGTTTTAAACTTTTAGCTAGCAGTTTAACTTTATACTAAACTAACAAGGGAACAACGTAACACAAGGTAACTTAGCTCTGATTAAACTGAACCAAATAACGAACAAAGGGGAAATAAAATGGGAAAAATATCTTATTTAGGTTTTTTGGCATATGGCTGCGTAGAGTCAGACAGAGAAATAATTGTTTAATTTAGCTAAACCATGTGAATATTATGAGACTGATTTACCTGATCTCTTCAGTCCTCCTGTGAAAGAAAATGGCGGTAAAATCCCTGACAGGATATGTTTAGTGGAGGCGTGGCTTGATTTACACCGCTCAGTGTGAAATCTGATAACACCCTTGTTTTACACTGACACTGTCGTGAATATAACACTGGCCTAGCAATGGCAGTGTTATTTTATTACCAGATAGTGTTAAAACAGCATCAACACTGTGTATTTAACACCATCCCTGAAAATTTAACACTGGTGATTTTGCTGTGTATATTACTGAGGTATTACATTTACTGAGGTGACAAAAGTCTTAGCACCCTTGCATTGCCATGCCTAAAAATCTTCATTTATTTCTAGCCCTATTCACATTTAAGGGTTTGTCTTGTAGCATCCGAATTATAATAAATTTTAATCTGTAGTAAAACAGGGTGTGAGAAAAATAAAGCAGTGTGAGAAATCAGCAGGTGAACTCATCATCCAAGTGTGCACTTGTTTTAAGGTACTTTCTGTGCCCTAACATTATCTCTTGGCATTGTTTGCCTCTTGCTTAATAGCTGTTTTTACCTATGCTGTTTTTGCTGTGATAACACTTTTAATGTGCCTTCCATACCTTTAATATACAGTAGATAGAATAAACTTATTTTCCTGGTTAGAGTTATGTACATTGTGCAGTAATGCATACACTGCATATATGTATGCACATAGTACTATTAAAAAGTGTTTTAATATATTTTTATTTGCACTGGTGTCATGTTAAAAATATGGTAGGGGAAAACCAAATGTACCTATGCACATAAAAACAGTAACATTTGAAATGAAAAACATAAAATTTACACCACATGCTTTTCTATGCGCATGAGCATCATGTTCACTTCCAGAACGAGCTAAAAGGGCTTTTTACACTTGGCATTAACATGCGTTTTCATCGATCACAATTGGACGACGTCAATGCCAGGTGTAAACGGTGTTCAAAACGTTTTGAGCTCGTCCACTTTCGACCACTTTCAACCACATTCAGAGGTAGTCGAAACCCCTTTCGATCAGATTGCTTTTGCTTGTGTAAACGCACATGTGGTTGAATGTGTTCGAACAGCCACACGCGACCGCCTTCTCTCCACCCATTTATCTGATCTGAGGTAGGCTACTAAACATAAGTTTTTACGTCTTTTCTGATTTCTGGCGTGAACACACTGTGAACCGCGCTATTTTTAGCCTTTCATTGATAAATCTAAAGCGTCTGATCTCCGTAGTTTCATTTTGCAAGCGTGTGAAAGTTGCGCGATCCTATTTCATCAATTGCACTGAAAATTCACAAAACACTGTGCAGCATGTTTACTTGCTAAACAAGCAGTGGACTCCGAAATAATATTAGTTTGCGTCCATATAAACTCATAATTACTCCCGCTCGCGTTTGAATGACAGCAGAGAGACTCGCCCAGCGTCTCACGGACCGTCCCCTCACAGTATTCAGGACAGAAGCGGTTGAAAGTGGACAAAAGAGACGGATTTAAATACCAGGTGTAAACGTAATGTGTCTCTCTCATCCACTTGTGATCCGATCGATGAAAACACAACTCAATACCAAGTGTAAACAGCCCCTAAGACTACTAGGAGATGGACTTAAGAATGTGCTTTGACATTAGAAATTGGGGAAATAAACAAGCAAAAAGACTAAAGCAAAAAAGACAGAGCTGAGCGAAAACAACTTTGGAGGATAAAGAGTTAGAGGCTCATTGAGTATTCTCTGTTGAATATGAGTTTCCCTTAGCAGCAATGCGGTCGGCTATGACAGCAGCTTCACTTAAGTTTTATCTGTTTTTGCTGTTCACACTCACACAAGTTCATTGTTTGCATTAAATATTTAAAATGTGAAACTGCTGAGATGTAGCAAAATAGCAATATATATTTCTTGTTTGTGGCTCTTGGAACACTTGCAAATGGAACAATGCGCTGCAAGACCTACATAAAGAGACTACACACATTGTGCAGCGCAGCATCACTATGGATAAATTATGCCTGCTAATAGCATAGTTTATTTGCACTTACTGTTAATTCACTAAAGGTATTATCAGGTAAACGTACTTAGTGCAGTTTTCTAAACGCAATTTGCATGGCACAGTTCTCTATCATGAAGGCTGCAAAATGGTGTCGAAGTGAACTGTCCCTCTTCGGACATACAAACTCATGTTATGTTGTTTTGTAAGCGCAATGCAGTGGTCATGTGAGTGCACATGCGCACCCGTTAGCATGCTGGCTTTATGCATGCACACATTTTCCCCCTCAAACATTCTTGTTGTTTTATAATTTTATTTTAAATTGTTTATAAGTAGCTTGTGTGTGTTTGTGTGTGTGTGTGTGTGTGTGTGTGTGTGTGTGTGTGCGTGCGTGCGTGCGTGCGTGCGTGCGTGCGTGCGTGTGTGTTTGATTAGTTCATTACTGATAATAAACCCACATTATACTCAAATTTACAGATTCATGGTAGGCCTACATTTATTTCATGCTTTAGTTGACTTCAACAGTAACATTTTCAGCATTTTTTCTAAGCAGTAATGATACATTATCACCTGATAATGGCTATTTACAGTCCTGCATTACTATAGTAAAAGTTTGATTTTGAGTTTGTTTGCCCCCCCCCCCAATTTCTTTTTAGCACCAGCCGCCACACTATACTTAGACTGTACAATGTCACTCCACTACCATATTGCAAGCTCCTGAATCAGCTTGTTTAAATGCTAAAAGTGTGCCCAGTTATAATGATCTTCTTCATTTGATGAATTGCTGCTGCCTTGATAACTATAAAATGTACACAAACATCTAACTTTTAATAAAGTTCACTTTACCACCAGCTGGTAATACAGCAGCATTAAATATGGTGTGGCAGGCAAATATCGCTGAGTTTTGTTAAAAAAGCACATTGTATAATATGCCTCATTTGCATAGGATAAAGGCTAGATATAAGTCAAAATATATAGTGCAATGCTATTTAAGCACGATTAGCACCATGGTTAAATGTATTGTGAGTTCTTAGTGAATTAAAAGTATATGCCTTCTCATTTGTGACTTTTTGATCCCAATATTGGATTTGACAAAAATAACAATATAGTTAGCAATACTAATGATCTTTCTTATTTTGTATAGTTTAATTGTTCTATTTGTGACCATCTATGACTTGTAATTGATCATTTGTTGTATTTAATATATATATATATGTGGTGTACTGGATTGCTCCAGGCCACTGGTCTTTATTAGCTTGGACTATAATCCATCTATGAGAATGAACTGTAATAATAGCTATTTGGGGATGTTAACATTTTATATAATCCTGTTCACCACATGATTTTTGCAATACCAAAAATAAAAATCTTATGCACATGCTAAATAGCACTAAAAGCTCATAATCATAAGGGAACCATTTTTAGTGCTATATAGCACCTTTAAACCACCTATAAAGAACCATCAGTTATGGTGATATACTCCAATTTAGCACCAGATATGGTTCTATATAGCACAATATGGTTCTACACAGGTGCTTCATAGGTGCTATATAGCACTTAAAATAGTTCCCCTATGATTAGACCCAGTGAAACATTTTTAGTGCTATTTAGCACCGTTTGTTTTTAGAGTGCAGCCTATAGAGAAGTTACTCTAATTTCTGACCTAATGTCTCATGCAGCTTGGCACAGTAAAATGAAAAAGGGACGATAGAATTTGTACTAAAAGATACAAAAATATTCTGGTAAACAAAGGCAGAGGCGTCCAGCAACCTTATTACGAATTAATTTTTTGCAATTTTAAGTGAGGAATAATTGATGACTGGACATTGAATTATTCGAAAAGTATGCACATCTAAGGTGGTAATGCGGCACGACGTGAAGTGAAATTCAACCAAGGTGTGCATTATTTTTAAATAACCGAGGTATTAGCGGAATAATTGACTCGGGTCCTTTAAATTATTTGAAAGTAATGCAATAATGACCACTTCGCATCATGGCACATTACCACAATTATATCGTGTAACATTTTTCAACAAATCAGAATAAAGCATTTAGCAGTACCATGGTTTAAATTTCATTTAATTAATAGCAAGCAATTACTGATTCTACAAGCACCGTGTAGTCTGACATGTTTTTTGGTCTGTTCCTTATGGTCAGATCGACTGTCTGCTCATTTGTATGAACAATACTTTCGATACTTGCCTGATTGTAGATCTTATACACAAGCTTATGGTGATGCTGGCGTATACTTCCTAAGTCTCCTGAATCATAGGCTACATCGATGACATTGTCCTTGACATGGTGGCAATCTTTCCAAATTGTTTTAGTTTCTAGCCATTTCTCCAAGGACCTGAAACGCTAGTATATGGTACCTGTAGAAGTTGTTTAATGACTTCTCCTTTAGGGTCATCCACAACAGTCACCATACTGTAAGCATCACTTAAATGCATTTGCCCTGTGGTGCAGGAAAATGATCTGTAAGTATAATCCATACAGATAGCGTGATTTTGCAAGGAAATCAATGAAAGCAGTTAGAATGCAGTGCAAACCTGGATTGGTGGTGCAGTCAGATGTACAGTATAATCACAAAAGAGTCCATCAACTAACTAGTACCCTCTGGTTAAGGTCAAAGCTTGCTACCTCCGAGTCTAATAACTATAGTTTTAACACAGATACCTTGAAAAACTGCTTCACTGTAGTAAAATGTTATAATGAGACTTGGACTGTGGTGTTTCAGGTCAGCTTTGCCCCACTATGTACAGCCCTGTGAGGTCTAAATACAGACAGATGCTTTTCGGCTAAACTCTAACAAAGCCCAAGAGTGGTTGGGCTTTTAACAACATGTGAAACGGTCTTATGCAGTGTGCTGTGAGTCAGTGTTCACTCTAGTGTGCACTTTATCCCTAGATACCACAGAGTGATGATGATGATGAGAGAAAAAGAGATGATAGAAAAAGCTGTGGTCGTGAAATGCTGTGACCCTGAATTCTGTCGGCCATGATATGGCAAAATGAGGTTTGAGTGTGAATGTGCTGATGTGTGTCTGCAAAGGTTTTGTTTGTCTGGTGATATATCAGACACATTTGTGTTTTTTCTTTTTGTATTTCTTCTTCGCAGTGTAAGTTCATTTCTGCATCTCTTGTGGGTTTTAATGTTTATTTTAATAGCCATTCCAAAGTTATTTCTGAAAGCAACTGGATTATTACAGCATACATAACTCCTGTATATATGCTAAGTATATTTCTTATTATTTTTTTCTGTATCATTCAATCATGTGTCTTCTGCATGGATTAAAATGTGTTAATAGTGTAACAACCAGAACAATTTAAGCACAACACGTGCCAGTCATTTTATTTAGACGATTTTTCTGTCCATAAATCTCTTTCAAGTATCCGTGCATATTTGGCTTTGGGTGTGCAAATGTATAAAATATATTTTTACAGGCAGTAGCAAGCAACTTTTCAGTCTTATACTGTAGATTTCCTGCACAGTGCTAGATCTATAAATCTATAAGCTATAACCTAATACTGACATTGTTACCCACTGCAATTGATTTTCCCACACTTGGGTTGGCGGTTGAATGTGCACATATATGTGTGTGTTCATTAAGATATTTGGTATTAATATGGATAATATGAATTTTGAAAGAACTCCTTAGATAGGCCTATTAAATTGATGTCTTATAGTATTATTAAACAAAGTACCTGGACCCTGTCTAGGGACAAGAATAGTATAGATTTATGAGCAGATTTATTTAATTTGTACTAGTAGGCAACCACTCCCAACACCTTAGCAATCATATACCAATGCCCTTTCAATCACACCTTAACATGGTAACATCAACCTTTGCATGGGCTAGCACCAAAGATATTTAACAATGACAAGATGGGTCACTGGTATTGATATGAATCGGGGAGATTGCAACAGTCAGAATAGTTGCTCTTGTTCCGCCTTCCAGTAAAAGAGCCGATTGTCAATCAGAATGCTCTGAGAGAGATACTTTGCATATGAGCAGAATCGTCAGGTCTTTTTTGTCTTGTTCTAAGAGAAAACATTTGCATAAAAAAACGTGTTCCTGATTAATTTTTCCGTTGATCTGCAATACCGTGATTATCCACTAGATGGATAATTACACACCAAATTATGAAAAAACTGAAACCAAAACGTTATTTACTAATTTTAAACTCTGTTTATATTTTGATAATCCTGAATCTGATCTCTAACAAAATTCCTTCACAAAAAATAAAATTATTTAAGCTTTTTGTTAAAAAAAGTATTTTTAAAGAAAAATACCCATATTTAACAGTTTATAACCAGAGAAAAAAATATAGACTTTGCTAGTGTCACAAGGTGACGATCTTTTTTTTTAAGGGCGGAACCAAAGTTCGGGAAGTTTTGGTTCCGCCGGAAAGTTTCCCCATCGGGCCATATATGAGGACGGACCTTCTTACTTCCTGGTTGCCAGGACGACGGAATCAGGGCTTGACGAGCCGCAGGTGAGAGAGATTAAGGTAGCGAAATATGGTTGGAGGCTGTTTGAAATAAAAGGGCTCTGCTGAAACACAAGGAGGAGAGTTGTTTTTCGGCACAAGCTCCATTTGCTGCCTAGGGCAGAGAAAATTCACACGCTCCGTCCTTGGAGGGGCCGGAGGGCGCCGTTGATCCACGGAGTGCTTATAGCAAGAGGAAAGAGTGCGGCAGCCAAGAGAGGCGAAAAGGACGGAGCTGTGATATTTAAAGGAGCACTGCATCACGTGGACGCTTTGTGGATGCCACTGTTAGAGGAAACCCTGTGGGTAGAAGAAAACAATGGAGATTGTGACACGCTTGGAGTAACCAAGGAGGAAGTAAACGAAGCAGTTTGTGAACTAATTTCCAAGAGGACCGCTGTGAGTATTGGCTCTGGATTTAACTGAAATATAACTACTAACCTGTGTATTATCGAACGCCTCCAGGAAGGCGGCCCTACCCCTGATCTAGCGTGGTAGGTGAGCCGCAGGAATAAGTGGATTGAGCAGCCGTAGCAGCAGAACCAAAAGCTCCGACCGTAGTACCATCGCCCCCATCCGACCTTAGCGAAGTGGAGGACGTCGGGCGTCTCGTGTGTACACTTGTAGTGTGGTGGGTGAGGCTATGTCATTTTGAAAAACCTTTCACGTTGAAGTGGTGCTGTGTATTTGCTGTGGGTTGCTGTGCAAGTGCTGTGTGTCTTGTCAGACGTACCCCGCATCATCCTTCTACCGAGGAGGAGACGGAGAGGCTGACGGTTGTGAGTAACATTAATTATTGTATGCTGGGTGCGATTCAAGTGTAAAGTGACGGCGTGGGTTTTGGAAGGCGCCCCGTCTGTGTGTCGACAGTTACAGAGTGTGGCGGTGAAGACTTGGAAGCTGGCCGTGCATGTGTGAGTACCACCTCGAACCTGTATATTGCTATTTTACCTGTGTGTTCTATCTTGTGGCAGAGCGAGAGGCGAAGCAGTTCCGCCGCCCCGTGGCCTCTACAAAGGGGCGCCCCTGTCCGGTATTCGATCGGCCTACGGGCATTGAAGATAGGGCAGCGCTCGGCCCGGTGAGACGGTGTGACAGTTCGCCCCCTGCTGATCAGCGCATCCGCCGAGAGGGTTTTTGCCCCCGGCGACCCCTAGGAAAACCATCGTCGTTTGCCTTTCTGTGCAGGCCCGCTGTCGTAAGCCCGCCCCCGTACATGGCGATCACAACGCCGTAGAACGAACTGTGAACAGTCATCCATGCCCCGAGCTGTAAACAGCAGAGAGGTGAGAAGTATCCAAGTTGCACTAACTGTGTTATTGTGTCCAAACTGCCTGTAAAGGAAGAGAGAACGAGAGTGAACGTCAGTAGAACGAACTGTGAACAGTCATCCATGCCCCGAGCTGTAAACAGCAGAGAGGTGAGAAGTATCCAAGTTGCACTAACTGTGTTATTGTGTCCAAGCTGCCTGTAAAGGAAGAGAGAACGAGAGTGAACGTCAGTAGAACGAACTGTGAACAGTCATACATGCCCTGAGCTATAAACAGCAGAGAGGTGAGACGTATCCAAGTTGCACTAACTATGTTATTGTGTCTGCCTGTAAAGGAAGAGAGAACGAGAGTGAACGTCAGTAGAACGAACTGTGGACAGTCACATATACCCGAGCTGTAAACAGAGGGGTGAGAAGTATCCAAGTTGCACTAACTGTGCTATGGTGTCCAAGCTGCCTGCAAAGGAAGGGAGAACGAGAGTGAACGTCAGGAGAATGAACTGTGTAAAGACTCAGTTGGTGATGAAGGAGGAGAGCCTGGAGTGGCCGTTATTTTAAGTTCCCCCTTTTTTCCCTCCCCTATTTATCATTTTTAATTAAATTAAATAAAGTACATTTTAATTTATGCTTACCTTGTGTGTCTGGTCATTGGGGTGGCTTTGGGAATCTCCTCGAGGTGGAGAAAGGGGCGTGACCTTATTTACATCTGGGTCCACCCCTACCTGTGACAGATTTGGCGTAGTCGGCAGTCCACCTCGGGTCGAGACCAAGGTCCCCCAATGGCCCACCACGTTTTTTAAAAAAAAAAAAAAAAGCTCCCATCAACCCCTTACCGGTCCCCAAACAACGCGTTCTCGGGACGAGAACGGATTGGCGGGGGGGGATGTCACAAGGTGACGATCTTTTTTTTAAGGGCGGAACCAAAGTTCGGGAAGTTTTGGTTCCGCCGGAAAGTTTCCCCATCGGGCCATATATGAGGACGGACCTTCTTACTTCCTGGTTGCCAGGACGACGGAATCAGGGCTTGACGAGCCGCAGGTGAGAGAGATTAAGGTAGCGAAATATGGTTGGAGGCTGTTTGAAATAAAAGGGCTCTGCTGAAACACAAGGAGGAGAGTTGTTTTTGGGCACAAGCTCCATTTGCTGCCTAGGGCAGAGAAAATTCACACGCTCCGTCCTTGGAGGGGCCGGAGGGCGCCGTTGATCCACGGAGTGCTTATAGCAAGAGGAAAGAGTGCGGCAGCCAAGAGAGGCGAAAAGGACGGAGCTGTGATATTTAAAGGAGCACTGCATCACGTGGACGCTTTGTGGATGCCACTGTTAGAGGAAACCCTGTGGGTAGAAGAAAACAATGGAGATTGTGACACGCTTGGAGTAACCAAGGAGGAAGTAAACGAAGCAGTTTGTGAACTAATTTCCAAGAGGACCGCTGTGAGTATTGGCTCTGGATTTAACTGAAATATAACTACTAACCTGTGTATTATCGAACGCCTCCAGGAAGGCGGCCCTACCCCTGATCTAGCGTGGTAGGTGAGCCGCAGGAATAAGTGGATTGAGCAGCCGTAGCAGCAGAACCAAAAGCTCCGACCGTAGTACCATCGCCCCCATCCGACCTTAGCGAAGTGGAGGACGTCGGGCGTCTCGTGTGTACACTTGTAGTGTGGTGGGTGAGGCTATGTCATTTTGAAAAACCTTTCACGTTGAAGTGGTGCTGTGTATTTGCTGTGGGTTGCTGTGCAAGTGCTGTGTGTCTTGTCAGACGTACCCCGCATCATCCTTCTACCGAGGAGGAGACGGAGAGGCTGACGGTTGTGAGTAACATTAATTATTGTATGCTGGGTGCGATTCAAGTGTAAAGTGACGGCGTGGGTTTTGGAAGGCGCCCCGTCTGTGTGTCGACAGTTACAGAGTGTGGCGGTGAAGACTTGGAAGCTGGCCGTGCATGTGTGAGTACCACCTCGAACCTGTATATTGCTATTTTACCTGTGTGTTCTATCTTGTGGCAGAGCGAGAGGCGAAGCAGTTCCGCCGCCCCGTGGCCTCTACAAAGGGGCGCCCCTGTCCGGTATTCGATCGGCCTACGGGCATTGAAGATAGGGCAGCGCTCGGCCCGGTGAGACGGTGTGACAGTTCGCCCCCTGCTGATCAGCGCATCCGCCGAGAGGGTTTTTGCCCCCGGCGACCCCTAGGAAAACCATCGTCGTTTGCCTTTCTGTGCAGGCCCGCTGTCGTAAGCCCGCCCCCGTACATGGCGATCACAACGCCGTAGAACGAACTGTGAACAGTCATCCATGCCCCGAGCTGTAAACAGCAGAGAGGTGAGAAGTATCCAAGTTGCACTAACTGTGTTATTGTGTCCAAACTGCCTGTAAAGGAAGAGAGAACGAGAGTGAACGTCAGTAGAACGAACTGTGAACAGTCATCCATGCCCCGAGCTGTAAACAGCAGAGAGGTGAGAAGTATCCAAGTTGCACTAACTGTGTTATTGTGTCCAAGCTGCCTGTAAAGGAAGAGAGAACGAGAGTGAACGTCAGTAGAACGAACTGTGAACAGTCATCCATGCCCCGAGCTGTAAACAGCAGAGAGGTGAGAAGTATCCAAGTTGCACTAACTGTGTTATTGTGTCCAAGCTGCCTGTAAAGGAAGAGAGAACGAGAGTGAACGTCAGTAGAACGAACTGTGAACAGTCATACATGCCCTGAGCTATAAACAGCAGAGAGGTGAGACGTATCCAAGTTGCACTAACTATGTTATTGTGTCTGCCTGTAAAGGAAGAGAGAACGAGAGTGAACGTCAGTAGAACGAACTGTGGACAGTCACATATACCCGAGCTGTAAACAGAGGGGTGAGAAGTATCCAAGTTGCACTAACTGTGCTATGGTGTCCAAGCTGCCTGCAAAGGAAGGGAGAACGAGAGTGAACGTCAGGAGAATGAACTGTGTAAAGACTCAGTTGGTGATGAAGGAGGAGAGCCTGGAGTGGCCGTTATTTTAAGTTCCCCCTTTTTTCCCTCCCCTATTTATCATTTTTAATTAAATTAAATAAAGTACATTTTAATTTATGCTTACCTTGTGTGTCTGGTCATTGGGGTGGCTTTGGGAATCTCCTCGAGGTGGAGAAAGGGGCGTGACCTTATTTACATCTGGGTCCACCCCTACCTGTGACACTAGCATCAAGTATTTAGTTACTGTTTTTTTATATTTATCTTTAATTATGAATATTGTTACTGTATATGATGTAAACTGAGACTTTCAAATGAAAATAATATTTTCAAAAATAAACAAATATGGTAACACAAAAATGACTTTGATTTAAACCATATGTGGTTCTGACAATGTGCTTAAACTAATATATTATTTGCATAACAGATTGGCAAGTGTTGTTTACTTACAAAGTAGGGTTGGGAAAATTTCTAAAATGCAACATAATAACAGCATATAAAGTTATAATAAAATGTATTTGTGTACATTTTGCTGTATAGACGATTTCATCGGACACATGTGCGCTGACGCGATACACGACTGGATCCGAACTTTACTTCCGGTTTCGCTAAACTGATCTCTTGAACAAATGCCTCTTCGAAAATAATGTTTTGGTTTCCTATAATCTATGTGTTGATTTTTTGCTTGTTATATACGTTTAAAGAACTTTGTTGTTATTTATTCTTAGCGGAGTTTACCGGAAGTTATGTGCGGACCACGACATCGGCTTGTTTATGTTTTTACTGCTGAAACCGTCTATAAACTATTCATATGTTTCCATGTTATGTTTTTATTATACATTCATATTTATCTGTCTTTGTAGGACCTGATGTCTAACTTTGTCTCATGCCAAAACTGTATTCGATCTGTGTATGTGTAACTTGTTCTCTATTGTTAATTGAGTCATTCAGCTTTGAAGAACAGTCTGTTACTCATAAAATGAGAGAGAGAGAGAGAGAGAGAGAGAGAGAGAGAGAGACGGAAAGGGAACAAATTGTCTTACTGCTGTTATGTAGAGATCTCATAATAATTTTTATTTTTATTCTCTATCTCTGTGCAGCTGCTCCGTGTACATATTGAAAGCCATTTCTCTTATTGATATCTCCAGCTGTCAGCTTAGCACAATAGACATACAACCATGGATGGACATTAAAATACTCATTTATTTGTTGGCGTGCTTTACACACACAAATATTTTCTTGGTTTCAAATAAGTTTGTGATAAGAGGGTTCAGACAAAGGAATGGTTCACCCCCCAAAAATTACATCTTTTTACAATTTACTCAGCCTAATGTTATCGTCTTTATGACCTTCTGTGTGTCCCTTGAAACACAAAATGTTTTGCATAATGTTGGTCTTTTTACGCATCAAGGAGCATATAGTGACATGGGGATGTAAAGTCCAAAATGACCATATGACACACTGGGTTTCAGGTTTTCTCCTCCACTGAATAAGATAACAGGATTGGAAAAACGCATAGGCTCAGTAACTGAAAAGTAAATTACATTTTAGACGTAGACTGAGTCTTAGGACCAAGCATTTCCTTTAAAGACAGAAGACAAATTCGATTTGCAATTATATCTGTCAAAACTTGAGCAGGTTAACTTGTGAAATGTGCTTTTTCAGTTACTTTAAACCTTGTGTGTAAGTTATGTGTGGAATGATGACTTATTGTTTTTGCTTGCTGCTATGAGGTCTTGCTGTTTAAGGCCTTTAATACTGGTCTGAAATCATTTGTGAGTAATATCTCCTAAAGCCTAAACATCCTGTCGTCCCATCTGTGTTTGAAATAATGTTCAGGTTCACTTCACAAGGGTCTGGGGTTCATACGAGCTTTCAGGTTTATTTGCTGTGTCTGTCTATATTTTATAACATTTTCCATCTCTCATTTTCTTTCTTCTCTTTTTCAATAGCTGTGTGGTGGATGAGATGGATTTCTCAGGGATGGAATTGGATGAAGCTTTAAGGAAGTTCCAGGCTCATATCCGTGTACAGGGTGAAGCGCAGAAAGTGGAAAGGCTGATAGAAGCATTCAGGTGAAACTTCAGACGCTGTTACACTCTTTTACACACACATATGCTTCAGTCACCTTCATGTGCCAGAGGAAGATAAGAGCAAGAGCTGATGGGATACCTATGCTTATGTCTGAACTTTTTGGATCCCTGAGGTATTAAAGGATGCAAAGCCAATCAGAATGCTTGCTATAAATTTCCAAGTATGCATAAAAGTGAAACACATTTACACAACTGTAATGGTTCTGTTTAATTTAAAAAGCAGTTTGTGGTTGGTGGGCATGGATTACTTTTGACATGTCTTGACTATTTTAGCAGAACTTTGCACTTTTTATTAACTTTTAAAGATTTAATGACCTCATATCAAATGAGCGAGTACAGAATGAGCACTACAAGCAGCACAGAACAACTTAAAATGGAGTAATCAAGGTAAAAAAAAATTATATACCCTCATTTAATTTTACTAATTTGCCTTAGACTGGATACAGAAACCTAGCCATCATTTACTTTGGGCATCCAGATATTATCAAATAGCAAAATATTATCAAAATATTCATCTTTAATTTACTGCCCATTCAATGCAGGCCATTATTATGATAATGAATGATAACAGTTGCAGCTATCAATATTTGTAAGACAATTACCAAATGTGCTTTTGTTGTCAGCACAGGAAATAATAAGGCTTCTTGTTATCAGTATATGACCTCTGTGTGTGTGCGTGTTTGAGTGTGTTGCACATGTCTGCATCTGTCTCAGAGACACTGGTTTATAAATAACTGGTTGCATAACACAACCCAGCCTGTGCCAGCGTGTCTCTCTGCTTTTAGATATAAATCTAAAAAAGTGATGTAGGAAGAAATAATTGGATGCAAAAACTAAACATTCTAGTTTTATTGAATGGATGGCTTTCGCAAGGTGTGTCTTTCACAATTACTGTTGCTGTTTTTTAAGCTTGAGTAAACTAAAACCTATATTTTTGGTTGTTAACATTTTTCACATCCAGTGTTTTAAAGAAATTATTTATGTAAAATAAATTTACTTAAATTGGTGTTCATAAGACTGACATGACACCTTCATAATCATGACATGACAAGTGTCATGAACATTAAGGAAATTTTATGCACGTTTATGACAACTGTCATTAAGTGTCATTCGCTCAATTATGAGATTTTTAATGCAAAGATGACATTGTTTGAATTGTCTTTAATAAACCAATACATCATAACTTGTCATTAATGTGTCATAAACATGACATAGCAGAAGAATTATCAAACTTAAGAAACTACCTAGCTTTATGGGTTAACATTACAATAAACTGTCATCAAGTGTTAATATTGTCAAATAATTTTAAATACCTTAACAAAATACAGTTAATAGACACGTCAAAATATTATACTTAACTTTATGTATGTGCACAATACATAAAAAACTGACAACTAACAGAACTTGTTCTTCTTCACACAGAGGGTTCCGAAATTTTCTGACAAAGAAAAAAGTAACAAAACATTTTATCAATTTAATTTAATGCAATTTACTTTGCACCGATATGGACCCAACGCTGCATGGCTTAACCCCTTATTGTACTGTTTTATTTTATTTTTAGGTATATCAGTCTCCAAATGCAATAAAATATATTTTAATAAATTTTTATTTTATTATTATTATTGAATGATTGATTTTATTTGTTAAACACATGGAGGAAACTTAAAAAAACATTATGAACTGAAGAATATTCATGATGTTGTTATAAAACAATTTGACTATTAACACTTAATGACATTTTAAATGACAAATAATATTTGTACCACTGTAGTTGAGGTCAAGAAAAATATTCATGACGCTTTTATAAAACTAAATGACAGAGTATTAACACAGTATGAACTTTTAATGACAAATTAAATTTGTATCACTGGTAAAAAGTGGTCAGTTATGTTATCTTGTTAATGTCAAGTTGTCATGACAAGTTATGATGTATTGGTCATCTCAAACAATGTCATCTTTGCATTTAAAATGACACAATTGAATGAATGACACTTAATGACAGTTGTCATACATGCATAACATCTCCTTCATGTTAATAGCACGTGTCATGTCATGATTATATATGTGTCGTGTCAGTCTTATGAACATCCCTTCAAGTAAGTGTTACCAAACTTTTAAATAAAATATAAAAATCCCAAAATAGAAAAGACACAATTTTAAATATTTGCTATTATGGTATCACATTTTGACCCAAATAGCTTAAAGGGGCAATAAGTAGGATTGACCCACATCTAGTGGTGGAATTGTATTTTGCATTTAAATGAATAGTGCTTTCTAGCTCCTCCCCTTTTCAAATGCGTGTTGCAACTACGGTAGCCGTTATGTAATTGCTGATCTCCTTGTCCGTTGCAGCTGGTTCACGTGTTCTGAATGAAAACGCGTTGTGGAAACGCGTTGGTAGGCAAGTGCTTTTTGTCCCTCACTGCTATTATAGTTTATCAATACGGCGGAACGATATGGAAGCCTCCTTGGACTTACCCTTTCAATGTAAGTAAAGAGAAGAAATTATACGCTTACAAGGAAAAGTAAGATCACTGGCAGAGGTCATTTGACACCAACGAGGACATATTTCTGAATAAAGACATTGATTTTAACTAATAAAACACTTAAAATCCTACTTATTGCCCCTTTAATAACACTGTTTTTAAATTCTTTTTGATGCTTAGAAATAAGAGACAATATAGCTTATGGTCATGCTTTGTATAAGTACTGACACCAATATAAATAACTACATACATTTCAAACAGCTCCATTAATGTGTGCCAAATCAGCTTGATAGGTTACGATTTGATGATATGTAGACAAATAGATGAGTTAGATGAATTTGTCATGTGGATATTTCATAAACAATTTGATCTAAATGGGCACGTTGATCTAATCTGTCTCTCTAAAAGAGACAATCAATACACTAATAGAATTAGAAATAAAAGACAGAGATGAACTACCATTCAGATGTGCAGTTCATTAACTTTTTACTTTTGATGAAGCGATGTGATCCTTCAACTCTTTCCCCGGGCCGCTAGCGTTTTTTTTTTAAGTTGCCAGCCAGTGCCAGCATTTTTCATGATTTTCACAAAAGTTTAATGCCTTCCAGAAAATGTTCTTCTTTAAATATATAAACAAACAATATATCAAATGAAAGAACAGACCCTCTGCTTTCAAACAAAAAAAAAAACGTTTCATCCTACCTTTATTAGTTCTCTCAAATCACCTCTCAAATATGGATAGGATTCTTAAAAAACACAAAATGTTGAGCAAAATGCTGAGATAATTGCATTTTTGTGAAGGACTTTTGATAGAGATCAGATTCAGAGCGATTATCAAAACTCGTCATTGGCAGGAAAGCATTTTTTTCTTAATTGACCAGTTAACTCGTCAGTGGCGGGGAAAGAGTTAAAGTCTAATTTATAATGTGCTTTTTGTATAATTTGTATAATCTTTAATTCATGAGAACATACTGTAACAAAAATGAAAGTACAATGTAACAATACATAGTAAGCATAGTTGCATTGTATACATTTTTCTTATGCAAGTACATATTTCATGTCAAAACATCCACATGGGCCACAAGGTCCCTGAGAGGATATAGCAGATCAAATGTAAGCTTTACAGGAGGCTTAGCTTTTGATTTTGAAGTGTTGACCCTTTTTCTTGTAGCATGTCAAAGCCACACTCAACCGCCTCTGGTATTTCGCCAGAGAAGATTACATTGTTTAAAGGTCTCTCAGCAGGCATCGATTTTCCTTTTTTTGGGGTGTGGGGGGATTTATATATGAAGAGTTCATATGCAAAGATGTGTGCTGACCTTTTTTCTTGTACATATTATGTATATTATGTTTGGGTTCAGTAATTTAACTTTAATGGAAATTAAAAATTTTAAGTCTGTAATCTAAATATTTCGCAAATGTCACTTTAGTCTTTGCATTGGTATTTAACACAGCTTTCGCTGCAAAATCCTCTAAGTGCATGCAAGCTTTTTGGCATCTCAAAATCTCCATTTCTAAAAATGTCTCCAGTAACTCTTCATTGTCCTGTCTGAATAAGAGTAAATGTTAAAAAATTTGGTCAATATTCTAATTGATACTTTATCGAAAGCCCGTAAGTTAGCCTCCCGTCTGTGCGTGTTTATGATTCTGGTAAGTGACTAATTTCTCCTGTGTAACAAATACCTTGTGTCAACAAAACCAGATCAAGACAATTTACAGGAAGATACTGTAATGGTCTGATTGATTCAAGTGTGTATCGCTCTCCTCACTGTTTTGTGCTGCTTACAGAGCCTAGGGGTTGCATGAAGTATGATGTATGATGTGAAAAATGCTTAGCACTTTTAATTTTACCTGCAGTAAACCAGCTGATTCACTGTTACTGTTGGTGTTATGAATAGATTCACACCGTTGAAATTGATTGTTGACTGTGAAAGCTAAGCAGCAAAAGGGTCTATTTAAGAAAATGTGTTAAATAAACATACATATGTCTTTTTCTCTTTTCCTGTTGTTTTTAGTCAGCGTTACTGTATGTGTAATCCAGACGTGGTTCAGCAGTTCCACAATCCTGATACCATCTTTATCCTCGCATTCGCTATCATACTTCTTAACACTGACATGTACAGTCCGAACATTAAACCAGACCGCAAGATGATGCTGGAAGACTTCATCCGCAACTTAAGAGGTGAGACAGAAGAGAACCCAAAATAGAATGGTGACTTAACACAAGAGGGGTTGTAGGTGGAGTTTGTGAGCAGCCATGGATATTGGGGGTGGGGGGACCTTGAAGTCATCTAATGTGGAGGGCCTCCAGAAGGTTCTAGGATAGGGGTTCACCAGAAAATGATCTTATTTGTCAGGTGTGCTACCCCCCCCAAAAAATAATATTTTTTATATTTTGATAAAAAAATTTAATGTTTGCCATTCAAAAATTATTTGACATTATATTACATTAAAATGTATTGTATCATATTACATTTCACTCAGGAAAATATGTCAATATCCCTGTAGCTGTCACTGGGGTGGTACTCTCTTACAAGTACACATTTGCACATGAGATCATATTAGTACCTCAAAGGTGTATAAAACATTACAAATGCAAATGGAGCAAAACATTTTTTAAGTTTGCCTTGCAAAACACATTGGTGTGGTCCAGAGGGTGCATTTAAAACGGGATATTTCCCCCATCGAAGGGCATGTCTACAAGAAGGGGACCCAAATAAACTTCCGATAAAGAGAAAAATTCTGCTGCATGTTTTTCATTACTCTGTTCACCAAGTGTATTCTTATTGTCCAGAGTATGAGACATAATTGCGCAAACTCCCTCTAGAGTTTATACATAAAGGGGTGGTTTCCCGGACAGGGATTAGCTTAAGCCAGGACTGGGCCTTAGTTTTATTAGCAAAATAACTATTTTTAACCAACATGCCTTACTAAAAACATTACCTGTGTGCATTTTGAGGCAAAACAAAGGGCACTGATGTATTTTAAGATATGTCAGTGCAAGTTGTTTTCAGTTTGGACAGCTCTTAAAGATTTTTTAGTCTAGGACTAGTCTAATCCCTGTCTGGGAAACCGCCCCCAAAAGTTTTGTAGGGCATAGGGATGTTCACTTCCAATTCAAATTCACCCGGACACAAATTCGGCTAAAGACAACATTCATCAGTAGTTACAGTAAAACTCCAGTAAGTAGACAGTCAAGGCAATTTTATTGACTTTAAACATCAGATTAAGTGATTCTTTTTTTTAGAGATGAGGCCGAAAAATTACAAAAAATTATTATAATTGTTTTTGCACGAGTCTGCTATGTTAGCAATTGTAATGCTAGCTAACAGTCATTACATTTAAAGTTACGTTCGAGTTTCATTGGTGGCTTGATTGTAAACAACTACAAAAACATTGCAATAAATTAATGGTTTGAAGCAGAATGTAGGCTTTAAATCTGTGTATATTTATCCTTGCAAGTAAAATTATGGTTGTATTATTTGTGTCCCCCTCAAAAATTGTTCTTGAGAAATGTTATGTTTATTGCCCCCCCCCCCCTACTGTCAGATAGAATTTACGCCGATGTAGGTGGGAGTCATTTTACTCAGCTTAGTGAGAGGGCGAAACCTAATTAAGCATCAAAGTGTAATGTTATTGAACGGCACCCTAAAGCACATTAATTTAATGAAAACAGTGAAGTAACGTCAATCCCACCTCTTTTCTTTTGTAAGTGCTCTATCTATCTTACTGCAGACTGTAACCTTTCATTTATCATTTCTTCTGTGGCACAGATACGTACAGTACACAGTTTTTCTGTAGAAGCGTGTATTCTTTTTATGTAAACCTAAAATTAAAGATGACAAGTAAGAATTGTGAAAAATATAGAGAAAAACACTTTCGTGAACATTTCAACAACAAGTTTTATCAGATACTTTGTTCTTTGGAGCAAAATAAACATAAAACTAAAGGAAACAGTCTTGAATTGGAACTTTTCTTCATTTCTTACTGTATGTAATGTTTACTAAACAGCTTATGTTATTTATTCAGTGAAGCATCATTTATTTCGAGTTTTTTTTATTTAGTGCAACATCACTAAACTCCTCCCTCTCACAATGAGTTGTGGGTAATGGATTGATCTGCAATTTAAATTTTCATCAGAAAGAGTAGACCATCTGTATACTTTAATGATACTCATTTCATCATACTACAATTTAATACCTAGATTAAATAACTTGGAAATGACAAAATGCTTTGTCTGCACAGCATCAGTGTGCATATGCAAAACACCTTTTCATTTGCTTACAAATGGATTTTAAAATGCAAGTTTGTTTCTAGGCATAGAAACACTCAAATTTACAAGGTGGAGTTACAAGTTAACACGTTCAATATGTTCAATTGATGAAAGGGATCATTTCAAAGTTGTACATGGTTTGTGTGGCCTGTTAAAAATGTATGCTATAAATATTTAAATTGTGTATTTATAACATGTATTTGATGATATTTGTTGTGTGTGTGTTGTGTGTGTGTGTGTTTATTCAGGTGTTGATGATGGAGCAGATATACCTCGGGATATGGTAGTGGGAATATATGAGCGGATTCAACTAAGGGAGCTACGCTCTAATGAAGACCATGTCACTTATGTCACCAAGGTGGAACAAAGCATTGTGGGAATGAAAACAGTGAGTCAAACTTTTTTTATTGTTGATATTTTTGATATTTTCTATTCTTCCTCTTTTTCCACATAACAACTGCAATATCTAAAAATGGAAACTTTTGTGTGATTTCTTTTTAAAAATTCACGAGAGAAGCTGCAATGTCTGAAAATGAAATAATTACTCTCAGATCCTTTTGATAAATCAGTCGATACAGTTACAAAACTGAAGTTTGATTGATTTGTTCTAGAACTTGATTGATGATGACAGCGAGAATAGATTATCAGTCACAAAATATCTGTATTTTCCTCATACAAAATTACTTGTAAGACTGAAACTTTTTAAAAGTTTATGGAGCTGTTTTGTTAGAGATTATTGGCTTCATTAACTGGACTATAAAAAGTTGGTTAATTTTGAGTTAATTCAATTTAAAGAGGGTTTCTCTGCGTTTTGGAAACGTATGGAATTTTATTTAAGTTTTTTCTAAGTCTGGATTAGTATGGAAAAAAGAAAATTGAGAATGGAGAAAAACTAATTGTAGTGTGAACCGAACGATTGGCCACAATGGGTAAATGTAAGTTTTAGGATGGCTGGCTTGACACTCCTGAAAATAAAAACTGGCTGGTTAAAGATCCAGTAATACAGTAAATGCAAATTTTGGCGAAAATATATTGACATCAACATGGGTAGGGGGGCAATTGTAAGCCTTACCCAAGCTGTTAAATATATTAGTTGACACAACCATTTTTTGAGTTAACTAATATTTTTAAGTTTAATCAACTCATAATTTAATGCACAACATGATCTTACAAAGTTCCGTGGGAATTTTTTGCCAATTTTTCTGTGGCATTCTCACGGATCTCCGCATTTTTCTGTGGCCCTGTCACAGACTTTCTTTTCACCACGGATTGGTTCCTATTTTCAAACCATTTTCGCTTCGGTTTTGGGTTAGATTTGGTGTTTGCGTTAGTATGTCACTTTCAGGCTTGGTTTATACTATTTTTTCTGATGTATTCTTTTATATTTTCTAAACTTTAAACAATTGTCGCATGGCGTTGGGGTTAGAGTTCAGTTTGGGTAGTTTTAATGTAATTTTATGTAAAACTAACCCTAAACCGAAGTGTCAATGGACAAAACAGCTGAGTAACCAATCCGTGAGAATGCCACGGAAAAGAAACTCAGTGGCAGGGCCACAGAAAAATGCAGAGATCCGTAAGAATGCTTCGGAAAAATTAGCAAAAAATGTGACTATGTCACGGAAATTTGTGAGATCAGGTTGCACACCAAATTTGGTAGAGGCGGCAAAAACGCGATATTCGCACGTAGTTGGACGCTTGAACATTAACGCGCCGTGATTTTCCACCAAAGTTCAGATTTTTCAACTTGCGCGTTTACCACGGCAACGCTCAATTCGCATCATTTACTGGTCAATTTGCATCATTCATGGGAATGAGGCGGATTCACGTCTACCGCTCTACGCTAAATGCCTCATTCGAGACCTCCAGACACGCGTAAACGCGTCTTTACATTGACTTAACATTGAAATCACTCGTGCTCGACGCCTCTACCGCGGCTGGTGTAAATGCAGCAAGGCAGCCAGTTAACTTTTACAGTTTTTTTACAGTGTACCACACCATAGAGAACTAAGGAGTAATTCCTTTAAAATAAGTGTCCGGTATTATACAAGATTCAGTTACAGTACAAAAGTTTTTTTGTTGTGAAAGAGTGTTCTTAACTGAAGAACATTTGACTGAATGGTTCTTTGGGAACCAAAAATGGCTCTTGTCTGGTATCATTGTGAATAAACTTTCATAGCCCATTATTTTTAAGTCTATCAAGGATTTTGGATATTTAGTACATTTATGGCAGACACTTTTATTCCACGTGCATTCATGGTCGGCTACATTTTATCTGATTGAGGGTTGATCTATAACCTTGGCATTGCTAGTTTTACAGTTAAGCTGTACAGAAACACAGGGAACCTTGTACAACGGATGGAGAGCAATAAAGAGTAGAATATAAAATATTAAGAGCAATAATGTGATTTTATGACTTTGCTTTAAAACCGACATTTATCTTTTAGGCATTTGTGTATATTTTACCTGTAAACTTTATACCTGTGCTAACAAGGCTTGTCCTTCTCCTGGGTCAGAAGCACTTCATCTCTGAGGTTTATTAAAGCGCCTTAAACTTCAGTAAATTTCAGTGTAATTTTAGGGAATCTGTAATTTTACTCATTTGGTCATTATGGTCTGCTTCCTAGACTGTGACATCCCTGTGGACAATTGCCTTTCTAGTATATGTCATTTTAAAATTACAGTAATGGTGTAATGGCTCAAGTAATAGGCTACTAGCAGAGCGATTTCAATGATAAATCAAGCCATTAGCATTAAAAACACATACAATGGCAAATGTTATGTGGCTGGTGAAAGAGACAAAGATAATGACAGATAAAAAGCTTTCAGTGCTGTATGTGGCTGCTTTTATTGCTGCAAATTATACTTACTTACAGTTTCTGTACAAAAAAACTTGCTGTACAATAAACGCATCTAAGCAATTATGCATACCCTTACAAGTTCTTGTGAACATTGTCACAAGTTAAATACAAGTTTGCGTAAAATAAATCATTTCATTTCCACCAGGCACGACTTTGCTTGTTTCAGTTTTTGTAAATTATTGTATGCATGTCAGATTCTGGTTGATATTATCTTTAGTCAAATTTAGACTATAAAAATCTGTGATTTATTTCTGTAAATTAGATTGCACACTATTAATCACTTTTTGGTTTTATAATCTCTAGACCATTTACTGTAAATCCACTTTATCTCCTTCTGTCTCTTTCTCTCTCTTTGTTTTTTTTTTCAGGGTTATGAGAACACCTGGTGTTGTCATTAAACTTTTTTAAGGTCTTTATTATTTTGCTCTCATAATATCTAGTAGAGGATAATGCCACACAAAAAGCAATAATACTGTTTCAAAATACAGTGTATGTAGTGAGAAACTTCAATCGGGTACTTTATTTTGACATTCACATGACAGTCACTTGACATTCATTCTTAAGCACAACCTGTCTTTTAGAAATGCTGTTCTTTCCCAGCCATTAGCCACAAATGTTTATCTTAAGGCCGAAGTATGGTCGATTTTTTATGCATACTTTAGGGTCTGCATACAGTGCGCGTGACGCAATTTTCGTCATCATAAAAGTGTCCACATACTATACACTATACACAGATTTTTGAAACCCCAGAAATAGGGTACGCAACAGGAGAGTGTAGAAGGTAGCATAGGAGATGCATTGCATTTGGTCGCTATGCGTATGCGTCGAACATCTGTGTACAGGTACGAGTCAAATAAACTATACATTGCAAGGCTGTGAGTTCGACCGTGTGTGTACGTTTGCATACATGTAAATACTCCGGCTTAAAAAGATTGTACTCTAATGTTTAATCTAGCAAGTTAGGGGTTAGGTTAGGCTGAGCTGGAAGTTTTCAGTGTTGTAGAGTTTATTGCTCCAACACTATCAAACATACCTTAACCAGCTTATAAAGGTTTGAATTAGATTTTTCTTTAGAGTAGGAGCTCATGGGTCCAGATTTACTAGACAGGGCAAATTAGCCTGAGAGTGCAATTTTAAAAATGTGCAGATGGTAGTGAACATTAAAGCTCACATTAAAGAACTCATGTGCAACATCTTATTCCATAATGACCAATGCAAATTAATTTTTATTTTTTTGGGAGTTAATAAGCCATGTGCTACCACAAAACATGGGCCTGTCATGATCCTGCCTCAATACTAGGAGTAAAACAAGGACTAAAGGGCAGAATCATTTTTTTTAACTCATCAGAAAAATCAAGAAACGAAAACAAATAATAATTTCTAATACATTTATGCTATGTGCTGTTCTTTTTTAATGTACACCTTGGCATTTTCATAAATCTTGCAGCCTACTCTTTTTTGGGAAAAGTTGATTTAATCAAAAAACTTTAAACACTTATATACAGCTTGACAATCCCACACATCATTGGCACAATTTGCATATTAGGTAAGCCCATGCTTATAATGAATTATAGCCCCCTTTATTATTGTTTATAGGTAATTATTACTATTCTATAATATATTTATAAGCCATCAATAATGCATTTATAAAGGGTTAATAACTGTATAATGACTCACAATAAATAACTTACACCATGGCTATTGAAGGCGCTCTAAGCGAATTCACACGTTTTAGGCCATAAGACATTTTTTGTTACATACAGCAAACATCTTCTCACTATCTGCTTGCTGCCTGACCTCTAAACACAATGTAAAAAAGACAGCCCAGGCTCCACAAACTGCAACAAAAACAAAGTGGCACAGCCTACAACCACGAAACATAACATACGTGTTCCAGCCAATAAATGATAAGAAGGATTTGGAGGTGGGTTTGGGGGGTTAGTGGGCGTGAGAAGGCACAAAAGGGAGAAGGAGGGGCAGGTGGAGAGTGAAAGAGAGGGGAGAGGGATGCACTGTCAGACTAAAAGGTACAAAGTTGTTCCTTTTTCTGTCGCTGGGATGGTACCATAAAAGGTACTTTTTTGTACCTTTATGGGTATACAACACATTAAAATGTTGTACCTTATGGGGTACAATATTATACCCTAAGGACCAATTGTGTACCTTAAGGAACAATTTTGTACCAGTTCAATTTTAGGGGTACAAAACAGTTAACTGTACCTTTGAAGGTACACAATTGATGCTTAAGGAACAGTTATGTACCCCAAAAGGTACAACATTGTATTATGTTTATATACCTGTAAAGGTACAAAACAGCACCTTGGGGTACTACCCCATCGAAAAAAAAAGGTACAGTTTTGTACCTTTTTTCTGACAGTGTGGGGGAGGAGTTAGCTACGCTCCCTTTTGTTTGACAACACTTCGAACTTCAACAAGAAGTGACGTCACACAGATTCGCTTACAGCGCCTTTAAAAACAATATAAAACAATTCAGTTATTTGACAACTAACTAAATCTGCATTACAAGTTGTAAATATAATATAATGACAATATAGCAATGCAGCCTGCGTCTTTAAAGGTGACATAGAATGATTGAACAGAGTATTTATCCTTGTTCTGTCATGTGACATGTAGACAAAAAATGTTTTGTTTGGGTCTGTAATGCCTTAGAAGCTTCCTAAAAACCTCTCTCAGATAGCTCTATTAGGGTGGGGGATTTTAAACAAGTGGTTTTGCACAATTTGGCTCCCCCTACTGCAGGAGTGAGGAACCCTGGGTCCTGGAGGGCCATTGTCCTGCACAGTTTAGTTCCAACCCTAACCAAACACACCTGAATTTCATTTTCAAGTAATACTGAAGACTTCAGTTAGATTTTTCAGGTGTGTTTAATTAGGGTTGGAACTAAACTCTGCAGGACAGTGGCCCTCCAGGACCCACCCCTGCCCTACTGGCTCAACTTGCAATCTCATTACTGATTGGCTGACTTTGCTGCCACACTAAAAATGTAGCCAATTATTTTAAAGTAGAGGGGCCGGGAGATGCCTGTGATGTCATAAGCATCAGTTTTTCAGATTGGGCCGTTTTTAGGCTGATATTTATTAAAGAGGAATTTCTATGAGACTGAGATGTTTAGCATGTCTAGCACGTTTTGTATGTTTGTGAATGCGGGTAGACTACCATTATTCAACAAAGACAAGGTAAAAATGGTTTTTCATTCTCTGTCCCCTTTAAAAATAGTCTTTAGTATACGACAGAGTAATTAATACTTATAAATCAGTGTATAATGGATTATGATCATGATCTTTGAAAGAGCAAATAAAAAAATATAAAAATGTAACTTTAACTGTTCTTATAATGGGGTATAGGTGTTGTTGTGTATTTATAAATATATTAATAGAATAGTAACATTTACCTATAAACAACTATAAAGAAGACTATAATTCATTATAAACATGTGCTTCATAGAAAGTGTTACCAAATATTTTAACTTCTTTTGTGATGCATTTTTGTACTTTATATGGCTTTTTATTGTCATTTCATTTATTTGATGTAGTGTTGACACATCAGTACTACAGTTTTGCGTTTGTATAACTATGGTAATGCAAATGGTGATCAATCCAAAAACACATGATTAATACACTTTCAGTAGAATAAAATCTTTATTTTACATTTTGCACTCCAAAGCGACTTTTAAGCTATACATTTTTATCATTATGTGTATACCCTGGTATCGAACCCATGACCATGTTTGCTCATTTACCAAGTGAGGTACAGTAAGACTTTCTACCAGTAAAACTTACAACCCTGATCAACTTTAGAAGTTGATTTCCACAGGATATAGCTGATACTGACGTGTTATTTATCACAAAAGCAACTTTCTCTCGTTTTACATATTTCCTTTGTGGGGCAGCAGTGGCTCAGTGGTTCATGCAGGTTGTATACAAACCGTAAGGTTGATGGTTCAATCCCCGGCTCCATCTGACCAAGTGTCGAGGTGTCCCTTAAGTAAGATACCTAACCCCAGCTGCTCCCGACGAGCTGACACCACCGTTGATGTGTGAATGTGAAGCAAACTGTAAAAGAGCTTTGGATTGCCATGGGTCTATGAAAGCACTATATGAATACAGTTCAGTCCATTTCCTAGTTGGACTTTTCTATTTTTGCTGCTATTGAGGTTTTTGCAGGTCGAGTCCCCAGTTTGCCTAAAGGCAAAAAAAAGCATACCTGCTGATTTTGAGTTTGTCCAAAAGTTTTATGCTTGTATAAGATTGTATCAGATGTAGGTGAGAGGTACTGGACAACATTTATATCTTATTTAAGATTAATATGTTCCACATTTATCTGATTAATGTGGTTGCCAAGGCATTGCTGTACTGATGAATGTGGTGTTCTGGATGATTTCAAGGTAACTGAATATTGGCCCAAGTCTGCCAGCCAAAACTTGTAAGTCAAATCACTTAGAAAACTCATTACACTCCTTAACAAGTACAATATGAAATTTCTTCAAGTCTGTAACCATCTAAGTGTATTACTTCGCTTTGGAGGGTTATGCTCAATTCCCTAACATCAAGTATGAGCAATGGTCTTAGTAATCCTAACAGTAAATGCCACAGTAACAATGTCTTTTCTCGTTTTTGTCCATCCACAGGTTCTGTCAGTACCTCACAGGAGACTGGTGTGCTGCAGTCGACTGTTTGAGGTGACTGACATCAATAAAGCCCAAAAGCAAGCTGCTCACCAGAGAGAGGTCTTTCTCTTCAACGACCTACTTGTGGTAACTACAAAGCACATTTCATTGCCTGCTATTTTTCTACAAATCATTTTATTGCCATTTCATGTCCTTTAATATTTTTGAATTTAACTAATCTTGGATAATGGAGAATGAAAGTAGAAGATTTAAGACTTCTTCAAATTTTAATTTATTAAATTGTTTTTAAACTTAGTGCTTTTCACAATGCGCTTTGTTGCACTACTTACGTGCCTGTTTTTTGGGAAACGTTCTTGAAAACACAAATTACAGAATATGGTAAAGTTAAACATGCAACATAATAGTCACTTACCAACAACGTAGCTATTATTATCAATGCATAACCCAGGTGCTGTAACAAGTCCTGCACAACCTATCTTTGGAGATTCCATATACTCTTTTTATTTCAATTTTTTTTTTTTTGCCAAATTGGATTTTGCAAGAACATTGAATGTCCATACACTTCATCAAAGTGTACACATTTTACAGTATATTCTCTCATTTCTATTTTTATGTTTGTATCGCAGTGGTTATGCCGTACTTTCACTATCAGGCTGAAAGTTTCGGCCATTTGCACTGCAGAGCTGTTGCCCTTAATGTGAATACAATTCTGAGGTCAATAATGAAGTTCTTTCCCCCCCACTGTTCAGATAATTTAGTCGAAGCCTCAAAGCCCATGAAATTAATCAAAGATTAAATGTCTATTATAATTAATGCAGCCATTAGGCAGACTGGAAGGCTATCACAGAGATGTATAAAACTATTCTCAAAATTAAAAGAGCTCATGGTAATCTTGTGATTAAAAGGAATGATTAAATTACAAAATGCATTTTTCCCATCACAATCACAGGTGAAATTTGGGGCCTTGTTTGAAAAATGACTTTTGTAAAATGAAGAAAGATTGTACGCAAATTAGTTATGTGAACATTGGATGTAATAAATTAAAGGAGATTTGCAAATTCTAGATATCTTGACAGTATTTAGTTCTTCTGTGATATCAGTTCATACAGTTATTGCTTTTCTGTTGCAGCAATAATTTAAAAGAGATGTGAGTCAAAGGGGTTCTTGTTTCTGTAGATTTGGTGGCAAAATGATTCAATATTGCAGTAGAGGAGAACAGGGGCGAAAAGTAAAGCTGGACGAAAGTGATTTTCTCCGAGCCCTGATTACATTTGCTTTCCAAACTATGACAGCATCTTCACCACAAAACCCTTGACTGAGCTGACAAATATTGCGTTATTTTGTCATTGTTTTGCGCGTCTAGGTTCAGAAAGCTGTTTTCGTAAATCCTAAAGCTGTATTTTGTGTTTCTCATTTCATGTGTTACAGTACTGATCCATCTAGCAGTTATTTATGCTCTAACACATCCTGAAGTTTGCCTTCTCAGAGTTTTACATAATAAAAGTAAATTGGGTTTAAAACACTTGTTACTTCTGTCCCGCTGCTAATACTGTTGCATTATGTAAAAAATGTATATTATTGTATAAATACTGTACTTCATACTGTTCATACTTTTGAATTTTTTTAATCCTCAACAATTCAGGTTGCTTTTGAAAAAAAAAACTGAAATTTTAAATGAAAATGTAATTTAATTATTTTTTGCAAAAATAAATGACAAATATGCTTGCAGTTACATATTAACAAGGTCATAGGCATGTTTATTTAACAAAAAAAAATTAACACAAAAATCTATAATGTTCTGTTGTGTTACTTTTGACCCACCTGTGTGTTACTTTCGTCCCAGCTAACAGTTACAATAGTAACAATTCACTACTTATGTTCAAAGTCTTTTTACATTTGTTCAGAACTCCACCTGGTATTGATAGTCAACACTTGTGAGTTATTGACCAAATCATAAATAAATCTCTATCTCAAACATTACTTTTTCTGAAAAATTGTACTTTCGCCCCCGCTCTCCCCTATTGTGAGTAAACCACGGAACTGTGAGAAAAGATGCTAAACTACAAAAACCAATTATTATGGCCTCCTATTCCACAGAAGTAAGCACTTACAATCTAACTGATTACTAATAGCTGATTCAAACAGACTGCTAGACAGAATTACTTTTTCAAAAGCAACATTGTGCTGATCAAATTTTGATCAAATTCTACCTTAACATTCCGACATTTTCGAATAATAGGTAAAATTATATGACAATGAAAAACTATAAAATAACACAAATGTACAGGAACAATCAAAATGTTTAACATCTTCAAAGCAACCTCTGCCTACACTCCCAGAAATAAAGGTACAAAAGCTGACACTGGGACAGTAACTCGTCAAAAAGTTTTAATATGTATGGGCAGGACCGTAACCATTGAGGTGGTCATGTCCCCTCCAATAATCAGAAACATCATGCTTCACGATGCCATAGAAGAACTGTTTTTGGCTAAATGGTTCCATAAAGAACTTAAACATCTGGGGCCGTTTGCACCAGCCAGACGTAAAAAAAAGTTTGGTGAAAAGCCCTACGTCGGGCTACGCTCAGCATAGGCGATGCGCGCTCCCGCGTTTAACCAAAGTGATATTGAGATGCCATTTGCGTTACTGTGGTTATAAACTTACATATACAGAGCTTTTCCTCTTCTCAAATGCTTACCAGTGTGCTCTTCCTCAAGAAGCGTGCATCATGTCTAGACCCATCAAACACAACACTAAACAAAAGCCTTTACTGTTTGCCCAAAATTTAATTATTTGCAAATTAATTCTAATAGTTCTGGATTAAATCGAAATGAACTTAAAGCTTTTAATAAGTTCTTTAGTCTTTGTAAATATTTAGGTATTTTATGATATATAAGAATTTATTGGTGCTGTCTCTCACTTTGCCATGCATGAAAGCACACTGCTCATGTATCATACGCATTATATGCGCCAATGTCTCATCAAATTTGATTATTTCTATGTTTGGCATAGAAACAAGCCAACAGTTTATACCATGGGCGTAGATTTAGGGTGGGACGCTAGGGACATGTCCCTAGCAATATTCAGGGAAGACTGAATTGTCCCTAGCAATAATTTCGACCAAACAATTAATCTGTATTTATATATAACCACTAATGTCCGTCTTATTCTTGTGTTTTCTATTTTTTACTTTACTTCTTTAATTATATATATATTTTTTAAGGAATCATTTAAATGAGATTAAAAATCTTTTGCAATCCCGTTCTGTGAAAATGACGCTCTATGTGGTACACAAACGGTTAACAGCTTTCGTTCTCTGCAATGCCCGCCTCCGTAACTCACATCACTAATATGATTGGCTTTTCATTTCTTTAGTCCCGCCTCTCTAATCACATTGCTAATATGATTGGATTAGCATTTATTAAGTCCCGCCTCTCTAAATCACATCACTTTATGGGCTTGTCTTTACTCGCTACGTGTGATAGGATGGTTTCACTTTGTACAACGCGCCAAAGTTCACTCAACAAGACGCGTGTGATTATTCGGGCTACAGGTAAGTGAGGAAGAAAGTATTATTATACCCACTGTAACTGTTTCATGCACAAAATACAGAACAACTTGCGTCACATAATGATTCAAGGACAGTGTTTTCAACAATACACGACAATCCCATGTTAACCTGAGGAGATGCAAACTTTTGTCAACCTTTTATAAATGGGGTAGCAAGGTTATTTAGGGGGTCCCTAATCCATGAAAGAAAATAACCCCAACATGGTAAAAACAGGAAACAGCATGATATACATACCAACTTCAACACTGGGATTTTTTTGGCAAAATTAGTCAGATGTCACTGAGTAAAGTGCATACTGAGTTGTCTGTTGTTTATGTCAAGTAAACGGTGATAAACAGTTTTTGCAATGCGACCATTTTATTTATGTCCCCACCAATTCCAGAATCAAACCTACGCCCTTGGTTTATACTTATGCCTACCGTTGACTAGACGTAAGATTTGTCTCAGATGTGCACTAGGCCTAGATGGTGCAACAGTTGTAAAGTCTGACGTAAAGCGCATTTTACGTCCTTACGACCAGGTTTACGCCCAGCTGGTGCAGCCGGCCCCAGAAGAACCATTTAGTTTCCAAAAAGTTTCTTTGTAGTGCGAAAAGGTTGTAAAGATTATAAAAATGTATGCCAAATGCATAATTGTAAATCAGCATCTCTTTCCTATACAGATTTTAAAACTGTGTCCAAAGAAGAAAAGTTCGGCTGCCTACACCTTTTGCAAGGCCATGGGTCTGCTGGGCATGCAGTTTCACCTGTTCGAGTGTGAAAGTAAGATTTGCATCTCTTGCTATAAAACACAAAGAAAAGACACAGTAACACTTCCAATGTAGGGAGCTTACGAGCGCCTTTAAAACTTCATACAAGATCTAGGCTATTATGTGCCTTTTATGCAGTCATTTCATTGATTTACCTCCAACAAAGGGAACAACACATGATAAATGAAGATGACAGGCACTGAACAAACCCTCTCATTTTCCAATTAAAGCATCCACAAGCATCTCTCTCCTCCCACTATCTCTTCATCCCATTCTCTTTCTTTCTCACACACACTTGTGGCAGATGGGCTATAATTAAGCAAGATGAGTGTTATGGCTTGTGCTTATATTTCACCCCACTTAAATCGGTGGACTGAATAGAAAGGATGTGATAGGAATGACACACAAGTGAGCAAAGACACACAATGTTTCAATGCACAACAGACAATAAATGACACTGAATTACTATTACTATCATGGCGTATGGCTTGTTGCTACTGTTAATGTTAAAATAACTTCAGTATTAACTAAGTAAGGTCATGTCAAAAAATGAAATCAATATAAAGTAAATGATTGAAATCAAACTTTGATGCTCTTAACCACATAGTTAGTTTATGAGACCTGGATCGCATATAAGGGTTATACTATATAACACTGTGATTCACAGCAATGCTGATATATGGCCGTATATCAGTGCTTTTATATTTTTTTTAAGTAAAATTAACAGTCGTTCTCTCTTTCGTTCTGTTTTTCAGACTATCCTCACGCGATCACTATTGTGTCTCCGTGTTCGGGCTCTGATAAGAAACAGGTGCTGAATTTTTGTGCCCAAAGTGCAGAAGAGCTGCTGAAGTTTGTTGAGGACCTAAAGGAGTCCATCGCCGAGGTGTCAGAGATGGAGCAGATACGTATTGAATGTAAGTGTGTAAGTGTTACCATAAGAGAGTGAATGACTTTTCAGGGAGAGAGCGAAGTTTACTAGTGGTGTAGTCTAGTATGGTGACTAAAAGAAGGTTGTGACAACAATATTTATGCCCTAAAATAGTGATTATTTTATGCACTGCAAAGTTAGCTTTATTTAAACCTTTATGTGCATCTTTTCTTTGTGCTTTTTGCATCTTGCTATGAATAAGCAGTCACTGGACAGTTTCCATGGTAACAGAGTAAAGCTGCCCAGTTGTTGACAACTATGCTTGTTGACAACTATTGGCTAGTTAAAAATGTTAATATTTTGGGGGGGGGAAAGAGTGGTGTATGTTGTGTTAAGGCTGTTATGCTGTGTTTGCTAACCATTTTATCTGGGTGGTTGCTATTCAAAAGAGTAGAGAGGCGCTATGACTAGATGTTCTGCTCCTTGACTTCCATTTATTCACATTTTTACCAAACCAGTGTGTATCCCTTTGCGTGAAATTTAAAAGGCTTTTTGTTTACAAACTTGCAAACAATATATTTTACAGTAGGTTCCTGTATCGATAATGTACACAGTAAAGACCATATGGCCTTCCGCATGATAAACTAAAATTTTCTCACTTTAAGTGAGAAAAATTGTTAACATCTAAGATATTTAAACTTATGTTACCAATTGAAGGAATTTTTTAAGTTGATCCAACTTTTACTTTTTTACAGTGTACATCTTTTGTTGGTAAAATGGCAATAATACCATATTCATAATTTTTTCTCATGTCTTTACCAATATTTACTGTAAAGCTGCTTAACAACAAAGCAAAATTGTCAAAGAAATATAGCACAGCTGCAGCACAACCCATGAGTTTTCAATCCAAAAACAAGGTTTGCAACGTTTCCAAAAGTCTCTGTTTACAAGTGTAGTGTGTATGCCAAGGCATAACCATAGCAATGCAATGGATTTTAAAATGAAAACGCTTTATTGTAAACATATTCTGAGTAAATTCCGGTGGCGCTGCACTGCTGGCGACACGGACACCTGTTGCTGCTGACATTTTTATATTTTCTTATACTGTGTATCACGTTTCTTCTATGCGATTTTATGTTATTTATATTGGTACATCGGTCTGATTGACCAACTTTAAGCTCTTTTTGTACGGACGAGCCCAAAGTTTGTGAACGCCGGAATGTCGATCATACAGCTCTTCATTGGGCTGTTAATTACGACACACCTGATGTCGATATGCTACGCGCACCATACTGCACGGAGGAGTAGCGATCCAATATTAACATACACAAGAGATGACTTACTTTTGTTTCGCTCTATGGATTATGACATTCCAGCGGATCTTCCAGAAAGTCTAAGAGCTCGGGCGACAGCGAACGGTCGCCGGCACAAAAGAGGGCACAGAGGTGGCGTCAGACGGCGTCTCCGACGACGAGGAAGCAGACCTCCGTTACCCGCTATAATACTGAGCAACGTTAGATCACTACAACAAAAGATGGATGAATTGCGTGTTAAAGCCAGAGCCTGTTTCGAGTATCGCGACGCGGGTCTCCTGGCGCTTACTGAAACTTGGCTTCGTCCGGAGATGCCCAGCTCGCTGGTAGAGGTACAGGGGTTTTCTCTTATTCGGGCTGATAGATCTGCCACCTCGGGGAAGAGCAGGGGCGGTGGCATCTGTGTGTTTGTAAATGACCGATGGTGCAGTCAAACAACAGTTAAATCCAGAGTATGCACTTCGGATATTGAACTTTTATGTCTGAGTTTAAGACCTTTTTACCTCCCAAGAGAATTCGGGAACATTTTGATGTGTGTTGTTTACATTCCACCATCGGGCAATGCAGCCAAAGCTGCGGGCGTAATAAGAGACTGTATACAAACACAACTCCAACATACACCAGAAGCGCCGGTGCTGGTACTCGGCGATTTTAACCACTGTAAATTGGAGTCAGTTCTTTCTGGTTATGAACAGTATGTGAGAGTCAATACAAGAGGGAAAAATGTTTTAGACAAATGCTATGGCAATATAAAAGAAGCGTATACGTCTAGAATAAGGCCCCCCTTATCGAACTCTGATCACGATACAGTGTTCTTAATCCCAACGTACAAGACTATGCTGAAAAGACACAAACCGGTGACGAAAAGTGTTAATGTATGGTCAAAGGACAGTGTTGAAGCCTTAAAAGGCTGTTTTCTTTGCACTGATTGGGAAGTTTTTCAGAGTGAGGATATTGAGGAAACTACTGTGGTTACAACGGACTATATTAAATTTTGTACAGATACTGTGATTCCCAAAAAGACTGTGATTACATTTGCCAACAATAAACCTTACATTACGAAGGAGATAAAAGATTGTATTAACCGGAAGAAATGTGCTTTTAACAATCATGACAGACCTGGGTTAAGCAAAATCCAGAAAGAGTTGAATGGTCTGTTAAGGGACGCAAGGAAAAAACATAAGGAATTCCTGGAGGACAAGCTACATACGTCCAACCCTAAGCAGCTGTGGGACTCCATGAAATCCATAACTAACATGCAGCCTATTAGGAAAGCTGTTTCGACCCGTGATGACTTACAAATGGCAAATGATTTAAATGACTTTTATCTTAGATTTGAGAAGTGTGGGCATAAGTCCAGTAGTACCATGGAGTATTCTTGGGGTACCATCAATGATAAGTTATTGATTGATCCGAGGCAGATTAATTTTCATTTTAAACATGTTTGCCCTAAGAAATCAGCCGGACCTGATGGAATTTCTTCCTATGTTATTAAGAACTGTGCAGATGAGCTGACTCCAGTGTGGCACCCAATATTCCAACAATCTTTTGACTCTGGCATTGTTCCCAGCTTGTGGAAAAAATCACTAATTATACCTGTCCCCAAAATTGCTAGACCACTGGACAATAATGATTTCAGACCTATAGCTCTGACATCTGTGATCATGAAATGTTTTGAAAGATGCGTTGTGTCTATGTTAAAAGCAGGAGTTGCAGATAAATTAGATCCCTTACAATTTGCATATAGGCAAGGGAGAGGAACTGAGGATGCTATCAATAGCATAATGCACTTGATTTTAAAACATTTAGAGAGCCCTAAAGCTTACGCCCGGCTACTGTTTATTGATTTTAGTTCTGCTTTTAACACTATTCAACCTCAACTGTTAATGGATAAAATGAAGCAGCTGTGTGTTAACCCACTCATCACCAAATGGTACTATTCTTTTTTAACAGCGAGAACTCAATGTGTAAAAGTAAATGGTCGCATTTCACAGGTAAAGAGTAGCGGTACTGGTGTCCCTCAAGGATGTGTCAGTTCACCTATTCTTTTTACACTTTTTACAAATGAATGCTCAAACCGGCACTCACAGAATTATGTATTTAAATATTCAGATGACACAGCCATTTTAAGTTTACTTTACGAACATGATAATGTTAGCACCATTTATCAGGAAGAAATAAGTATGTTTGTTGACTGGTGTGATAAAAATGAGTTGGTAATTAACACAAAAAAGACACAGGAAATTGTTTTTGACCCAAAATGTATTGGTGACCATCAACCAGTGGTTATACACGACCATTATATTACTCAGTCGCAGACCTACAAGTATCTGGGGGTGTATATAGAGAGCTCACTTACATGGAACACACACATTGAATGGGTTTGTACTCGTCTAGAGCAAAGATTGTACTTCCTGCGCAGATTACGTCTGTATGGTGTAAACAATAATGTCATGAGGCTGTTTTATAAAGCTGTTTTAGAAAGTATTGTTAGGTACGGGATCACTGTATGGTACGGTAGTCTTTCAGTGAAACTTAAATCAAAGTTGATGCACTTGATATTGACAGCATCTAAAATTGTCGGGCATGAGAGAGACTGTAACCTCCAGGTTTTATATGAGGAGTGTATTCTGAACCAGACAGAAAGGATCATTGGCGATCAGAGTCATTTTTTACACACACAATATGAACTGCTCCCCTCTGGTAGAAGATACAGAGTCCCAAGGTGTAAGCTGAATCGATACAAGAACTCTTTCGTACCTGTATCTGTGTGTCTTTTTAACAAATGTCAATCTTAACTTCTTTCTCTTTATTGTACTTTATATATTATTTGCTTTTTATCCTTTTTACTCCATTGAATGTAGTTTTTTATGTAGGTCATGCAGCAATTGTGGTGTCCAAAACAATTTTCCTTTCGAGGACAATAAAGTATACTACTACTACTAAATAATGACAAAAGATTTGTATTTGGTGTGCTAACCCTTTTAAGGCACAATACAAACAAAAACAAAGGCAAAGCTTAATGGTATTATGAAGGAAAGTGGAACGATGAGAGATGGGATTTTCACCATTTAGAGACGTGCATTATGCAATTTGCTAACCATGTTCACGGATTTATGTTTTATTGCCTGTATGTTTGATCACATTATTTTATGCCTTCGTAATGAATTAGCTGCAAGGCACAACAGTTGCATACTAGATGCTGTATAACCGCTAATGATGGGGACGAGACCGTCTATGTCCGAGTCAAGACCGAGTCTTTGAAGGCTCGAGACCGAGTCAAGACCGAGTCTTTGAAGGGTCGAGACCGAGTCGAGACCAAGTCCACTGGTTTTCAAATACAGCTGAGTCCGAGTCAAGATCAAGTCTTTAAGGAAGCAACTCTGAGTCGAGACCTAGTCCTTCAGGAGTCGAGTCCGAGTCGAGACCAAGACCATAAAAACATGTCAGTTTTCATATTCATGATTTAATATCACCCCAGTTAATAATCAACAGTTAGGCCTACAGACTAAGCTAGATTGGGAATTGTTTAGGGGAGCAGTCTTAATGTCTTAATATGGACTATGCTTTTACTATCATTAAAAAAACCCCTACCACATGCATCATCTTCTGCCTGTTTTTCTAGAGATAAATAAAGGCTCTGATGGCAGTATCTTTGCATTGCACCATGGGATGTCATTTTCAAAAAATGCCGTTAACATTGCATTTTAATATTATTGTTGTGTGTTATGTGAACATAAAAAATGCGTTGGTCTCGAGGACTCGATCTGAAATTACAAGTCCTTCTCCTCTCACTGTGGTCTGAGACCAAGTCAAGACTGAGTCTTCAAAGGAACAAGTCCAAGACGAGTCCAAGAAAGCAGAAGACCGGACTCGAGTACTATGTCACTAATAACCGCCACCTCCACATTTGTCCACATGTGTTGCCATAGTTTCTACAAATGGAAACGCTTAGGTTACTCACGTAACCCCGGTTCCCTGAAATAACGGGAACGAAGCATTGCGTCAGTTAGCTGACGCTATGGGGGGAAACTCCTGTTTACTCCGTGACTGAAGCCTATTGGTTAACGTCTGTACAAAGTACAGACCAATGACGTTTGAACCCGCGCGCGGGAGGAACGCGTCCCTATATAAGCGCGGTTCAATCGTCAGGAGCTCATTATATTCGACTGAAGCGCGCAGCCGAATAACACTCGCTGCGTAGACGTTTGTAGCACGGCAAGAGACGCAATGCTTCGTTCCCGTTATTTCAGGGAACCGGGGTTACGTGAGTAACCTAAGCGTTCCCTTTCAATACGGTTCACTTCGCATTGCGTCAGTTAGCTGACGCTATGGGGGAACGTAATCCCATCACGCCGTGCATACACAACGTACTGAAGTGCCTTACCGGAGAGACACTGCGTGTGGCCCTATACCCGGCATATTCACAGCTTTAAAAGCAAATGTGTAAGCACCATATAAATTGTTGACGCGCACACGGTGGGGTTTTAAACGCACCGGGGGCACATAACATAGCACAAGACGGCGAGGTCCCGAGCGCGCCGCGGCTGTGCGAGATAAGTAAATTCAGAGTCACGTTGGTGAGCTCGCTGAGCGCACCGTGGTGTACACATAAAACGCATGAGCGTGCATGATTGAGCCGAGAGAACCTGCGCTCGTAGGGCAGGGACGTCTAAGCTGTACAATCTGACAACGTAGACGGCGAAGACCAGCCGGCCGCGTAGCAGATATCAAATATAGATATAGATACCCCTGTAGACCAAGTTCATGAAGAAGCCAAACTCGCACAGAGTGGGCTCTATATAGGACATAGCTCATAGAGGGGCGTGAGCCGGTGCGATGGTTTCAACGATCCATCTAAATAACCACTGTTAGCAACAGACATACGTAGTGAGTGATCTGCGCAGCTCACGAACGGCCGATCTGACTATAATATGCGGCAGAACGGTTCGTAGCGTGGGATTATACAGATACCACAATAGTGTGAACCCAGGTGCACCCTCGAGCGCATCGGGATGCATATAGGTAGTATTATAGTGCACAGATCGGTGAGCTTTCCAAGCGCGCCGTAAATGTGTATTGACTATAAATTGCACGGGCACAGGTGAACACTTGAATACATCGTGAATGCATATAGATGAATCAGAGTGTTATAATGCACAGGCCGGCAAGATTCTCGAGCGCGCCGTCATGTGTTCTGATAATAAATTGTGCGCACACGGGTGAACTCTTCAGTGCACCGTGAATGCGTATAGATAAATCAGTGCACAGAACGCGCCGTGAATGTGTACAGATATGATTGATGAACGTAACGGTGGGCACCCAACGCACCGTGAACGTACACAGATGAACAACAATGTATGTGTCACAAAGCATAACACAGCTGTGTATACAGGTGAGCTTTCCCAAGCGCATCTTATTGTATACCAAAATGTTATAGCGTGTACATGTGAGCTTCTCTAAGCGCACGGTGGACGCATATAATTAAAAACCATATCGTGCATACAGGTGAGCTAATGGGCGCACCTTTAATGCAACAAACCTCAGTAGTGCGCGAAGCAGGGATGTCGAAGCTGTAAACTGACAACGTGGACGGCGGGGACCAGCCGGCCGTGTCACAATTGTCAATGAGAAACCTCTAAGACCATGCCCATGCTCTAAGACAAGTGAGCATAATTGTCACGGGAGGTGATAACGTCAACGATCCATAAATAGCCTGTATTGACAGGTGCTCTAGTGAGTGATCTGTGACGCAGATGAACAGCTGATCGTCTGATGTACGTCAGACGTATGTGTCATACAGGACCTTGGACAGTTCCAGAGCGCTGTGCCTCGGGCACCGTCCGCATCTGAGAAATGACAGGCTTATGAATAAAGTGAATGGCCAGCCGTAAAAGCATGGTTCGCTGTACCGCCGCCGTCCGCATCTGAGAGATGACAGGCTTGTGAATTAAATGAATGGTCGGTCGTAAAAGCGTGGTTCGCTGTTATCACGGCCACATAGATATAGGTAGGGGAGAGAGCCGCCGTGCCTCTGTAGTGAGGAGAAAAGTGTTCCACCGGCGATTCGCGGGGGGTTTTGACTTTCAAATGTCACTAGACAGAATGGATCAGACTTTGCATAAGGACGCCTCGTGAAAGGGGTCCTAGCAGCTTGTGTCAATGTGTCATAAGGCACGTAATGTAGGTCGTGTCCCACGGATGCCATCTCCGCACGCCCATCGTAATGGGTTAATATTGGTAGTTAAGCATGAGATGCGTATCACTCTGATTGAACATAGCTTATAAGGCGATGCAATGAGTTTATAAAGGAGATGACTCGTCAGCTTGTTCAGGGGGCGAGATCTCAGTCTGGTTCGGTAAATAATGAAACCACCGTAGATTGCCCGACCGCATTATCACAATAACACGGTCGAGAGTGCTGCAGTGCTAAATCATCCTCTTAATGTACCGTATTCACAGTACAAGGTGATTTATATGAGACAAACGGCGTTCCACGCGCCGAAGGCTGATTGCCGTCGTAAAGCGTGTTCAACCCACAGCAAATGCTGGGCTAGCTCGTAATGACAGCACTTCATGCAGCCGTGTGTAACTTAAGCAAGCTTCCCGGCCGTCAGCTCGGGGCGGGACCTTTGCTTAGTCAAACTGAAGTGGACTTATGAACAGAATGCCACGATATTCAGCTTTCTGAGGCTCGTTAGAGGGGTACGTGTGCCCGTCTTAAACGAGATGCCGCGCGCGTCTGACTGTGCGCGCGCTTTAAGCTTTGAAACTTATTGTGGCGGGTAGCAAGCTCACTTGAGGTTGATATTACCCTTAATATCTCCGAGTATTGGAGCGGAGGTGTGAGCGTCTTCGGATCCGCTAATATAAATCAGCTATATGGCCGAAAAACGTCATAAACCGCTTGGCTGTAAGCCTTTGAGTGGCCGTCCGGAGAGGGCGCGATTCAAACGCTTGGAGCCATGCAAAAGTCTGAGGCTGTCCTTCCTCTAGGAAGAGAGAATAACAGCCGTAAGACCGTGCTCGTTTGCGCCATCAGCATCGTAGCGGAGAAACTGAGGTGGGCTGCGAGCGAATTTGGCAGAAAGGTGTTAGAGACACCGTACAGTCGTGGGGTGTCAATACACAGTATATGGCCAAACCGGGGTTTTTTCGGCTAGCGTCGATAGAATTATGGACAGCGGGCCGTGTGTGCGTATTACTGATTGCTTGTCAGTAAGGCGATAAAGTGTTTAGAGACACCGTACAACCGTGGGTGTCAAAACACAGTATAGTAAGCACGGAAATTACTCTTTTTAGAGGAATTAAATACCGTTCGCCACTATAGTGAGGTCGCATAGCCGACAGTATTACACAGTATGTTTGGATAAACAGCACACAGAAAACATTTCAGGGCAGTCCAGCCGAGGCGCGACATAACCCCTTTTCTCCCAGACAGTTTCGTTCTCTGTTGATGCAGCTGTGCTGCGGAGACCAGAGCTCAGCCGTTCAGGTGCACAAGCCTCAGTAGTGACGGTGACCGAACGGCTCACGGAGCAGGGTAGTATGTCTAGGTGGTTTAATGTCAGACTGAACCCATCGCAGAGAGGAAGTCTGCCGTGAGGCCCGCGGTTTTGCCGTTTATTAAAAGGGCAGAAAAACCGGGTATATATATATAAGAATGTACCAATATTCAGCGCACTGATATAGGACGGGACTGAATAAAGGGAGGTATTCGGGCCTCAGTATATTATAAACAAATTCGTTCTGCCTCTGATTCCGTCTAAACCAGAGAGAAATTACCAGGCAGACAAAGAATGAGCTATCTGAAGTGAGATCGGCTCAGGCCAGTAAAGCTCTATAATAAGTGTTTTAGCGCTCCAATAGAGGCGTGTCCGCCTTATCGAGCAGACGAATGAGATCGTGCCGCTCCAGGAGGGGAGGGGCATGAAGCTCTCTTATAATGAGTGTTCTTGGTGCTCCAATAGCGGCGAATCGGCCCTATCGAGCAGACGAATGAGATCGCGCCGCTCCAGGAGGGGAGGGGCATGAAGCTCTGTAATCGTTGAACACTGGACAGCTGCATTTAGAGGCAGCGAGCCGTAATACCGCGTGCTAGCTAAGCCGTTAAGAGACCTCACCACTGTGGGGAAAGGAGCGAGGGACTCCGCGAGCGTGGAGCACGAGTGGCTGTGCTATGACAGAGACAGGGGCAGACCGCCCGTGTTTGCTTGTCGTATGCATCTATCCAGGTCTACGGTTCCCCGCTTGTTCATCTCAACAAGAGAGGAACGGCAGAGGGGAGCAGCAACACAGACAGAACAGCCATGCGTCGTGACGGTATCACCCGATGCACTCGGGGGATTAATATATGTGCCAGAGATCTCGCCACTGAATGTAAGAGGAGCGAAGGGACTCTGTAAGCATGAACGGTTGCGGTGTGACAGAACACAGGGGGGGTTAGTCCGTGTGTGCTTGTCTATGCATCCATCTAGTCTCATGGCTCGCCGTGTGTTCATCCCGGCGAGAGAGGAACAGCAGGGGGAGCACGAAACATGGATAAGACAACCAAAGCATAAGCGCGGTCCCGGCGTGGGAGGTGCCAGACCGGTAACGCGCTCGGAGGAAATTCATAGCAGAGAGGCTCACCGAGCCGCTGTGCTGGACGCTATTACAACAGCGCCTGCTCTTTTAGTTTATAGCTTTATATAAAAAATATTGATCTTACCGGGCGGCCGCAGGGGAGACCTCGTCAGGCGTGTGTCCGCTGCACAGGGCTCGTACCACGGCAAGCGAAGGCTATCTTCGGTTCTCGGCCGGAAAGCGGCAGGGGAAGACGCTAGACCTGGACTCTGCTATCTTCGGTTCTCAGCCGGAAAACGGCAGGGGAAGACGCTAGGCCTGGACTCCGCTGCAGGGCTTTTGTCAACGGCGAGGTAAGGCTTCTTCTTTTTCTTCGGAGCAGCGAGAGGTTCGCGCTGAAGGAGAAAATAAAGAGCTCCTGACGATTGAACCGCGCTTATATAGGGACGCGTTCCTCCCGCGCGCGGGTTCAAACGTCATTGGTCTGTACTTTGTACAGACGTTAACCAATAGGCTTCAGTCACGGAGTAAACAGGAGTTTCCCCCCATAGCGTCAGCTAACTGACGCAATGCGAAGTGAACCGTATTGAAAGGGAACCGAGGATAGAGTGAATATTATAGTATTTCATTGATGGGTAACAATGACAAGGGGCAAATCTTTTTTTTTTTTTTGAAAAATTATTTTTTTTGGATTTACAAATCCTTGGGATCTTTTGGGATAATGTAAGTACACAATTGCATAAAACATATCACACTGTCCAAGGAGTTTTCAACCCACTCGGGTCTCAGGTAGGACCTCGGGTTTTCTGATCCAAGTGTAACCGTGAGGACCTCTAGTCTCAATGAAAAAACATATGACGTTGGACGTTTTTCCGCTCGGAGCGCTCATTCAAAACCGCGTGGCACATGAGGTGGTCAAACCTCGCTTACATAAATCAACTTTTAAGCCTATAGAAAACCATTAAAAAAAGGCACCTGGTACTGCCATAAACATGTTTTGTGTGATCGGCTCATAAAAATACAAAAAATAACAGAAAATGTATGTATCTGTCACAAATCTGTGGTAATGAAGACGAGTCGAGGATACACAAAACATAAGGCTTTTACTGAGGTTTAAACACAATGACAGCATACACACGGAGGTAACATTAACAATAACCCAGCAAGCAAAAACCGAGACGTTGAAATGATGGCTAACTATAGACCCAATATAGTCCGGCTATGAGTAACCCACTTCTAATGTAAATAACCTTGAATTTGGTTACATGCCATTTTTGCCAAAATAACTTGTAGATGTATGATATTCTAACATGTAAACAAAGGTGTTCAAGGTGTTTGCTTTTCATTTCATGTTCTCAAAGTATGCATTGTCTATTTTTGGGCTATGGTTAGACGTTTATTAGACTTTCACTGGCAGCCCAAATTTAGCCTTGTTTTAGCCAAACATGCTTGCTGGGAACCGACAAAGGAATGAACCGAACAGGGAGTATAAATACACAGAGTGATGTGGGAGTTAAACAGGGACAGGTGAGAGCAAACTAATCGAGACAAATAAAGACAGGTGCAGTCAATATGGGACAAAGTGTGACAGTATCATTTACTGTACTGTATATTTCCTACTATATCATTATCATTTTCCTCACTGCTTCTGTATTGTTTGCTTATATGTTTTGTTTCTCTATATACGTTGTGTAGTTGCTTTCCACTGGTTTGTTTTGTCCTTTAGGAGTCTTACTGAAAGGTTTGATGTTTTATAATAAATGAAAAAGGTGCAGTTTTACAATGTAGTCAAGCTTTCAAACAGAAGGAAACGGCCAGGAAGCAGGAATAGAGAATGTTGAAACACATCTTTGGTTTTCCACGAGGGAGAAAGACAGAAAAGCACGGCGGCTGAGTGCCGGTGTACATTAAAGAGTGTATTCTGCTGAGGCCGCCTGGTGTTCATTACATCCTGTGCTAGAGAAAGCCAGGATCCATGGGAAGTCTTGTGGTGTATGAGTGTCGGTGTCAGCAGTTTCATTGGGAACAGTGAGAGAGCCTTAACTCCCTTTTAAGTAAGCAGCTTTTAAGAGCCCTTCCCAAGAGCTGTCATCTATACTGCCATACATAATTTCTCATAAAGGGAATTCTTCTTATCTCTTTTACAGCCCACGCATGCATAACTGTGACCCTGTATGTGAAAAAGTCATCTCTAATTTTGAGATTAGTAGCATCAAAGTTTGATTTCACTCTTTTTTTTAATATTTGACATTGCCTTACTCAGTCAATATTAAAGATATATATTTTCACAAAGAAACAAAATAATTATGGCAGGGTCACAAATGGCTTTTGAATCCCTAACTTTAAATGCATTTAATGCATTTTTGTCTGTTTTCAATATTAAAGGAATATTTAAGGATTTTATTTTATTTTCGAAAATGCATGAAACCTGCATGCATTAAAGTTTACACATTAGATTTTTAACCTAACATAAATTTTTACATGTTGTCAATTGACATGTTGCCAAACTGCATCCCTGCTCCATCCTCAAGTCTTTAATTAAAGACAAAGACTTCTTTTTTTCATCCTATAATCTACTACTGCAATAAGTGCCTTTAATATGGTAGCACGCTCAGTTTTAGTAACCGGATAATTGGTTGTCAGCCATTCTTTGTGCAGTAACAAATTTCAGGTTCTTTCAGATAGCTTCATTAAACCAGAAGGCATATTTCCATTAAATGAGTTCAACTGCAGGCCCAGAGCCTTTTTACAATTCTCTCGGAAAAGACTCTTTTGTTGCCTGATTATAAATGACAGGCAATTATAATCAATCCCTGGGTGTAAATGTGGTGATTTGGACCTCTGCTGTTCAGCGCTGGACAACCGGAGGTTTATACGATTGTGAACATGTGGCCTTTTGTTTTTATGAGCTTGAGTCTGTTGTCAGTGTGTGTAGACTTACAACTCTCTCTTTCTTTGTGTATGTGTGTGTAGGGGAGTTGGAAAAGCAGCAAGGAGCCAAAACGCACTCCATCAAGAATAACGGGACACAGCTTGAATTGAGAGGAAGACAAAGTTCTCCTTTAGGTACAATACTTCACACACATAAATATTCAAATTTTAGTCGGCTCAAAGAAGTAGTTCACATAAAAATGACTTACTCGCCCGCATGTTGTTCCAAACGCGACTTTTTTGTGTAATGGTGAAGAATATCCTGGCTGCTCATTTTTCACACTGCAAATCAATAGAAAACTGCAAAAAAAAAAAAAATGAATGAAAATGAACAATAAATCATGTTACAATACATTTTAATGCACGTTGGTTTCGTTTTTTTTTTCCAAAACACTGTAATTACATTTTTTTATGTTTTTGGTTAGGCAAACAAGACATGAACACATCACAGAGTGGACACAATGCAGTAGAGGTAAGAGCTCAGTGAGGTAAGTCCCAGACCCCTAGAAATGCCTGTCAAACACAGCCAATAGATTACAGCTCACAAAATGCAACGTTAGGGAACATTAGGGGAACATAACAGCCATATATTCCTGCCGGAGAGATTGCACATTTTTCGTGCAGTGCCCCGAACCATACAACCTTTCACCCTAAATCATTACTGATGAGACTGCCACCAAACCAAAGTAAACAGCAGGCCCCTGAAGGTCAGATTCATCTGTGCATTGTTGCCCCATTCATGTAAAAAAACAGTTTGGAGGAGAAATCCAACATGTTTGGGAGAATAGTGATTGTTTTTGGCCCATTCGTGCTTGTATATCCAGATGAAAGAAAAAGTTAGACACAAACATATTGTTTATGTTATTAGACTAGCTGAATAACACTCTTCTTTACTGAACAGAGTGTTCACTTTTTGTAAGGTCTTGATCATTGTTGGGAGTGCTCAGAGAGATATAGACAGAAGAAGTAGATTGGAGGATTTGAATGGAGACAAGATTACAAACTGATTTGAGGTGCTGGGTAAATATAACTGAGAAAGGCAGAGAAAAAGGACTGCGTCTGATTTTGAGCTCGGTACGAATGTTAAATTAAACCCAGTGTATAAAAAGATCTGGTGAACCAGCCTGACCCAAATGTTACTGTCAAAATATAACACATACCCACCCTGAAATCACTCAAAAACAGGTGACTAAGCCGGGACTCAAGAATAAAGTGTATGCACGCAAATAAAATGAGTGATGCTTTTACTCATTAAAACGTTTACCAAATTAAAATAAATATATATTTTTAAATGCAGACCATAAGTTAAAACCACTCAAGTCACTCAAGAGCTGTCGTACTTAAATCTAAAATCCATAACTTTTTTTTAATTAAAAAAATGGTTAGGGGACGTGTACACAAAGGCGTTTTTAATATAGCATAGATGTAGAATCATAGTGTATATGAGCCCACGTTAAAGTCGCCGATATGGGATCTATACCCCACACAGATTTGGTGATGCAGTTTAACATATACAGTTTGCCATTGTCTCCATACTGTACATCACCCTCTACCTGGCACTCAGATTCTGCTTGCAAGCTGGGTTCTGCATAGTACCAGTTACTAATACCAGCGGGCGAAATTGTTGCTTGGCATAATCTCCCCTTACAGTTAAATGTTTCCAGTGTGGCAACCAAGCGAACAAGCCCCAGTTAACTCCAACATTAATGTGATATAGCACCATCACCTCTCTGTGGGTATATTAAAAGCAAACAAAGCCTTGCCTAAAATACATTAACCATGGGCTATTCAATTAGCATCATGACATTACAGCATACAGCATGTGTGGGAACTCAAGGACACAACAGCATTTTTTTTTTTTTTTGTTGTTCAGACAGAAACACTTGTTTCTGTGAGACATGGCGGCTTTCATTAATAATTAGTCATATCTTCAAACACCCCCTGGATATGATCTTATTACACACATATTAAAAACCTAAGTAGTGCTCCCACAGTGTTAGTAAGCGTTTTAGTTAAATTTGCCATTGCGTAAGACGCTGAGGACAGATGAAACATAATATAGAGTTACATGAAGTATGAACAATAAAATGATGCTGATTTATTGAGTTTTTTAAAAGGCAAATATATGTGTGTGTGTGCGCATACGTGCGTGCATGTGTGTGTGTGTAAAAAGTACAAGTTGGAGTGACTTAAAAATGTACTTCAATAGGTAACGCCTAAAATGTCAAGCATGTATAGGCACTAAAAGAGGCCGGGCCGTGCCATAGGCGAGATAGGTGGTTGCATAGGGTGCAGTATGACTAGAGGCACCTCGTGAAAGGTTTTTTTTTGTATGAGGTGCACCCTCTTGTGAGCAGTGTATACATTACAAATCATTGGTGTCCATCCCTGATTTGATGTGTTTGACTTATGCAGTGTTGCGCAGGCTGAAAATTTATGCAGATTTCGAACACACTAAGAGCAGTCTGATCTTGGCTCTCGTGTTACTTTGATATCATACTCGGATTGATCTGTGCAGCGCTGCATGAGTCAAACACGTCAAAACAGGGCGACTTGCCTAGGGCACCAGCAGAGCCTGGGTCGGCTCTGAATATATTACATTTTTTTGTGGAAAAATAATGAAATGCATCAAGAATACCTTTGTTAATTAAATTTCAGGGGGAAGCTTTGCTTAAATCAATCACTGCTGGTCTCAAACAGATGGGAGTTTTGGAGACTTTTGCCAAATTACCATATTTTTTATTTAGGTTTATGTGATTCAGTATATTTTTATAGCACAACATTTCTGGAATGCAGTAGTTCATAGTAAAGTTAGAAAATACAGCAAATAGCCTACTAGTATAATGTATGTGAGATATACATATTTCACATTACAGTAATGATTATTTTGGATTAACTTTTTATTATTTTAAACATACTCTATTCTTTTGAATTTGCAGTAATGCACTGAATGATCAGGACATATTCTTGGCTGATTTACACAAACTGTATGCAAAATTGATAAAATGTAATACATATACATTTTACATTTATATGTAATTTTAATAATACCAGTACTTCTAAATTCCCCAGCCTTTGGCATATGTAGCTCTGTTTGCATATCTTCCATGGCGGGCATGCTTCCATTTCTGCTACTATTAGATGTAACACATTAGTGGATTGCCATTAGCCTGTACATAATCAGAGTGGCAGAAACTTCCTGTCTGGCACTGCAAACCCTCACCTTCCTCATGCCACATGTAAATGTCAGCACCCCACAAACCCCTGAAGGCCGCAGGACTGTCAGAACACATTGTACGCAGCAGAGGGGTCGGTAAAATCGCCAGCCATCTCCTGAAGGAGAAAGGGGGGGGGGGGAGCACAGGAAATAGTGCACAAGGTGCCCAAACATTAATAAGCCTCCAGTCAAGTCAAGCATCAGCAATAGGGCTGAGGTGGACATGCCCTTAACTTTACATCTAACTGTAACTTTCAGTCCAGGCCAGCAACAACGTTCAACACTGGGATTAGGGTGAACACACAAATTAAGAGAAAAGGTTAAGAGTGTACAAGATTTCATTCCACACCATCTTAAAAGCTTGACACAAAAAAAATGTAAGGCGTGATGCAGGAACCAAAGATTGAAAAAGTTTGAAGCAATATATTCTGGTATGCTGTACACATTCTTCTTGATCCCTCACTCTTAGAAAGAAAGGTACAAAAGTGGTACCCTTTCAAAAAGTACATATTAGAACCTCAAAGGCCCATACTGGTACCTTAAAGATACATATTGGTACCTCAAAGGTACATATCGGTACCTAAATGGTACACATTAGGACTTTTTTAAAGAGTACTGTCCTAGTGACAGCTTTTGTACCTTTTTTCTGACCGTTAAAAAGTGATTTCAGGGTTGGTCCCAAGAGCATCCGTACTCTTCCCAACATTCACAGAGAGCCACATAATTACTGAAACCTTCTGCTGTCACCAGCCATTTTTGTCCTCTCTTAACTGAAATTGCCTTATCCACTCCGCTCTTAGACATAGTGGTGCACTGTCAGTCATTTTGTGCTCTAGATCTCAGACAGCCAGGGAGATTGATTCAGAGGAGGATGTTGGTCTTGCTCTAGCCCTCGGGCCAGCCCTTGAAAACCTTCATCTATCATAAGATCAAGGTGGATGAACTCACTTTTAAACTGTGAACTTCAGTTCAATTACTCAGTAAAGTCATCAGTCCCAGAGGCTGTTAAACTTCTGAGATGTGTTCCGATTGGAGGCCAGAAGGCGGCTAGTGGAGAGTCAGCTAGTGTTGTTTGGTACGGTAATTTGGAGTGCCAGTCAAGGAAAAGTTTTGTATAAACAAAATGTGGTGGTCAGCATGAACGATGCAGGATAGCTTCTTGGTGGTTGCTTATTGTCCAAGTCAAGATAGCCCACCCCTAAGTCTCTGTGATAGAAGAACAAACCTTTGACGTAAATCAGTGGAATTATTTCACTTGAAAGTCATAAATTAGATTCCTAATAATTGCAATAACACATTCTCAACAAGTCACACAATTTGAGTTATCATCTATGTCCATAGCTCAGTTACAAACTGTGCCAAAGTTAACCCAAACTTATAACCCTAAGTATGAGCGGTAGCAATAGGGATGGCATGTGTGTTGTCTGTAGATGTCCAACTACCTCCTTCCGTTTAACTTCCTGTTAACCCCTTTATGCCACCTCCCTTCCTCCCTGAACCTACATTCTCTCTTCCTACTGTATAATGTAACAGTGGTTCCAAGGGAGACACAAGGGCCCTCAGTGTCCTCTTCATAACCACCACCACACACCTTAGAGACACAAACACACTGTCCCCAAACCCCTTCACTCTACCCCGACCCGTGAGACACCAAACAAACCCCTTGTGCCGCGTCCACACCTTGCGCATGTCTATTGTGATGTGTGTTCACCGGAGGGCTGACGGCGGTAGAAGGAGGACAGTCTTATAACATATGATGCTATCTCTGACTGTTTTCTAAACTAGGTGTCAATTCACAACAGGCTTCAAACGTACCAGCTCAACGCGGTGCCGCAGAGCCCTGAGAGCGCCGCCCTTCTCAACCACCAGAGGGAGCCTCCGTTGCAATGTGCCAGCTCCACACCCTCGCACTCCCACCAGCCTGTGGCCCTGGCCGAGATACGACCCGACACGCTCATCCAGTGCCAGCAAATCGTCAAGGTCATCGTCTTGGACAAGGGCGGTCACGGTCGCATGGAGGCGTTCTTCAGCCAGAGCCCCACTCATCACCAGCTTGTCCAGTCTGCGGTCTCCACGCCGGTGCGTTCTCCTGACGGGGGAAGCAACCAGGGGGGAATAGACAGTTCTCAGCCCCCCCTACCTCCACCACCACCCCCATATAACCACCCTCATCAATACATACCACCAGATCCCCGCCTTGCACTGCAGAGGACCCCAAGTGGCTCTCGTAGCCTAATGTAAAGTTAAAAACGACAGTTTTAAGAACTGAACACACTGTAGGTGCACTTTTGACCATATTTATCTATATATGTATATACATGAAAGAAATATAATGAAAAATGCAAACTATATGCATATATTTAGGGTAACAGACATAAATGCGAAAGATATTAATATACGGTATGTAAGTAATTGACTTTGCAGATATGCGAAACAACCAATAAGATTTCATTATTGCTGTGTATTTTGAAACGCTACATAGTTTTAACAAATTTATATAACGGTTTCTGTCTTTCTGAACAGGTTTCTCTGAGGTTATATTGTTGAGTACTTGTCCTGGAAAGGATTTCTCTGGTGCATTTTGTTATAGACTAAATTATTTCACAAAACAAAAATGTGATATCTCGCAACATTTCACTTTCAATTTCACTGATACCTGCTTTTGTGTGGGAGCTGGTCTGTAATATCACCCTTTTGGCTTTAATTATATTACTGATGCGTCTATTTAGTGTGTGCGTGTGTGTACTGTATGCATTAAATTGAAAAAATTGTATACGTGCCAAAATGAGGACACCCTCCATTATGGACTTTTGCACTGTTGAACGCTTAGGGCTAGAGCAAGCATTTCTGCTTATAACAGCGATCATTTAGATTCCCTCTAGGTACACATTTGTAGAAGACATTAGGATGTACTATTAGTTTAAAAACATTTATTGTGTGGCCAATGTTGTATTCCTGTGAAATGTGAATTACTTCCTTATCACCTGTCTTAGAAAATGTCTTATTCCTTTTAACTTATATATGTGTGTAAATTGAAAAATAATGAGGGCCTTTCACGTGACTTGCGCCAACATCCCCCATTGCTTTAAATGCTATAAAACAAAGTTAAAATATACTTTGCCCAAGTTTGTTGCTGACCTTGTGTGCAAACAAAAAATACTAGACTATTTGCATAACATATCATTATGGGTGGTGTCATTGACAACTACTTTTTTCTTTTTTTGTGGGAATGTGTGATGGCGGTTGCCAGAACTTAGACTTGGAAATACACGTTACCTCTTTCGTTTCTATTCACCCTTATTGCTTTTAATATGAACACCAACTTCTTGCTACCTAACAACCACATAAAGTCACCTTTCTGTGACACTATGTGCAACGTTTGATATTTGCATTGAGCAGTCCTGTCCCAACTCTGACCCAAGTCATCTGAAAGGGCCTTCAGTTTCTGGCAACGTATCGTGGCTCAAAGGGTCACCGCCAGTGAACGCTCTTTGTAACGGCTATTGTTTCCACGCTCAGGAATTTCAGAAAGAATCTGAAAAAAGACTGAGACATTTTAAAGCTTTTGCTTGAACTTTATGTAGCAACCTGGAAGGTATAAGGCCTCGCTGAAGAGGCCATTTGATCCCAGCAACCATCTATGGAGGCACTGTATGGTTATCTGACATTTTACAAGTTTATCAATTGATGGCAGAATAATGCACCACTGTCATCATGTGACTCAGATAATATAACATGAACAGTACTCACCACTACAGTATTTAAAACACCCAAAAGACACACCTTCAGCACCATCAAACTATTTCTGCTGTTTTAATACTACTCTTGTGTGAACTTTCTCGCAAGCCAAGTGACACTTGAAACATCGGTCGAGATGCACATTGTTGGCACAAAACACTTTAACCTGAATGTCTGTCTGGTTGATCTTCTATTTTCCAGTTGAAGGATACAGCTTATCAATAGATTCATTTTATTTTGTTTTGCTTGTAGTTGCTGTCATATATCTGCATATAAATCAACACTGAATTAGCTCTGGTAAATGTTAACTGCACCTAATCCAGCCATTTCTGATCTGTTATCTACATAACCTTTAAAGTCAACATGAAATGACATTCATGACTTATTTTACTTTCATGTGACACAACTCTGAGTGATGCAAGTGTTTTTTTATAAGTAGAATGGGACTTGATTTTCTGGATTCATATGATCATCGCATTTCCGATTATAGCCAGATCCAAAGAAGAGCTGCTTTTCCAAAATACTCACCAATAAGTTTAAAGCATATATTGAATAAAGACGGATGATGTGTCTCCATAGACTTCCACTGTACAAAAATGAAGCCAAAATCTCCCAAAAATGGCTGCTGACATCTTGCTCCAATGACATCCTTTGGAGCCAGAGTTTGGACAGTAGTGATAATGAAGTAGACACACGTTATCAAAGTCCTACCCATGTTCCAGTTTGACCCAATCACAAACACACAAATCATGTTGTCACACAAGGGGCAGACTGGCCCACAACACCCTGCTCTCAACACATCAAAGCATTCTGTCTCACTGATGCACAGACCGTTTAATAACATCACAATTAAAATAAAACATAAATGCTACTTAAACTTTAAAGAAAATCAGATTTAGTAAATAAATGATAAAGTAATGCATTTTAACTATTTGCCAATGCATCTTAAGAAACATGACATATTCAAAGGTGTGAATAGACTTTGCCAACATAAGGCAATGGGGACACAGGTCTGTTTATGGATATACTGTTTTTGGATCCAAAATCAAAATAATATTAAGTACAAAGGGGACCAAATGGAATATACTCAATAAATCTCTTTCTCAAAGAGACAGAGGAAAACATTTCATTTGATTGGTTGGAATTCCTGCTCAGCTCTGTAATTTGGCTTGCATTTGTGTTTGTCTTAAAGGGGAAATTTGACTTTTTTCATGTTTACGTGCTATAATCAACCTAGAAAATGTGAAAAAGAAGATCCCAGTAACTTAGTTTTGGTAAACCATTCACTGCAAGTATGTGAGAAAATAGGTCATTGAAATTTGGCTCTCCTTGTGATGTCAGAAGGGGATAATACAGCCCCATAATCTGTACCATCCAACCACACTGCAATTTAGTGCAGAGATAAACTCATTTGCATTTAAATGGACACACCCCAAAATGGCAATTTTAACATGCTAACATAAATTTTCTATATGGTATTTTGAGCTAAAACTTCACATATGTACTCTGGGACACCCAAGATTTATTTGACATCTTAAAAAGTCTTGTGAAATGTCCCCTTTAAGAAACTTCTGCCTTCTTTGATTTTATTGGAAATCCTGCAGTGAATTACAAATGCCCCCTCCCCAGTTTTGTACTTGTTATTATTAATTATGTATATGTGCATGACTTTGAGTCAGCCCACATTGCCCAGAATTTTTAATAGCATCTTAAAACCAAATTTATTAGAAAAAGTAACACTTTAAAGTACATAGGTGTGATAAGAAATAACTAAATTAATAGGAACTATCTTAGAAATCACACTTCAAATAAAATTTTCCATAAGGAGAGGAAGGGGCTTTTGACCTTTAGTGCAGCCAGCTACCTGGGGGGGCATCAAAATGTTTTGGCTTCACTTTTTAGGATGTGTGGTTTTAAGAGAGTTTTTGTGTGGGAGGCATAATGCTTCTTTTCAGACATGTCATTATTCTGTATTATTGGCATAATCTTTATTACATTGTTGTTAACTGACTTTAGATCATTATTACTTTAATTATATTGCAGTGTAAGTCACATCAGTTGCATAAAGCAATGCAAAAATAGCTGTTTAGCTATTGCTTATCATTACCCATCAGCCCACATGCCTTACATGAAAGAGGAACATTTCAATGACGAGGAATAACTAATAATTTGATTTCATGTTGACTTTAAACTGTAGTAAGCTGCATTTATCGTAAAACAATTGACGTGTCATATATATAGCTGTGTGTCTACTGTAGTTTTACTATGTTTTCATATATGGTTGAGTGTTTGTTTCATAATTATATTGCTGCTGTTTGGAGATCCCAATATGATCTTCTCTTCCTCTTCTCACTGTTGTTATTTCCATGTATGGTAATGATTTAAGATGAAATGCACTTGTTGTTTTTGGCGTAGCAAACACACAAGACTCTTCATTGGCATTACACAACCAGATTCATCATACCTTGGCTTGTCAACTGAACCATCAGCAAATTCTCCAAAATAAATGAGCCTCCCGGTTTCTTTCATCAGCAGATGCTCTATTCTCTATGTTTCAAGTTCAAGTAACAGATCATCCATAAAAGTCATCAATCATATAAAACACCATAAAATAAGTCCATTCCTCTTGTGTATATGTGTGCCGATGCATAAAAAACAGACCAAAATATAAACAAAATTTAATCGTAATCAAGATGAGATCTTTTTCAAAGATTTTGTCAACGAATAATATTTAAATTTTGTGCTTAGAAAATGTAGTGTTAATGTGTTAATGAAGTGTTTCTCACACAAAGCTGTCATATAGTTTTAAAAAAGTTAACAAAGCACACATATTGTACCAATTTCATTATTTAACTTTTTTGTTTATAGTTTTTGGACCTTAACAAATATAATCACTTTAAATTATTGTATGGAGACAAAAAGTGTATAGTTGCAAACAGCTGTTTCTTAAAACAATTCTGGTGTTTCCACATAGCATACAGATTCAAAATAAAATGAGAGTGACATTTTTGTGTTGGGGTAAACTAATAATAATAATACATGTAATTTGTTGATGCCTTTCAAGACACTCAAGAAACCTTACAGAACAAAAATAGAATTTTGTCAATACTACAATCAAGTAGTAAGTTAAAACAAGGTGTAAAACTTATAAAAGCCTTTTAGACCATCAAATCAACATAGATATGGTGATTGTTATGTAGAGCATGCCATTCTGAACAAGTATGTTTTAGTTGTGATTTGAATTGATGAAGAGAGTCAAGTTGACGGATGTGAGGAGGGAATGTGGGGCAGAGCAGTTGAAGGCTCTGGCCCCCATGGTGCTAAGTCTGACTGTTGGTACCGTTAAAATTGCAGCCTTAGATGAATGCAGTGATCTTGACTTAGGAGGAGAAGGGTATTGAAGAACCTTCAACTGATATGGCGAACGGATGGGTTTTGGAGAGTGTGGCCTTTGAACCAATGAGGAGAACTACACCTTAATTTCTATTGAGTTTAAGACCACTGATTGACCTCCAGTTGCTGATAGCTTGTATACAACAGGTGAAGACAGAGGGAGAAAGAGAGATGTTTGGTTTTGTAGAAAAGTAGAGTTGGTATCATCTGGATAACAGTGAAAATGTACTTCAAAATGGAGAATAGTGCCAAGAGGCAATACAGTAAATGATTAAAAGCAGTGGTCCCAGCACTGAACCATGAGGAACACCATGAGTGATTGTGTGTTTCAGATACAATTTATTTCATGAATGACATTATTCTGTTGTGTAGATATGATCAGAACCAAACTAGTGCATTATTAGTGATCCCAATGGCAGCCAGATATTCCAGAAGAATTTAGTGGGAGATTATCAACATCATCAAAGGCTAAAATCAACAAAAAATCAACATAACACATAACAAAATCAACATAATCATTGATATGGTGAATGTTATGTAGAGTATGCTAATCTGAACAAGTATATTTTAGATGTGATTTGAATTGATGAAGAGAGACATGTTGACGGAGGTGATGGAATGTGGGGCAGAGTAGCTGAAGTCTCTGGCCCCCAAGGTGCTAAGTCTGACTGTTGGTAAAGTTAAAACTGCAGCAGTAGATGAATGCAGCGATCATGACTTAGTAGGAGGAGGGTACCGAAGAACCTTCAACTGATATGGCGAATGGATGGATTTTGGAGAGCTTGTATACAAAAGGTGAAGACAGAGGGAGAAAGAGAGGTGTTTGGTTTTGTGGAAAAGTAGAGTTGTGTATCATCTGCATAACAGTGAAAATTTATCCGAAAAGTGCCAAGAGGTAATATATACAGAAAATGATTAAAAGCAGTGGTCCCAGCACTGAACCATGGGGAACACCATGAGCGATTGTGTGTTTCAGATAAATTTTTTGTCCATGAATTAAATTATTCTATTGTGTAGATATGACCAGAACCAAACTAGTGCATTATTAGTGAACCCAATGGCAGCCAGACATCTAGAAGAATTTAGTGGGAGATCATCTGCAGCATCAAAAGCTGCAGTGAGGCCAAGAAGGATCAAGATGGATAGAAGACTTGCAGTTGTCAGCTGCAAGTATGAAATCATTAGTGACTAGAGCTGTTTTAGTGCTATGATAATGACAAAAACCAGGCTGAAAAGATTTGTAGAGGATATGGTTATGAATGTGGACTTGAGGTTAAGTTGCTTTACAGTCTGTTCTAAAAGTTTAGTGATGAATGGGTTGTAGTCATTTGGGTCATTAGTATCCAAACCAGGTTTCTTAAATTTTGGGTGTCACAGACGTGCATGGACGTTACCTATGCAGGTGGCGAATAAACTTTACACAGACTTGACGACAGGATGAGTACCTTCATGCAGAGCACGCTTTGTGCATAGGGCACCAACTCCCCCAGGGGGCACCATCTTGGTTGCTCAGAAAATAAAAAGTTTAATTCTGTATAAATATGAATCACAGCAACATACATACAAACTATATGACGTTATATACAGCATTTTTGCGATGAGTAAGCGATGCGCCATCCCCACATCTGCTGCGCCCCGGCCAGCTGACTGCAGATGGTCCACAAAAAATATAAAAGCACAGCTAGAGCAATTAGAAAGCATGGGGAGTAGTCTGCTATCATGGTTTGATATACTCAATACCTTGGAATAAGAAAGTTCATGGGGAAGGTCCAGGCAGGGTGAGACTGGGCAGGGAGGAAGTCTTTGGTCCAGCAGGTGCAGGGCAAGGCCGGGAAGGGGAGTCCTGACAGACCTAGTGGGGGCTTGGGAAAAACAGTTTCAGAGGGGGTAAAATGAGGCAGGACTGAGACAGGAATGCCAGGAAACAAATGGGGGGCAGGAATCCTGTGCAGAGGGTAGGCACAGGCAAGGGTGAGGGCCTGGAAGGACATCCGGGGCTTCCCAGGACAGGGGCAGAACTGAGGGATGACACGGACACAGAAGGTGACCAAGGTAAGGAACATGGTGATGAGGGAGCATGAGGGGATAATGTAGGTGACAAGACGAGACGAGACGGCTTGAGAAGGGAACTGCAACAGACGGTGAGACAATGATGGGGTGCTGCAGCTGACATCAGGACAATGACAGGGAATGCCACAGTGGACGATGTAGAGACAGACAGGGGGTGCTGCAGCAGATGTGAGGACAGAGGGCGCTGCAACAGTTAAATAAAAGTTATTTTTGAAGCTTTGGTAAATTTTTATAGACCTTGGACAAAGCAGACACCATGTTTAGAATTTTGTCATCAGCATGTTGTCCAATGCAAGTGTTCTCAAATAAATCTTAAGGTCCACATAATCTGCATATAAAAATGATACAGTATACAGTGGGTAAAATACGTATTGAACACGTCACCATTCTTCTCAGTAAACATATTTCTAAAGGTGCTGTTGACATGAAATTTACAAGATGGTAACAACCCAAGTAATCCATACATACAAAAACAAAAGAAAAAAGTTCAGTTATGTGTAATAAAATGGAATGACACAGGGTAAAAGTATTGAACACATGGGAGGTGCAAAAAGGCATGCTGATGGGCTGGGATTGTATTGTGTGGATTCAGTTCTGTGTTCTGCAAATAAACTATATTTCCTTACTTGCATGACGAAAATCTTTATGGAATGCTAAAACAAAAACTTGTTTTTGTTTTAATAACTCGATTTAGGTTTAAATTTGTGAGCTAAAGTTTTTTTTAACTATTCTGAATTTTTATATTTTGTTTCATGTCACACAGACAAACCATTAAAATGCAGTGAAGGCAAAAGGTGATTGACAGTATGCCCAGATTTATTCATGTTTTCCACTTTTTCTTAAACTGCTTTCAGACAATGTACATTTTGTGACAGGCCTTTAAGATGAACCACTCTAATATAAATGCTAAAACGATATACTTTGCAATAGATTAGCAGTCTATCCAGGGTGTACCTTGCCTATGGCCAGAAAAGCCGGAAATTGCTCCAGCCCCAAATACCGTGCAAAGGCGAACATGTGGCTAAATCATATCTTGAGACTGACAGTGAATGAAATAACTTTCTCTAGGAAGACCTCACATATGTGGCTCACAATGCAACTTTAGAGAGGGACGAAGTGACATAAAATGCAGGAAAAGAATCGTGTATGTGTGGTTCACTTCAGACTGCTTTCAGATTTCAAGGAAAGTCCGAAAGAATGGAAGAAATTGATTTTGGCACAGGTCACTGTCTTTACCGCACATTGTACAGAAAAGAGGAAATTATTTCAGACAGAAGCTTCACCCATGCTTCCTGTCTGTGGGGGCTGTTGCGTGATATCATTGGTGTCTGGGGTTTTGAGCTCAGATGGGCTGGTCATCTTTTGCCAACGCTGAGAAAGACAGACATAAAGCAGTAAAAGTATTGTACATTAACATAAGTAAAAAAAAAAATATTAAAATTTTTAAAATGTTATTGAATATTCTCAGAGTGCCAGTGGGGGAGTAGTGGAAAAAAGGATATGAAGGAAGAAAGGAAGAATGGGAAGGAGGGATGGATGGATAAATATAGGGAGAGGGGAAGGATGGAAGGAAGAAAGAAAGAAAGAAAGAAAGAAAAAAAGAAAGAAAGAAATATGTAATGGAGAAGGGAAGGGGGTGGAAGAGAGGAAGGTAAAGAAGGATGGAAGAAAGGAAGGGAGGGGCATAAGGATGGGGAAGAGAAGATAGAATGAAAGCCAATGGGAGATCTTGCCTGTCGGATGCTGCCTTTGGTGGTGATGAACATATAGATGACATATGCAGGTATAAGAATCATAGAGGAGAGAGACATAAGCCACCCGATGCCCTGACCCCAGGGCGGGTACACATACTTCCCCAGTGTCAGAGGAGTCATTTCAATGGCGCTGAATGTGAATACACCCTACAGAATAAGAAACACAGTACATTAAGTACATAAGCGTTTAACAATACTGTAATTCACCACTTAATTTAATATATAGCTGACTGTAACCATAAACCAACACATGGTTTTGTGTCTTTTATTAAGACTGTAACTCTAATTGCTTGCTGTTGAAGTACTTACAAAGCAGATTAATGGAGTAAAGTAAATCCAGCAGTGTTTCCAGAAGCCCCAGGGCCGATAGCCAATCATATCTTCTATATTTTCATAGAATTTCTCTGCCCCTAAAGAGTACAGAAGAGCCAGAATCTAAATCTAACAAACTCTATAAGACAGGAAATGTTAAAGATGTGAGTTAAGATTGAGATCCATGATTTTTGGTTAATACAATTGGTGAGATGTCCTTGACATCTATTCTATTCAGGAAACTTGTAATATACTGTAGGTGTAGTATAGTCTATGGGGGACATTTATGCTATTACATTAGTGATACTTTTTGGCATTTTGGAGACTTTAAAAACTTCTGTCACAATTTACTTTTCATATAAAAGCAGCCAGGACAAGTGGCACTGAAGAGAGGTTTGGGTCAAGGTAGGGTGAGTAAAGATATTTTTTTTTTACTTCAAATAAACCTTACTAAACCAAAGTTCTATTAAGGAAGTCACATATGCCACCATATTGGCAACGCCTTCAGGTGCTTTGTCCAAAACCGCCTACTTCCATCCTATATAGTAGGCGAAAAGTAGGATGACCTACTACTACTACCAGCAAGATCCCGAAGTGTTCATTCAATAGACATTTTACTATCCCTTTCCCCCGTGAGAGGAATTGTCCAAATAAGAAGAAGGAGAAACTATTCAAAAATGTCAGAAAATGGTAACACGGTTCTAATGCAAACACATATATTAAAGGACAAGTTCGGTATTTTACACTTAAAGCCCTGTTTTCAGATTGTTTATGATGAACCAGAACGGTTTTGACTGAAATTTGGACATATGATGCTGGCCCGAGAATTTTCGGTTTCTGTTGTATCATCCCCCACCTCCACAATAGCTGTATACACTGAAAAAAATGATTCATTCAATTTAATCAATTTTTTTAAGGTAAGCGGTTGCAATCAATTTATTTAAGCTACATTTAAACAAAAAAAATGTGTTGAACTTAATCAATTTTATTTAGTAACCCTAGTATAAAAAAGCTTAGTAATTTCTGCCATATTTAATTGTGCTACATTCTCGTATATTATTTATTTATGACTGATGAAAAATTATTAATTGAATTTAATAATTTTTTTTAAGGTAAGTGGTTGCAATCAATTTATTTTAGCTACATTTAAATAAACACATTTCATTGACTAACTTTCAACATTTTTAAGGAAATTGTTTGCAATCACTAACCTTAAAAACAATATATAAAAATGACCCTTAAATGGCTTTGCAAATACACCAAGTGGTAAGTTTAATGTTATTCAGCAAATGTAGTGCATGTTCAATAACAATTTCTTTGTGTGTACAAGTGTTTAAAACAAGTGCTCACTGCACATTCACAAAATATAAAATAAAAAAAACACAGATGGAAAGAGGCCACAATGTTTGTGAATCAATAAAACAGCACAAAAGTCAAAAACAGTAGTGCTGACTTCACACATTGCACAATAATTATTTTTAAAAAAAGTGTTACATTTTTACAGACAACAGTTATGAATCATTAAAAGCATTATTAAAATGTTTAAAACGACGGATTCCCAGGTCTTAAATGATAAACAGAGTAGACTGTGACATCTGGACTAACATTTCATGCTGAGCATGCACATACATGTCTGCTACAACATTTCAGTATTAAAGGTGCAGTGTGAAATTTTTAAGAGGATCTTTTGACAGAAATGCAAAATAACATACAAAACTATATTATCACGGGTGTATAAACACCTTTCATAATGAACCGTTATGTGTTTATTGCCTTAGAACAAGATCTTTTCATCTACATACACCGAGGGTCCCCTTACATGGAAGTCGCCATTTTGTGCTGCCATTTTTTTTACAGAAGCCCTTAAAGGACAATTTTTTGCTAAGTTGTCTCCAACGATGACATGTTTGTCCTTCTCTATGTGTTTCAAAAGCGAGAAGTGAGCCGTGGACTAAGCCGTTGGTTGCAACTCGCAACCTCACCACTAGATGACGATAAAAATTACACACTGCACCTTTAAAACGTTTTTCAGTCCTTGAATTTTTGGGGAGAGCTTTAGAATCCATCTGCATAATGCATTTCTAAAAAATTTCAAAAAAGTAGTATTTTAGTTCTTTGGGGTACGCCAAATTAAGCACATAGATTGTACCCAGCATCAATGCAGGCTTGTGCCACAGATTTGAGCTGCTCAAGAATCATCACTCCAACAACGACTCCAATATCGTCATAGTCGCCAAGAACACCTTCTTTCTTTTTGATTACACATATGTCCATGGTGATGTTTTCCAGGTCTTTCAATAAGTCATCTTGTTGACTGTCCTACATTTAAATAAAAATAAGTTGTTATTAGAGATTGTTCTGATTCATAACACTTTGACAAGTCTACAGGCAAGGGTAATTTTACAAAAACTATGACACCCCTGTTGCCCATATATTATACAGTGCCCTCCATTAATACTGGGACAGAGTGCACACTTTGAGCTGTATTTAGAGGGTATTCACAAATTCCATTTTGTCTTTAGGATTTAGGAATTACAGTCATTTAAATGGGCCAAACGTAATGGGACAGTTGAGCTGTAATGGACATGCATTTTGTATTTGTTAAATAATTTCCTCATATATGAAGCATGTTGTGATCTAAAGTTGAAGTTTGGCATTTGGACGCTGTGGCTGTAAACACACATCATATACACAATTCACGTCCATAAAACAACTTTTAAGCGAACTGTCCCATTATATTTGGCCCTGAAATACATTTTTACATATGTAATAACATATCCCAATATTTATGAAGGGCACTTTGTGTGTGTGTGTGTGCGTGTGTATATATATATATATATATATATATATACACATACATATATATATTTATTTATATGTTTATATATTTATATCTGTGTGTGTGTGTGTGTGTGTGTGTGTGTGTGTGTGTGTGTGTGTGTGTGTGTGTGTGTGTGTGTGTGTGTGTGTGTGTGTGTGTGTGTGTGTGCGTGTGCGTGTGCGTGTGCGTGTGCGTGTGCGTGTGCGTGTGCGTGTGTGTGTGTGTGTGTGTGTAAGCAACTCAGAGAAAGCGAAAACATAGTGGATCTGCAGGTAAGCACTGCAGCTTTTAAATTTGGACAATTGATAACGAATTTATCGTGACGTGAATATTAAAACACGTTATGAGATATCGCCACTGATATATTTATAAGCAGCATGCAAAAACATCTCTCTGACACTTTAAAAAAACTTTTATATAGTACTGGCAAGCACAAAGTCTCATATTAAGCGAGTTAATAACAGACAAGGCCAACATCAGAGCCAGGGAATTCCTGTCAGAGATGTAGCCCAGAGAGGGCGGTGGTCAGTGGGGCGAGTAAACACTGACGTCCGCTCTCTGGTTCTCACGTACCGTAGCTTCCTTAAGCAAACGTTCAAACAGGCGCTCTCTTAACTTATCGACTGAATATTTGAATATTATACATATATATTCTCGACTGAACTAATCTTAAAACTACATCTTGTGACAAAGAAACGCTAATATTAAGAAACGGCTTGTTATGAGATTCAAAACAGCCGAGTGAAATCCGTGGCGGAAGAAAGTAGTTCCCAAACAAAGTGGCTTTTAAAATAACTCTGTTGTTGTTTTCTAGTTTTCGTTTTTCAAACGTGTGCCGTCGAACTGTTGTATAAAAGCAATTTCGCTCTCGGAGTCGTGTGGTATTTGGTTAACTTATATCGTCACGGCTGTGATTGCCTCCAGCACTCTGCCTGGAGGAGCTCTTATAAACGGCGTATTTTAAGTATATAAAAATATTCACGGTAAAAAAAAGGTGCTGTGTTACATGAAATATTACTTACTGTGCAAATAGACCGACTGAGCAAAACTCCGGGGCTGAAATATCCCGTCCTTCTTTCCCACCGTCACCGTGAACCTGACTGGAAACTCCTTTTAGCACCAGGGAAAATGTGCATTTGTGCGCATGCGCAAAGAACCAAACTATTTTTTTAAACTGAATTTAATAAATTATAATGACTTGGATTTAAAGCACATATAATTCGCTTAAAACCTATTAATATATACTAATTAAAATCAAAAACTTAAATAAAATTATTAAAACTAGCTAAATTGAATTATGCTTCATTTAATTGGGGCCATAATCATTTTTTTCAGTGTAGGTGCACTGGAACAATCCTTCCTAAAATGCATTAAACTTTCATTTACAAAGACGTGAAACTCACTGAGTGGTCAGGGGTGTTCACTGATATGCTCACACAAAAATCGCTGCAAAAGATGCTTTCCAAAAGGCCTTTTACCATTCGTTGTAAACTTGTGGACCTATTTTTCCAAACGCCTCACACCCGTCCATTCTTCCGTTGAGAGCTTGAATAATAGACACTCCAGCCCAGTTGGTGGCGATAATCCACACGAATACAAACAACTCCATTTCCGTTTCCGGCGGCGGAGTAATAACGTACCTCACAGCACATCTAATACAAGTCAATGGGGTTGGACAAAAACTATGATAAAACCTGATGGAAAGCATCTTTTGCAGCGATTTTTGTGTGAGCATATCAGTGAACACCCCTGACCACTTGGTGAGTTTCACGTCTTTGTAAATGAAAGTTTAATGGATTTTAGGAAGGATTGTTTCAGTGCACCTATGCAGCAATTGTAGAGGTGGGGGGTGATACAACACCGAAAATTCTCGGGCCAGCACCATATATCAAAATTTCAGTCAAAACCGTTCTATTTCAACATAAACAATCTGAAAACAGGGCTTTAAATACCGAACTTGTCCTTTAAACAGCTGCCAATTGTGGTTAAATTGCACTTGTTTAACGTTAACGACTAACTTTTTGTCATGATGACATATGTCTCCTTATGCATTAACATGGCGGATGTAGGATTGTCTAAATTCATTCATACTATTCATATTCATACTATATAGTACCTACTGTTTTAAAGGTCGATGAGCAGGTACTTCATCTAATTCAGTACCTACTGTCACAGTATGCGATTTCTTTACTGGGACGCGGGACTAAAGCGGCCATTCTGACCGTTGCGATCTACCCCATTCATATCCATACCAGTGACCCATCTTGTTCATATTAAATATCTTTGTCTAAACCTAACTATGAGTACCTTATCTGTACACCCTGAGTGTTTTATTGTACAATTGAGCTTCATTTGTTTCCTGATGTACAGTTCATAACTAAATAATTATATGTGCGGCAAATGTTTCATTGTTTATAATTATACATTTATTATTATATGCAATAGCATATACCTTTTACAAAAGTGTACTTTTTTGTCTGAGGGTGCATGTTTATCCTATTTTCTTATGAAGAGACATACCATAAAACCAGGAAATTGAGATTGTTTCAAAAAAGACCAGGAACAGAAGACACATTCCACTGGCTGAATAGTAGTCAAACAATTTAAACACGTACAAGCCACCCTAAAGAAGACACACATTGAAATTGCAATTAAACTAACAGTAAAGGAAAATATCTATCCAACACAATAAAACAGAGTTTTTTAGGTGGATGTTTTTTACCTGTGTGATGTTGGAGAAGCCGATGATGAAGGATATTATACAGACAATAAGGATAAAGACTTTTTTTCTCTTTCTCAGGACTGTGGGATATTCATCCATCAGAGCTGTTATAAAGCCTTCCACTGTACAAAACTGACATAGAGATGTGAAGATAGTGCTTTATTATACTGTATGAAACAGTCCACATAGAAAAAAAGACTGGTGGTAATGAGTTATGAAAATTGGAATGGCATTTTGTCCCACGTGTCTTTTTGATATGTGTTATGCTAAAATATTAGTTTCAAACCATGTCTAAACAATGCATACATAAAAGACTATTATTTAAAAAAAGTTTTAAGACATAAATTTAACCAAATAACTTTACATTGGCCAAATTATTTTATTTAATTGTCTATTCAATATGTAAGGAATAATTGACAACGGGCCATTGAATTATAAGAAAATAATGCACACCCAAGGTCGCGTCGTGCCGTTACACAGCGGGTGTGCATTATTTTCAAATAATTCAAAGGACCGGAGTCAATTATTCCTCTTATACCATGGTTACCACAAACATTGCTCTGGTGCCTATTTTTAAGACATTTGACAAGTTAGGTGCGGTTATCAGAAACCAGTGCATACCCACGGAACATTTCTCAGCCAATCAGAATACAGCATTCAACAGACTCGTGGTATAATATAATTTAAAGGCCTGTTAGAATGAATATATGTTTATTTACATGTGTTTTTTTACATATTTGGTGTTACCCTCTTTTTGCAAATTAACCTTTAGTAGGTCATGCATTGGACACCAGATTTTAAATATTTCAATTTTCAAATATTTTTAAGTGTTTCAATACAAAATAAAAATGTTATAAAAATATGGAAAAAATTATATATTTAAAGTTTAATATTTATCGAACAAATGTAGTACAATGCTGGAAAATGTAAATTTTTTAAATTAAACTTGCAGTTGTTTTTTACCAGCATGGAATCACTCATAAAATATTTATGTATGTATTTGCATGTATGTGTGTTGTACCTGACTATCCAACCCAAGCATCATGAGCATTGAAAAGAAGAGTATAGCCCAGAGTGAAGACATGGGCAGCTGGGTAACAGCCTGTGGGTAGGCTAAAAATGCCAAACCTGGGCCTATATTTAAACCATAAACATATTCAGGCAACTAAACTGTGTAAACACAATTACATTTCCAACTTTCACAACAATTGACAATAATGATGTAATGACCTGAGGCAGCCAGTTCTTCAATGGGTCTTTTTGTGATGTGTGACATGAAGCCAACAATGGAAAATATGACGATTCCAGCAAACATACTGGTGCAAGAATTTATACAGCACACAATAACAGAATCTCTTCAAAAAGAAAAAAAAATCAGCTTATAATAAACTTAAAAACACTAGAAAATAGCACAAATTCAAAGCCATTATTTTAATAATTCTAGTTTGATTACGTCAAAAGTTAAAACCACAAGTATATATTTTTTGTTTCACTGAAAATAAGCAAATAGTTCTTACCTGTAGACATCATTGTTGTAGTGGTTGTAGCTGCCCAGAGCAATAAGAGAGCCTAAACCCAAACCATATGAGAAAAAAATCTGAGTGGCCGCATCCAGCCACACCTGAGAAAATGAAATAATGTTAGATTTTAAAATACATTTCTCAGCTCGCATGATTGCAAGGATGCATATAGGGCCTTTATTTTTAAATGCCACATTATAAACTACGCAACAAAGGCTACCTCTGATTTTAAAAGCTTGTTGAAGTCAGGGGTAATGTAGAAAAGGACGCCATCTTTAGCCCCAGGTAGAGTAACCCCACGGAAGAACAGAATAAAGAGCATGAAATAGGGATAGGTGGCAGAGAAATACACCACCTGAGGATGAAAGAGATAGAAAGAGAGTTTCATTTTCAAAACTTATTTTATTTTAATGAAATGCATTCATTTGCTTCTCTTTGAATGTTGGTACACTCTCAGAAAAGCTGTCATTGAGACGGTATCTTTTAAAAAGGTCCTAATATGTACCATATTGGTACAGATATTTATCTTTCAGGTGCCAGTATGAACCTCTAAGGTTCCAATGTGTACCTTTGAGGTACCAATATGCATGTTTTAGGTACAAAAGTGTACTTTTTACAAAACCCCTTTGTACCTTTTTTCTGAGGGTGTATCAAGATGATATGTGCTGTGTAGGAAAATGGTTGTCCCTAATGAGTGGTGTCTATCAAGGCTATCATAGACTTCTGGAAATGCATTTTCCTCTTCGGTGCAGAAGATTAAATTCAATTATCTTCACAAAATGAGAAAATAAAGAGGGCAATTTTTCTTTATTTTTAGAAAAAGCGATTATTAATTACTTTAGTATCAAGACACATCTGTTTCCTTACCTCTTTATAGGGCTTAAAGTGGCTTATCTACTTACTGTACGCTATTGGCTGAGCTAATATTGCCGTGTCAGCTTGTCACTCAAACAGAGCGATAAATCACAAAGCCAAATATGAAATCAAACAACGATCCGACTTCTTTGCCCCAGTCTGCAGCCTTGCAGCAGCATTTTGTACCATCTGTAAATGTGCAATGGATGACTGAATATAATGAATTACAATAATCAAGACGAGAGGCAATGAATGCATGAATAAACCAGTCTAAGTCTTGACACGCCAGAAATGGCTTCAGTCTCAAAATATTTTTTTAGTTTTTAACTACAATATTAATTTGCTTCGTAAAACAAAGTTCAGAATCCAAAATTAAACCAAGATTCCTGACCTGGGGGGAAACTGAAGGAAAATGTATATGAAGCTCATTTATAAAGTCAGTAGACCAAAGGCAATTATTTCAGTTTTACTCTCATTGAGTCGAAGAAAACAGCAAGACAGCCATTTCCTAATGTCCACAAGGCAGGCCAACAAAGGTTCAATGGTATTACCGGCTTTCAGTGGGTTGTATAACTGGGTATCATGAGCATATAAGTGAAGTGAAACATTATCCTTCCTAATAATATAATATCCCCCATAGGTCTCATATATAAATTAAAAAGAAGTGGCCCCAAAATAGGTCCCTGAGGCACTCCACCAGTAATTGGAGCAACAGATGAAGAGAACTTACCTAATTCAATGGAAAAAGACCTATCACTAAGATAAGAATTGAGCCATTGCAAAATGGTACCCCCAATTCCAAATAAATGCTCTAACCGCCAAAGAAGGCTAGTATAATTGACTGTATCGAAGGCAGTTGTAAGATCGAAAAGAAGCAGAACTAAGTTTTTACCTTAATAAATTATGAATAAAATGTCATCAAGCACTTTAATCAAAGCAGACTCGGTACTATGATGGGCAGAAATTGGACCGGTTCTGTGAGCTTCCTTGTATTCAGATAAGAAATCAGTTTTAAGAAAAAACTACTTTCTCTAAAAGTTTGGATAAAAATGATAACTTAGAGACAGGGCAATAATTCTCAAGGCAATTCCGCCAAACCCTGTTTTAAAGCAAAGGTCAAACAACAGCATACTTAAAACATTTTGGGACTATCCCAACAGATAATGATGAATTAATGAATAACTGATGTAGCCGACTTCTACTATGGCACTTACAGAGTTCTTATAAGAGCCCCAGAGGTATAAATTGGTACCAAAGAGTGCATTGTTAATACCTCAATACCTCTACACGTATCTATATCTAATTGGTATTTATTTGCACCTCTGTAAAGGGTTCTACCCCAATGATGTTTGCAGAAAATATAGCTGTAACGTATATTGTCCAAAACATGTAACAAGGCAGGGTCTATATGCAGATAAAAGTATTTAACAAAGCCAAACATTAGCAAAATTCCCAAACTAGAATCATGGAGAAAACCTTAAGCATAAACAGAAACAACACGCAACACCTACAATAACCAACCAGGGACAATGGAAAACACTGGGGTATAATTCCACAGACTTATCAAGGGTAACAAGACACACCTGGACACAAAAAGGGCACGGGATAACATGAAGACTACAATAACCATGATAAAAGGGCTACAAAATGACAAGGCAAATTCAAAATAAAAGACATGAACACAGAACTCTACAACAGCAAAACAGCAAAGTGAAGTGGGGAACAATAAAAGAGCCATAAGCTAAAAGTGTGAAAATTATATTCGTTATATCAGTGAAATGTTGATAATCACCTTCCCGGTCCACTCTACACCTTTCCAAATTGAGAAATATACAAGAATCCAGGATAACGCCAGCGTTCCAACCAATGGCCATCGCAATTCCCCAGGTTCCTCCAAACCATTTGTTATCTGATGCATGTTTCTCCTATAGACGAAATAAAAGCCTATAAGTAACAAGTTATTTAACATGATGAAGTTGAAGATAATCTTTCTTTCTATCCTGTGTCAAATTACATTTGCACATACATTTGTGCATATTCAAATTTTCCTCATGAGGACAGGTTTGTGGTTGCGAAACAACATTTGTTATATAATCATTTATAATCACTGATCAGGATCCAAAAAGCTTAATACACGTTTTATTGGACTCGTTCATTGTCCTTGTTATCAGAAACTACTGTAAAATTGATTCTATGTGGAAGTTTACCGGAAGTTAAGTTTAGTCCAGAAAAACGTCTCGGTTACGTATGTAACCCTCGTTCCCTGAAGGAAGGGAACGGAGAAGTCACGTCGTGACCGACGAATTGGGAACCGCTCCGGGGGTGACCTATCTACTTCGAGAAACTATGAAAACGCCAATGAACTTGGCATGCAGGTATTTGCATAATGCTGGCGCCGCCCCGCCAGGTGCGTATATAAGCCGCAGGTGCACAATACCAAATTAGCTATATTATTGCTGAGAAGCCGAGCAACAGTGCCCGGCCTGAAAAACAGCAATGGAACAGCAAACTGTGGCGACGGGACGTGACGTCTCCGTTCCCTTCCTTCAGGCAACGAGGGTTACATACGTAACCGAGACGTTCCCTTTCAGTCGGTCACTACGACGTCACGTCGTGACCGACGAATTGGGAATCCCTACCAAAACGCCACTGCAGCTGAACCCTTCCAGTGTCTGTAAAAGCCCTCCGCCCTCCACATAGGGGGCGGAACCTAAGGCGAAATGCAGAAGGCCGGTCACTACCTGTTCCTTAACCCACGATAGTGAAGCAGCGAACTGGGGAAGCGTCTAAACTGAGCGGAGCTAGAACACTGCGGAAGCCATCCCCTAAGAAGGTTGAATGGATGACATAAAAATATGAAACAACCGATAGGTTGCTCATAAAAAGTCTCTGAACAAAACATAGTATGCAGAGAGATGCAGAGCAGGCTCTGCTAAGGAAAACGTGGAGGATTAGTACCCCACGGAGTATACACACAAATGAACCCCACGTAGGGGACAAATGTGGACGCCTAGCCTACACAGGTTTACAGAGAATACATCAGTGATAGGTTGACAGCGGATGCTCCGCAACACCAGCTATCAGGGCGGTGGAGGAGAGGCAAAAACAGTTTTTTAGACGTTTTTGCCCCGATGGCCTTCCATATTGGTGCAGATGTGCAGCACCAAAATAGAGGCTCCAAGCCGACACACGAGCCGACCCTCGGCATTCTTAACTAGTTAGTAGAAAGAACCCGAGTGGAAACCGGTTCGACACGAACACTATAGAATCTTGTGAACGTATTAGGTGTCGCCCAGCCTGCAGCTCTACAAATATCTGTTAGCGAGGAACCGCGAGCCAGTGCCCAAGATGATGCCACACTGCGTGTAGAGTGGGCACGTAAATTAAACGGACAAGGCACATTCTGCTTTTGATATGCAAGGGCTATAGTATCCACAATCCAATGGGACATTCTCTGCTTGGTGACAGCTTTTCCTTTCTGCTGACCACCGTAACAAACAAAGAGCTGATCTGAGGTCCTAAAGCTTTGCGTCCTGTCTATATACACACGTAGTGCACGAACAGGGCATAACAAAGCCGTGGCTGGGTCTGCCTCCTCCAAAGGCAGCGCTTGGAGGTTCACCACTTGATCTCTGAAAGGAGTGGTGGGAACTTTGGGCACAAAGCCGGGCCGGGGTCTCAGTGTTACGCTGGATGCAGCCGGCCCGAACTGAAGGCACGATTCGTCGACCGAAAATGCATGAATATCCCCTATCCTCTTAACAGAAGCCAAAGCAAGGAGAGTTAATGTTTTCATAGTAAGAAATTTAACACTCACACTATGCAGAGGCTCAAATGGGGCTTCCTGGAGTGATTTCAGCACCAAGGACAGGTCCCAAGGAGGAATAGAGGGAGGACACGAAGGATTCAGTCTTCGAGCGCCTCTGAGAAATCTAATGACCAGGTCGTGCTGACCCACTGTCCTACCGTTTACGGGTGAATGGTGAGCTGATATCGCAGCTATATCGACCTTAATAGTGGATGGTGACAGCCTATTCTCCAAACGGCGCTGGAGATATAAAAGCACAACACTAATCGGGCATTCTCGGGGGTTTTCACTTTGGGAAGAACACCAGTCGACAAACAGGTTCCATTTAAGCGCGTAAGCCTGTCTCGTAGACGGCGCTCGCGCTGCAGCAATAGTGTTAGATACCTCTTGCGGTAAAACACTCAAATCCTCCGTGCCCCGTCCAGAGACCACACATGGAGGTTCCACAGGTCGGGGCGCGGGTGCCATAATGTGCCCTCTTGTTGAGAAAGAAAGTCCTTCCTCAGGGGAATCTTCCAAGGAGGGGCTGTCGCGAGGAGAGAGAGTTCTGGAAACCAACTCCTGGTTGTCCAATACGGTGCCACCAACAGCACGCTCTCCTCGTCCTCCCGGATTTTGCATAGGGTTTGCGCAATGAGGCTCACCGGAGGGAACGCGTATTTGCGCATGTTTCGCGGCCAGCTGTGTGCCAATGCATCCACGCCGAGCGAGTCGTCGGCTAGTGAATAGAACAGGCGACAATGGGTCGTCTCTGGGGAAGCAAACAGATCTATCTGCGCTTTGCCGAAACGTCTCCAAATCTGCTGAACCGCAATGGGGTGGAGTCGCCATTCGCCGGGCCGCGCAGCCCGAGAGAGCGCATCCGCCTCTACATTGAGCGTGCCCGGGATGTAAATGGCACGAAGAGACCTCAAATTCTTCTGACTCCAAGTGAGGAGATGACGGGCGAGATGCGACAGGTGACGCGAGCGTAAACCGCCTTGACGATTGATGTACGCCACGGTCGCAGTGTTGTCTGTGCGAACTAATACATCTTTGCCCTGTAACTCGTTGCTGAAACGGACGAGCGCAAGATATACAGCCCACATTTCTCGGCAATTTATGTGCCAATGCAGCTGGGGTGCCGTCCAGACCCCCGAAGCCGCAAGCCCATCGTACGTGGCCCCCCACCCCGTGTCCGAAGCATCTGTGCATACTATTGCATGCCTGGAGACCTGTCTCAGAGGCACACCGGCTCGGAGAAACGCACGGTCTGACCACGGAGTGAAAGTGCGACGACACGCAGGTATAATGATAACACGGTGAATGCCGCGCAGCCACGCTCTCCTCGGGACTCGATCGTGAAGCCAATGCTGAAGCGGTCGCATATGAAGCAGTCCGAGCGGAGTTACAGCTGCGGCTGCTGCCAAATGCCCCAGGAGCTTCTGAAATTGTTTCAGCGGGACCGCGCTCTTGCTCTTGAATGTATTCAGGCAAGTCAGAATCGACTGTACACGCGCTTCTGTTAGACGAGCTTCTGTTAGACGAGCTGTCAAATCGATCGAGTCCAGTTCCATCCCGAGAAAAGAGATTCTCTGCACGGGGCAAAGCTTGCTCTTTTCCCAGTTGACCCGAAGACCCAAACGAGCGAGGTGTTTTAGAGTTAAATCTCTGTGATCGCACAGCGTCTGACGTGTTTGAGCTATTATGAGCCAATCGTCTAGATACGCGAGAATGCGCACACCTTTCTCTCTCAGGGGTTTTAAAGCCCCCTCCACTACTTTGGTGAAAACACGGGGAGACAGAGAGAGCCCGAATGGGAGGACTTTGTACTGGTATGCTCGCCCCTCGAACGCAAAGCGGAGAAACGGCCTGTGCCGGGGGAGAATCGATACGTGGAAGTACGCGTCCTTCAGGTCGATGGATGCGAACCAATCGTTTGGACGAATGCATGGAAATATGCGCTTGGGCGTCAGCATCTTGAACGGCATTCTGTGAAGTGCACGGTTCAGCGAACGCAGGTCCAGGATCGGTCGCAAGCCGCCGCTTTTCTTGGGTACAATAAAGTAAGGGCTGTAAAACCCCGACCTCATCTCGGCTGGAGGGACCGGCTCGATCGCGTCCTTCGCCAGTAGGACAGCGATCTCCGCACGGAGGACGTGCGCATCGGCAGCTCTCACCGCAGTGAAACGAACGCCGGAGAATTTGGGGGGACGCCGGGCAAATTGGATCGCGTAGCCGAGACGAATCGTGCGTAAAAGCCAACGCGACGGGCTGGGAAGCTGTTCCCACGCCCCCAGACACCGTGCGAGGGGGACTAAAGGCACGATCGGTGTACCCGCGGCGGGCGCAACGGAGGTGATCGCCGCTGTGTGCGTATTGGCCGCACCGACAGCAGTGTTGTGCATGATAACACTCACCTGAGTCCGCTGCTGGGTGGGTGAGTAAGGGAGGCTCTGCTGAAGACACCTCACGCCACTCAATGCACCCTCTGGCGAAGGGGGAGGAAGACGATGGGTTATGAGCCCGTGATTGTCTTCTTTCCCCTGAGAAGTCAGAGAGCACGATGGGGTTATGAGCCCGTGCGTAGCTCTCGTACTCCTCTGATGAGTCGGAGAACGAGGGGGGGTTATGAGCCCGCTCGTGTCTCCGGCGCTCATCTGAAGACCTAGAGATGGAAGTGGAATTCGCTCTTTTTGTGGAATTGTGGGTGCCGACTGAAAAGTCGGCGGAACAGAAAATTGAAACAAAGGATTCCCCAACCGGCCCTCCTCCGGTGGGGGGAGTGGTGCTTTCACCATCTCCCGAAGAGCGATCCCCTCCATCTCTAGGTCGCCCGTCTCAGGGCCGCTTCGATTTTCTTTTTCCACCCTTTGAAGCGGGCTGAGCGGGCGGGGCGGGCTGCTGACGACCGGTTCCTCGCTTCTTAGAAGAGCCCCGGGGAGGAACGGAGGCGGCCGCCGCAGGACGCCCTCGGCGAGGAGCAGGCTGAGGTGCCGACGTGGACGGGGCAGGCGCAGGACGCTTCCGACGTGGCATGATCTGAGCGATGGCCTCAGTCTGCTCCTTGGCCGCGGAGAATTGCTGGGCAAACTCCTCGACCGTCTCGCCGAACAGGCCGGTCTGGGAAACCGGAGCATTCAGGAGCCGGGTCTTATCAGCATCCTTCATGTCCGCCAGACACAGCCAGAGATGGCGTTCCTGGACTACCAGGGTAGACATCGCACGCCCGACGGCGCGTGCGGTGACCTTGGTCGCACGGAGTGCCAGATCCGTAGCCGCACGCAGTTCAGAGAACTCCGCCGAGTCGTGACCTCCCGCGTGCAGGTCCCTCAGAGCCTTAGCCTGGTGGACCTGCAGCAATGCCATGGCATGCAGGGCAGAGGCTGCCTCCCCACAAGCCTTGTAAGCAGCACCGGACAGCGCCGAAGACTGCTTAGAGGCCCGTGAGGGGAGAGTAGGCTGGTCCCGCCAGGAGGAAGCGACACCGGCCGGACACAACTGCATCGCGACCGGCCGCTCCACTGACGGGATACCAGTGTACCCCTTGGCATCTCCACCCTCGAGAGAGGTGAGGGGTGAAGGCTGAAACGGTCGGTTCCGGGCGGAAAACGGGGTTTTCCACGACCGCGTCAGTTCTTCATGCACCTCGGGGAAGAAAGGCACCGGGGGCGAGGACTGAGAAGCCCTGGCACCCCCGAAGAACCAATCATCGAGGCGGGACGGTTCAGGTGGGGGAGGTTTAGTCCACTCCAAGCCGACCGCCTCCGCCGCCCGGGCGAGCATGGCTGCCATCTCGGGGTCGAACACAGAAGCCGCAACCTGGCCCGAAGGCGGGAGCGGATCCGGATCGACGTCCGAGGCTGACAACCCCCCTTCCGATGTTACGGTGGACATCGCGTCGGGTGGAGGCTCGACAGAACGCGAGGACACCGTAGAACACGGGCCGCTCGTCTCCATCGGGACCTCCGCTGGCAACGGATCAGGGCGCTGGGAGCTGCTGGACGAACCAGCAGACCGACCCAGCACCGTTATACGGAGATCATCCTTCGCAAGTCTGGTAGCTGCGCTCTTAGCAGCACCAGACTTGGAAGGCGGGCGCCGTTCCCGGAGAAACGACACCCGTCTCCGCAAATCCGCCATAGTCATGCCCTCACAGATGGAGCATGAACTATCACGCAACGCTGCCTCTGAGTGCTGGAGCCCCAGACACGAAAGACAACGCTGGTGGCCATCCCGGGGGGCGATGAACACACCGCATCCAGAAACCGAACACGGACGGAAATCCATCTTTAAAAAGACGACCCCGACCGTGACACGAATGAGTGGCTGTCTTTAAAAAGACACAAAGCTCAAACGTGCTGCTCTTTTAGGGAAATCACTCTTTTGTGCGAGCTGGTGAAACACACAGGGAGAGGCAACGCACTCACTCGAACTCAAGTCCTAAATTAAAGAGACAGAGAGAGAGAGAGAAAGGGTGGAGAAAAAACACTGCGAGCCTCCGCTGAGGTGTCTTTGCCCAACCAACTTCAGCAAGCTGAGATCTTATTTTCTTCCCTTCCAGAGTAGGATCTACGAAGATCAGATAGAAAGCTTCTCGAGAGCAGATGTCTGCCGGCTTCGAAGCAATAAAAGCTAATTTGGTATTGTGCACCTGCGGCTTATATACGCACCTGGCGGGGCGGCGCCGGCATTATGCAAATACCTGCATGCCAAGTTCATTGGCGTTTTTATAGTTTCTCGAAGTAGATAGGTCACCCGCGGAGCGGTTCCCAATTCGTCGGTCACGACGTGACGTCGTAGTGACCGACTGAAAGGGAACCATTTGTTTACTTTGTTGTTGCTGAAACCGTCTATATATGTGAAAGCAAAGGATTCAGAAAACTTGAATCTATTTCATAAGTCATAAATATTTATTTTTATACTTTACCCATGCTTTGTTTAAGATTAACACCTAGTTACTCTATATATTATTATATACAAACCAATTCAGCGTTGTGAACAAAAATGTTTAATCCATTCTGTTTAATTAATTTAGATTTTGAGTGGCAAGAAAGTAAATAAATTTCATTTGACCTTTGACTTTTTTAATTAAGTCTTTTTACAGTAGCCTATTAATGCTATTGCAGAAAATTAAAATGATGGAGATAAATATCAGCAAATGACAAGAGTTGAATTTCCATAACCCATTGGCTCAGTGCTCAGAGCATGGTTTAAGATACAGTTGTTAGATACGGTTTTCAAAATAAAAGTTGTAAAAAGTTATTATTACTGACTCCCAGAACTCATTTACAGCACTGGTCAGGTTGGTGGTATCCATAAGACTATAGTTGGAAAAGCAGCGGTCAGTGTTCCAAGGGTTATCACAAGTTTGCCATGGCAACTCCTGAAGAAATAGAAAAAGAAATAAAGAAAGGTTCAGTAAACAGTATAATTAAACCAAGAAAAATAATGTTATATAATAAAGCAAACACAGTGAATAAGCACTTAAAATATATAAAAGTTGAAAAGGCAGCACAATGTATTCTTAAAAAAAACAAAGACTAGTTTTTTTTCCAGAGATTCTCTTTGCACTGCTTTTAAATAGGAGAGCTTTTATTCCCATGGCACAGTGTGCAGAAACTGCACTTCACTTTGCACAAAACAGACAGTTATTATTTGACCGTTCTGTTGAGCCTTTTAAAACACTCTCCAGACCAAAAGACAGACCCACAAAGAGCTTTAGAGGCTCAAGGGGCGGAGAGAGATAGAGAGAAAGAGGAAGGAAGAGAGAGATTGAAAAAAGAATTCTGAGCAGACATTGATTTTTTTAAAAACCAAGACAAATGAATTAATCCGTGAAGACACAGATTGTGAAAACTAATGTATTAATACATATAATTAAATTTATCCACAGTGCAATGAAAAAAACAATGTAAATGGCTTTGATTTTAAAATAAGACATTTTTAGTTAGCTAAAGCTCAGTTTATGAACTTCCATTTACTTTATCCCTTGAGAGCGAACCAGTAGGAGTCCTAGGCAAGATACTTTTTATGTAAGTTAAAAGTCTGGAGGTGTAGTTTTTATGTACCTAGTGTAAAGTTTTCAAATCACACTCTCATACGTATGTGACCCTGGACAACAAAACCATTTATAAGTCCCACAGGTATATTTAGCGATAGCCATCAATACATCAAAATGATCTACTTTTCTAATGCCAAAAATCATTACAATATTAAGTAAAGATTAATATATTTTGTAAATATATCAAACATTTATTTATCATTAGTAATATGTGTTGTAAAGATTTCATTTTGACAACTTTAAAAGGCTATTTTCTCAACATTTAGATTTTTTTTTTTGCACCCTCAGATTCTAGATTTTTAACAGTTGTATCTCCGCTGAATTTTGTCCTATCCTAAAATTTCCAAACCGCAGGTCCCGCTTTGATTAAATTAAATGGCCTGCCCCAGCCCACCCTGCACCACTGTATCAATTTTTACAACCCGCTCTGCACCCGCAACCATTAAATAGACATAGCATTGTAATGTAAGGCTTTATTTCAGCTTAAAAGTGCTTGGAAACAACCATTAGTTCATATTACAACTACACTGACCAAAATTATAAACACATCACTTGTTTTTTTGCAATTTTAATGAGCTGAACTTAAAAATCTAAAACTTTTTTATGTACACAAAAGGCCTATTTCTTTAAATGTTGTTCACAAATCTGTCTAAACCTGTGTTGGTGAACACTTCTCCTTTGACGAGATAATCCATCTACCTCACAGGCATATCAAGATGCTGATTAGACAGCATGATTATTGCACAGGTGTGCCTTAGGCTGGTCAAAATAAAATGCCACTCTAAAATGTGCAGTTTTATCACAAAGAACAATGCCACAGATGTCAGAAGGTTTGAGGGAGCGAGCATTTGGCATGCTGACTGCAAGAATGTCCACCAGAGCTGTTGCGCATGAATTGAATGTTCATTTCTCTACCATAAACTGTCTCCAAAGACGTTTTAGAGAATTTGGCAGTACATCCATCTGGACTCCACACCAGCACAGGACCTCCACATCCAGCATCTTCACCTTCTAGATCGACATGTCACCCACTGAGCATGTTTGAGAAGCTCTTGGATCTGCGTATACAACAGCAGTTCCTGCCAATATCCAGCACAGGCATTGAAGAGGAGTGAAGACCAAGATTCAACAGGCCACAATCAAAAACCTAATCCACTCTTTGCGAAGATGTGTTGCACTGTGTGAGGCAAATGGTGGTCACACCAGATACAGTAAAATTGCACATTTTAGAGTAGCCTTTTATTGTGGCCAGTCTAAGGCCCACCTGTGCAATAATCATGCTGTCTAATCTGCATCTTGATATGCCACATTTGTGAGGTGGATGGATTATCTCAGCAAAGGAGAAGTACTACAGATTTAGACAGATTTGTGAACAATATTTGAAAGAAATAGGCCTTTTGTGTACATAAAAAAGTCTTAGATCTTTGAGTTAAGCTCTTGAAAATTGAGGGCAAAAACAAAAGTGTTGCGTTTATAAGTTTGGTCAATGTATTTCTGAGAACCAGTCCCAAACATTAGATTTACCAGCTTGACCTTTTTTCTTTTAAGGATGTAAATTCCCAACCTTAATTTCTCTGGCAAATCGTCTTACATTCTCTGATTATTTTGTTGTTGGGGCTGGCGATCAGAGCTGGTTGGTATTTTCATGATGTGAGGGCAACGGTTTAGGGATGTCACGCAAGTTGCGTTTGCTATGTAGACCTACGTATTGTTACCTTGTCAAAGAACCATATGAAAATATATATTCCCAAATATTTAATAAAAGTAATGGGTAATTGAACTAAACCTACACGTTTTTTTATTGTTTGATTAATGACCCATCCCAACCCGCCAGAACCACCCCCCCCCCCCAATTTCTTTACCTGCATCCAATCGGCAGGTTACCCACGGTAATGAGACGTCTCGCGCATCAACAATTGAATGCTTACAGTATTTATTTCTGATGTATTAAACCCAATTTCAAGAAATTGACCCTTCTTTGACTGGTTTTGTGGTCCAGGGTCACATAGAAGTTTTACGAAATTGCAAATCAACTTGACAGCTAGTGATTGCTCATTTTGGTCCAAGCTGTTTTTTAGGCTACAATAATGGTACAACTGAGTAAATGTAGGATTATACCATAAAACAGGAAATGCACCTCACTGTTATTGCTCTGTTACATTGCAGATTGGTGCAGATTGGTGACTGTCTAGCTTCAATGACTTTGGTTGCCTATAATTCACTTGTGCAAGCATCCAATGATGACAGATGGTGATTGAATAAAACATTGTTAAAGATGAACAGATGTTGGATGAATAATCATGGGGTTTAGTAACAGAATAAATAGAGACAGAATGGATTTTGGATAGATACTCACTGCCTTGAAAGAGCTGAAGAGGTAATATAAAGCCCAGGCGATGATGATGATGTAGTAGATGTTCAGCCAGAAGGACAAAACCACAGCAGCCAGACCGACACCTAACATGAGATTTTAAGAGTTAAACCTTTAAATTCTTCACATTTGGAGGTTGATGTTTTTGGCAGATCATTCCAAATAATGACATAAAGTGCTCATAAATTTCCCATAAAACATACAAATTTTACAGTGGAAAAAAAAATTAAGTTACTATTATGCTGTTTGTGGGACATGTGTCTCTGTGTCTTTCCTATCTAGCTCTACTTTTGATTAAATAATTTCTCAAAAACATTCAAAACACAGCTAAATAAATAAAATGGATAGTTAACAAATGTCTCAAATCTTTGCATTTAAACATTTGACATGTGCTATGCAATTCAATTTAACTCTTTCCCTGCCATTGACATGTCATCTTGTCAATTAAGAGAAAACATTTGCATAAAAAAACGTGTTCCTGGTGTATAAATATATTTTTAATGTACAATACCGTAATCCACTTGATGGCACTTTTTTACTTTTTTACACCCAATTGATGAAAAACTGAAGCCAAAACGTTATTTACTAATTTTAAACTCTGTGTATGTTTTGATAATCTTTCTGAATCTGATCTCTTACAAAATTGCTTCACAAAAATGCTATTATTTCAGCTTTTTGCTAAAAAAAATATATATATTTTTAAAGAAAAATACCCATATTTAAGAGTTTATAAGCAGAGAAAAAAAATACAGATAGGTTCAAACGTTTTTCCCTGTTTTGTTTGTTTGTTGTTTGTTTGAAAGCAGAGGGTCTGTTCTTTCATTTGACATATTTGTATTTTCATATATAGATGGGTTTCAGTCATGTGACTTTTTACGTCATGCCGCCATCTTGAGGACCTACCGAGTACCAGTAGGCTACTGACAAGCATTGGCTGGCTTGCTACGATTTACGGATTTCTTATCTTTTACTGTCTATGATTCTTATGGATACGGGAAATGGCTACGAAAGACAACATGTCGCACCTCGACTGTCATGAAAAGAAGCGCAACTTTAAAAAAATATATCTTGGTTAGGGTGTGATGCCTACTCAATCCCTGATACGTTCTTCTAGCCGCTGTCCGCTGCTACCGAGCTACCACTATTTTACAACGTAAGAAGGCGCGACACAACATGAAACTTTGCTTGAAGTATCACCTGGATCTCTACACATGAACGCAAACATTGAGAACATTGTTTGTGTACACAGAGTTTAATAAAAAGAAAGTTTTGTACAACTGATTTTGGCTGTTATGGTGTCCGCTTGTCATCTCTGCCAGACGGAAATAATCGATTTCTAAATGCGAATGAATGAATCTCATATGAGGCTCCTTTTTCAACTAGAAGGTCAATATTGTTTTTCACTTGCGACAAAACAACGAATTATATGTGCATTTATATGGAACTATGCTTTAGGAGCTATCCATCTTTACTCTCCTCCCTCCTTACGTTGAATTCGCAGATCGATACATCTTGACTGGGAAGATGGCGGCGAGCGGAAGCCAAATCAACCAAAGTCAGTTGTTTAGTAAACTCTTTGTTCACAAACAATGTTCTCAATGCTCGAGTTCACGTGTAGAGACACAGGCGATACTTCGAGCAAAATATCATGTTGTGTCGAGCCTTCTTAGTGTTGTAAAAATAGCGATTTTGATGCTCACAACATATTGAAGGCATAGCTTCTAGTTCTTTTGCGACCACTTCAGGTCCTCAAAATGGCGGAAGACAAGTGAGTGAGGTCAGCTGAAACCCATGTATTGTTAGAATAAAATTTTTCTGAAAGGCATTTTGTGAAACTTTTGTCAAAATCACAAAAAAATGCTGGCGGGCAACTTTTCAAAAAATGGCTGGCGGGGAATGATATAAAATGCATTACAAGGTACAGTATACATTTTTATCAGAATTTGTGTTCCCTTCTGTGTTGCACTTCTACCAAGCTCCTAACTTTATTATGTGGGTATTTTAGGGTTTACAGGTTAAATCTATTATAAATATATTGTATTAATGCATTTAGATAGCTACACAAATGTATGTGTGAACATACTGTATTTCTTACCTTTCATCATGGGTATTAATTTCCACACCCCCAGCCCCCCTACTGATGTGTACTGTCCTAATGATGTCTCCAGAAGAAACAATGGGATACCAGCGAACACCAGAGTGCACAAATATGGAATCAGAAAAGCTCCTAAAAGTACAACGCAAAAATATTGAATGTATATTCACCCTTTGAATGGAAAATATTGTACATACTATGATACAGACAAAGGTAAATGTTCGTTGGGGCAGGGGCCGATCTCCAGCTTAGCTGCAATGATAATCAACCAACCTCAACCAGCTAATCAAGACTGAATTATGGCATCCAGCTCTCCTCCTGAAAGGCCTCTGCTTTATTAACTGGTGATTGGTTCTTATAACTGAAGGCCAGGCTTCCACCTATTGTCGTGTGTTCAATCTTGTTATATCCAATATCTTTGCAGAGGCCTTTCAGGAGAAGAGCTGGATGCTATGATTCAGTAGTCAGTAGTTATTGGGTTATATCTTCTATGACACTCTTTACAAATCCTGGGATATTTTCATCTCAACTTTGTTTATATGTTTATATTTTCATGTTTATATTTGACCAAACAATGGGTTAAAATAACCCAGCATAGGGTTCATGCTTTTATCAAATTTTTTTTTATAAAAAAATCATGCTTTTATCAATATCTCTTTGCTTCTCTTACCTCCACCGTTCTTTCCACACAGATACGGGAACCTCCAAACATTTCCTAGCCCAATGGCATATCCAACGCAGGACAACAGGAAGTCAAACTTGCCCTTCCAGGATCCTCTATCTGGTACTGTATCTTTCTTCTCCACCTCCACTGGAACACTGTTGTGATCCAGGTCTTCAAATGGGACTGCCTGCTTTACATCCGAAGGAGAGTTGAGGTCCACTGTGCTTTGGCCGGTTTTTCCCATTATAGGAACACCGTCGCACCACAGTCCGATATTAATCCAAATCAGTCCAGTACTGTTTGCTTATACTGAACATCCAGTTGTGGTTTACTGTGTAGAGATGTTTGCTTATTCACTTTTAGCTAAGCAAAGAAAAAATGAGATTCTTAAAATTCTTTTTACCATTATAAACAGTTTGAAGGAGTAACGCTAAGGTCAATGCAGAATTAAGGAGTTTTTGTGCTAACATGAATTTAATACTATACTCTGTAATCCATACACGGAGACACAAGATGTACACTATTGGAAAAAGTTTTGTGACTGGGATGGTACCCTCAAAGGTACATTTTTGGGGTACAAAATCATACCCTATTGTTTACCTTTACGGACGAATTTTTAAATGTTAGGAGTACAAACATCTAACCGTACCAAAATGTACACAATAGGTCACTAAGGTACAGTAATGTACCCCAAAAAGTACCACATTGTATTATATATTGTATTCCTTTTAAGGAACCTTAGAGGCCAGGGACAGATTTTTTTTGTACAATACTACAAGGCTCAAACATATTCGATTCTGACTAGTCAATCGCGCCATCCAGTGGTCTGATTTCCCATGATACCACATACAGATATTGCCCTAGCTGTGTAAGATCTAAGATTATCACACACTTAATAATGCTGGGTTAAATAAAGTAAACCATACTATAATAAACTGAGTTACATTTTACATTTCATGACCTACTGGCTTAGGGATGTGGTTAAAAAAATAACCAAATGGTGTTTAGAGTTTAACTGTTCAACCAATGTATGACAAACAGAAAACATTCAAATACTTTAATGGTTTATTTTAAGCAAAATATGTTTTTATCTTCTTAAACCAAGTAAACTTCCTTGTTGTAATATAGTAAAATCTCTCATTTAAGTAGGTGCCTTCATTTGGTATAAAAGTTTATTTCCATCCAATCAATCCATCTATTCATTATGCAGGTCACCTCAAAATAATTTAAAACACTCAAGAAATGTTTATCCACTTTTGTCCACTTTTTAAATCATACAATAATGCAAATTTAGTTAATGAACCTATTCATTCTTACCAGCTTCCGATGTGACCAAGTCATTAACTTTATTGATGAATGGATGTTTTAAAGGACTGTTTCTCTCAGCCTGCATGCAAAAATCAACCACAGATTCCCATTTAGTTTTCATTTCATATAAAGTTTCATTTAGTAAACAGTCATAAAACATTCAGAGAAAGTTATTGTCTTCACAGTACAATAATTCACAGTAAGCAATTCAATATGAGTCAAATTCACTTCAGTCTCACAAATATGAGTGTATATGAGTATTTTAAATATCTCCAGTGTTTATGAGCAACAAAAGAAATTGAACTCAGACTCATTTAAATACAATGTTTGGGCTCCTTGCTTTACCACACTTTAAAACAAAGAAAAGGCAAAAAACTGTACCTTTGAAATGTAATGGTCATCTCTTCCAGACAGGTAAGTTGAATGGCCACCAGTTACAGGTGGTCTCGAGAATCCAGAATTTATTGAAACCACTGAACTGTGCCAACTACCCAGTGCCTTCATTCACAACAGAGCCAAAAGAAATGGACCCAATATTCCGGCTTTGACAAAGAGTTTCCTTTTCTCTTTGTAGGCTCAATGCCTTGGTGATCCTGTGGTTGGTATTGAGCTGGAGATAATAAACTTCGACCTGTAGTTTGATAAAATTATCGCTTTACCACACTGAGAGCCTGAGGCAACCGAACAAGAGTCGATTGCAGTGCCCCAGTATTGAGAGTGTGCTTTATGTTTGTGTGTATTTGGTGTGTGTCAGGGTCCGAATGTGTGTACAATGATTTTTTATGCCAATTTGGTTGCCATGGGATATCCCCCTAGAAGAGTGCTCCGTTTTCTCACTGAAGAGGCTTGTTAAGATTTGAAAATGAAGCAGGCACGCTGCCTAAAATGCAGACGGCATGAGGTCTCCCAAAAATGACCCCAAAGGCATGACTTTAGGCTCCAAAGTTTATGCCTGACAGGTTTATGTAATCGTTTTTTAAATGATATTTTGGTAATTTAACCTGAAAGGATTTTGACAGGCTAACTTAAAACTTAATTTACAACAGGTATGTTCACTTTAAAAGCTCTGCACATCTCTTGCACCTGTATCTTTCAGACAAAATATTAAAAGTAAACTACACTCTAAACAAACGGTGCTATATAGCACCAAAACTGTTGCTTTGGATCGTAACCATAGAAGAACCGTTTTTAGTGCCATATAGCACCGGTGAAGCACCAGTGAAGCACCAGTGTAGAACCATATGTGGTGCTATAGTGGTGCTATATGGCCCCTATATGGTTCTACACAGGTGCTACACAGGTGCTTCACCGGTGCTATATGGCACTAAAAATGGTTCTTCTATGGTTACTATCCAAAGCAACAGTTTTGGTGCTATATAGCACCGTTTGTTTTTTTAGAGTGTATAGGTCTTAAAGCTCCCATTCTTTCTGTGTTTTTGAAGCTTTGATTGTGTTTATAGTGGGAAATAAAACACGTGTTCATGTTTCACTCGTTAAAAAAGGCGGTATTTTTCACACAATTGACTTATCTGTATAGCGCTGTTTAAAATAATTTTGATATTAAAATAACTGATATTTATCTCTCTGACTTTTTAACTGGTTAAAGTTCATTACTTTAATTATTCTTAAATGTCTGTGCAACAGTTAATATATTGAATTCTTATTCAAAATATAGGGCCCTATTTTAACGATCTAAGCGCATTGTCTAAAGCGCACAGCGCAACGTCTAAATGGGCGTGTCCGAATCCACTTTTGCTAATTTAACGACGGGAAAAATGGTTTTGCGCCGAGCGCATGGTCGAAAAGGGTAGGTCCTATTGTAGTGGGAGTATTTTGGGCGTAACGTGCAGTAAACCAATGAGAGTCACAGCTCTCATCCCCTTTAAAAGCCAGTTGCGCTGGCGCTATGTCTAATCCCTATTTAGATGACGGACTTTGTAAACTGAAAAACTAAGCGGAGGAAGAAGATCCCCAGTTTAATATTAATGTTAAATAATTGTGTTGTTTTTCACTTGTATTGAAATTGTTATTTTTTTATTAAAACCTTTAAAACCCGTTTTCTTTTAGTCATGGAATTAAAAAAGCAGGCTTGTAATTGCTTTAAATGTATGGCTATCCAATATCACCAAAAAATTATTTACAAGTATGTAAGATAAGGTTTGTACTCTGAAAATACTTTATTTGTAACAAACAGGAGATAAAGAATTTACAAACGGCTCTCCTCACGTTTCAGCACTTTGGACAGCGTTTTTTTTAGCTAAGAGTTTTTTTAAGCATTACTTAAAAATGTTTCTCATCCCACCATATCCACAGGTACAGAGTAATCATATACAATAAATCCGTGAGGTAGCATTTAAAAAAACATTTAAAAACAGATGCATTTGTTCAAAGCAAAGCATTTATTTACTTACCAGACTGCAGGTGAAGCAGCTCTTTGCGCCTTCTAACGTCTCATAATTAGTCCTCATTTATGTCCAAGAGACTCAATAATAATCTTTTACATTCAATCCTTTAATCTTTCATATTTAAAAGCATTTTTGTGCTGCTGCGCATTCATGTACTTTGTGATAAGCAAACCCGCGTTGTCCTCCCGTGTATAGGCGCATTTTACTAATGCGCTCTTTAAATAACATAAAACACATTGCGCCATTGACTTTAGACTTTAGACCAGGTTTTTGTTGGTCAATGGCGTAGTCTATTTTAGTTGCCTCAAAATAGCAACGCGCCAACAATGCGCCTGAACACACCTCGTTTTCAGACCAGAACGCCCATGGGCGCAAAAGGGGGCGCAAATGCATTTGCTATTTAAACAACGCGGCGCTAAACGTGAAAATTAGGGTGGAAACTAGCGAAAGACACTTGCGTCGCGCATTGCGCTGCATTGCGCTGGGTGTAAGATAGAGCCCATAATGTTCATTTTAAAAAGTAACAGCACACGTCTCTCTCTTCAACAACCTGCATGATTTTGTCATCAAACCACAGAAGATGCTTTTTAGAACATATTGAGATAAAATTGAATTAATCAATCATTTGAATGTACTGTGTAATAGCTTGTAAACATATGCTGATTTTTATCTGATAGATCATCACACAATAAATATAAAGGGCCCTATTTTAACGATCTAAGCGCATTGTCTAAAGCGCACAGCGCAACGTCTAAATGGGCGTGTCCGAATCCACTTTTGCTAATTTAACGACGGGAAAAATGGTTTTGCGCCGAGCGCATGGTCGAAAAGGGTAGGTCCTATTGTAATGGGAGTATTTTGGGCGTAACGTGCAGTAAACCAATGAGAGTCTCAGCTCTCATCCCCTTTAAAAGCCAGTTGCGCTGGCGCTATGTCTAATCCCTATTTAGATGACGGACTTTGTAAACTGAAAAACTAAGCGGAGGAAGAAGATCCCTAGTTTAAGATTAATGTTAAATAATTGTGTTGTTTTTCACTTGTATTGAAATTGTTCTTTTTTTATTAAAACCTTTAAAACCCGTTTTCTTTTAGTCATGGAAGTAAAAAGCAGGCTTGTAATTGCTTTAAATGTATGGCTATCCAATATCATCAAAAAATAATTTACAAGTATGTAAGATAAGGTTTGTACTCTAAAAATACTTTATTTGTAACAAACAGGAGATAAAGAATTTACAAACGGCTCTCCTCACGTTTCAGCACTTTGGACAGCGGTTTTTTTTTAGCAAAGAGTTTTTTTAAGCATTACTTAAAAATGTTTCTCATCTCATCATATCCACAGGTACAGAGTCATCATATACAATAAATCCGTGAGGTAGCATTTAAAAACAGATACATTTGTTAAAAGCAAAGCATTTATTTACTTACCAGGCTGTAGGTGAAGCAGCTCTTTGTGCCTTCTAACGTCTCATAATTAGTCCTCATTTATGTCCAAGAGACTCAATAATAATCTTTTACATTCAATCCTTTAATCTTTCATATTTAAAAGCATTTTTGTGCTGCTGCGCATTCATGTACCTTGTGATAAGCAAACCCGCGTAGCCCTCCCGTTTATAGGCGCATACTAATGCGCTCTTTAAATAACATAAAACACATTGCGCCATTGACTTTAGACTTTAGACCAGGTTTTTGTTGGTCAATGGCGTAGTCTATTTTAGTTGCCTCAAAATAGCAACGCGCCAACAATGCGCCTGAACACACCTCGTTTTCAGACCAGAACGCCCATGGGCGCAAAAGGGGGCGCAAATGCATTTGCTATTTAAACAACGCGGCGCTAAACGTGAAAATTAGGGTGGAAACTAGCGAAAGACACTTGCGTCGCGCATTGCGCTGCATTGCGCCGGGTGTAAGATAGAGCCCAAAGTCAGTCAAAGATATATTTTTGATTTTATCTTTATTCCTGCAACCCCACTAACAATGTCTCCCAGTATGTCACTAACATTCCCAAAACATCTTAAAATGCAATGTGTCCTGTTGAGAGAACTGGACAGCTCTCATAATAGCCGTCAATAACTTCACAGGAACACCTCTGCTATGAGTAATAATTTGGATACCAACCAAGAACTGCTTGTTTTCACCAATCACTCACTACTAGGCTTTGGGCATATGAGTTTGGATCATGACACAAAAATATGTGCCATCTGGGGCACAAACAGTAATTTGTTAAAAAGCTTTATGTCAATGGTTTAAATTATACTTTTCTTTAGCTTAACAAACAAAATATGTTCTAATACATGCTTAACAAGTAAGAGAGCTGCATTTGATAAAACATCCCGGTGCAAAGTTAAAGAGTTTAGAGTAAATGATAGGCTCATTAAAGTATTGGTAAAAGATTCTCTCTTATTAATTTCTTTATGGGCTTTTAGTCATTAATGGGGCAAGTGGGATTGTAAGTTAAAGACAGGGACACAACAAAATAATTTTAACACATCCACCACACAATGACAAGACGATCATTACAGTTTAATTGGGTCTTTTAAAGCAGGGGTTTTCAAACTTTTTGTGTGTGTGGACCACTATTTGTAATCAAGAATTTTCGCGGACCACTTCATAATACTTATTATAAAATATGTCTACACAAAGTCCTGAATTAATCTGCACATCAAAATAGGCTTACTAGCACTAAAATTATAACTGGTCATCACATCAGTACAACAGGTTTCTTAACCTTATATCATAATTATTTATATACATATTCTCAGTGTTGGGAAAGTTCACTTTCTACATGAACTAGTTTAGTTCACAGTTCACAAATTTTAAAATGAACTAGTTCAGTTCATAGTTCATATTTGAAAATGTTAAACTAGGTCACAGTTCCAAAAATGAACAAATTTATAGTTATTTTTTCCCATATTATTATTTTTAAATGATTGCCATTATAGCCCATATAGAACCACCACAGACAGCAATTATTTGATCAGTTTTAACACTGAAGCTAAATGCGTCAGATTTCATCTTCATGTCCAACTTTAAATCCTTATCCAACCAGGGTTTACATTAGCATTGACTGTCTTTTAATTTTTGTATTTGCTTACACATACCTTGAAAGGCTAGCTGGGTGGGGGTCGCACCCCGGGCGAGAAGCGCTGCGAGGCATTGCGTGTTTGACAACTCGCAGGTATTGCACACCACACGTGCACGTTAAATAGCGTGAGCTTAGTCAAAGTCTATTTCAAGATGCGGAATATGCGTTAGCAGCCTATGTTAATCGTTAACGATTTAGGACAAATATGATGTTATTTAATGTTAAACTATTTGAGTTGCGCGGCAGGAATTTCAGCAGCGTCTGTGTTGTTGTGATGATGCATGCAGCGTGACTGGTGAACACCGAGTGGTGGCGGTGTTGCCAGATTGGGTGTTTTTTCCGCTACACATTAAGGCCTGTTTACAGTGTGTTTTAGTCGGGTTTTCGCCTGGAAGAATATTCAAATCTGGCACCCTATTGAACGACGTTAAACTGAGAGAGCGTGCCGTTCACAGGCACCAGAATGAATGAGTTCACAGTAACGTTTATTTGGCAGCAGTACACGTTCGCCCAAAATATGAACGAGTTTGTATATTAAAATATACATATTCTTATTTTGCCTTTTCACGGACCACCTGCAGTACCCTCACGGACCACTAGTGGTCCGCGGACCACAGTTTGGGAATGGCTGTTTTAAAGCATTCATTCTATTATTGAAATGTCTGTTTCTTCCTGAAGTTACAATGATGACTGCAAATGAAAATTAGGCTGTGTTAACACTTACATTAAAAGTTATTTCTGGCTTGCATTAGGTGGATGCATTGTATGAACACTTTACACAAGTGAGATTTCTTTGTAAGTTAAGAATTTCTTCTCTTTACCTACATTGAACGGGTAAGTCCAAGGAGGCTTCCATGTCATTCTGTAATATTGCTAAACTATAATAGTAGAGAGGGACAAAAAGCGTTTTCGTTCAGAACACCTGAACCAGCTGAAACGGACCAGGAGATCAGTGCGTTCATAACAGCTACCATAGTTGCAACGCACATTTGGAAAAGCAAAGCGCTAGAGAGCACTGTTCGTTTAAATGCAAAATACAATTTCACCACTAAATGGGGATAAATGCTACTTATTGTCCCTTTAATATATAGTTTTTTTCATGTTTAAACCATGGTCGCTTGGAGTTGGGGTTAGAATTGGGGATTGGGTTAGGAGGATGTCATTTTATGTTACAAAACCTTAACCCCAAAACAAAGCGGCAATGGTAAAAAAAAAAAAATTAAACCAATTCATAAATCTACACAAAAAGATGCACTGCAAGTGAACGGAATGGATTGCCGTATCATATTCCTGCAAAATTGGAATTTGGCGAACGTATTGCACAACTTTTAACACTGCGTCCTATTTATACGCAATTCATGAGAATGTGCTGTAACCCATCACTACAAAGCACCTGGGCTGCGTCCGAAACCGCCTACTTCCATACTATATAGTAGGCGAAAAGCAGTAGGCGAGGCGAGTAGTATGTCCGAAATTCATAGTATTCTAAAACAGTAGGCAAAAAGTACCTGGATGACCTACTACTTCCGGTAAGATCCCGAAGTGTTCATTTGAGTAAGCCCATGGAAGAGGAGTTATCCAACGAAGAAGACGACGGAGGCAAGGGCGTAGGTTTGATTCTGGCATTGGTGGGGACATAAATAAAATGGTCGCATTGCAAAAACTGTTTATCACCGTTTACTTGACATAAACAACAGACAACTCCGTATGCACTTTACTCAGTGACATCTGACTCGCCACCCCCGGCCATCCCAAATTTAATGTACTATAATAAACAATTCGTTATGTCCTAGAGCCTAATAAACAGTAACTGTTTAAGTCTTTGTCAAAAAAAGAAAAGAAAATCACATTGTAACATATATTAATCCATATTTACTTTATAACAATGAAGAATATGCAATTAAGATTTAATTCTTCATTTAATTTTGCCAAAAAATCCCAGTGTTGAAGTAGGAATGTATATCATGCTGTTTCCTGAACACAGTTTATTAACGTTTCTGTAGTTCACATTAAATCTTCTTTTCATTAACAGACAGTTAATCAGTGTGAAAAAAGTTTTAAGTTTAAAATGCAACCTTACATTATGTCTACATCTGTGCAAGTAATAACCACAGTGCAGTAATGTAAAGTATTCAGCAATCATGACATGAATTCATGTTTTTACCATGTTGGGGTTATTTTCTTTCATGGATTAGGGACCCCCAAATAACATTGCTACGCCATTTATAAAAGGTTGACAAAAGTTTGCAACTCCTCAGGTTAACATGGGATTGTCGTGTATTGGTGAAAACACTCTCCTTGAATCATTATGTGACACAACTTTTTTTGTGCATGAAACAGTTACAGTGGGTATAATAATACTTTCTTCCTCACTAACCTGTAGCCCGAATAATCACGCGTGTCTTGTTGAGTGAATATTGGCGCGTTGTACAAAGTGAAACCATCCTATCACACGTAAAGTGATGTGAGTTAGAGCGGCGGGACTCAAGAAATGCTAATCCAATCATATTAGCAATGTGAGTAGAGAGGCGGGACTAAAGAAATGCAAAGCCAATCATATTAGCGATGTGAGTTACGGAGGCGGGCATTGCAGAGAACGAAAGCTGTTAACCGTTTGTGTACCACATACAGCGTCATTTTTACAGAACGGGATTGCAAAAGATTTCTAATCTCATTTAAATGATTCCTGAAAAAAATATAATAAGTAAAAAATAGAAAACACAAGAATAAGACGGACATCAGTGGTTATATATAAATACAGATTAATTGTTTGGTCGAAATTATTGCTAGGGACAATTCAGTCTTCCCTGAATATTGCTAGGGACATGTCCCTAGCGTCCCACCCTAAATCTACGCCCATGCGGAGGGGTGTTGTTTTGTTAAAAAATGCCCCAAAGTGGCAACGCAGCTCTATTCAAATGCAAATGCATATAACAGTATTTGTTAAACACATCAAACAGCTGTCCCTTTTGGTTAAATTGCGCTAGTTTAACATCATTCCAGTAAACGACTAAATTGTTGTTATGACAATGTACTGTATGTCATGTGATGTTTCAACATTGCTAATGTAGTACGTCCGAATTTATTCACACTATCCATATTCATACTATATAGAACGTATACCATTTTAACGATTGATGACTTAATCTAATTCAGTACCTACTGTCACAGAATGTGATTTCGGATGCAACCCTGGTTTTGTGGATTAAATGTTCTTAGAACCATACAGCTTGACCAAAAACCCTTTAGGAACCTTAATTTTTAAGAGTGCACAAAGAGGTTATTTATATTAGGTTTGTCATTGCCTGTAATCGTTAAGTGACAGGAACAGAATTGGAGTTGTCAGAGTTGGTTTTCATCACTTGTTGTATGCTGCCCTCAAATCAATAGAGGCTAATTAGAGTTTCACAATGCACACCATGCTGACGATACAAAGAGATTGCAAAGTTATGCTTTACATATTAGAAAAGTTTTTAGCATTACCCTACATGCCACACTGACTGTTAAAATGCTTTTCTTGTGACACATAAACAAATATTTGGAAATTTGTGTTTATCTTTATTTTCTTTAAAGGGATAGTACACTTTAAAATGAAAATTCTGTCATCATTTACTCATCCTCATGTTGTTCTAAACCTGTATGAATTTCTTTTTTCAGATGAGAACACAAAAGAAGATATATTGAGAAATGATGGTAAACACACAGCAGTAAGTGACCATTGACTTCCATAGTAGGAAAAAATATTTTGGAAGTATTGTGATAAATGACTAAGAAAATATTTTGATAAATGATGGTAAGCACACAGTTGACGGTACCCATTAAATTCCATCATATATTTTTATTCCTACTATGGAAGTCTATGGTCACTTACTGCTGTGTGTTTACCATCATTTCTTAAAATATCTTCTTTTGTGTTCATCAGAAAAAAGAAATTCATACAGGTTTGGAACAACACGAGAATGAGTAAATGAAGATAGAATTTTCATTTTAAAGTGAACTATCCCTTTAATAGTGATATAGTCAGTCATTTTTACTACATATTCAAGTGAGCAATGTTTACATTTATTGTTGAATAAGCAAACTGATTGCATAACAAAATGTATTTAGAAATTATAATGAAATGTATTCTACTACCTGCTGACACCTATGATAACTTAACATAAGTAATGTCTGTTTAAATAATAATAATAATAATGGCAATAATAATAATCATAATAATAATAATAATAATAATAAAGAAGAAAATCTTTGATCTATTTCAAACCCTATAGACCCCTTCACGGTTCACGTCACAGGCGGTTCCCACTGCGCATGTCGGGGTCAGAAAAGTCATTACAGCAGATTGAGTTGTGATTATTCGGTATCGTCAAAAATGCTTACTTGCGTCGTTTTCGGGATTCATGCAGAATCTCAAAAACAAAAAAATACAACATCTGCGGCTGCAAGCAATTAACGTGCAGACTGGGACAATGCAAATATCAAAGAGGCTTGTGTTTGTAGTGCTCACTTCATTTGAGGTAAGTCATCATTATTCAGCCCTGTTAGGTTAAATTATAAAGCCAGGATAGTATAACAGTTTGACCCCATGCTGCGTGCGCACCCGATAATCATTCAATGTTTACAAACCTTGAAGGGGTCTATAGGGAACAAATAAGTAATATTTATATATTTGTAATATAATCTGACATGGTTGTTTGTTTTAATAGTTTGCAAGCTGAGCTGAACATTTTTCCATAAATGTACATCCTTACGAAAATGTAAAACAAATATCAACACCACAAGCTAATTTATTTAGGATTCTGCATAGCTTTGTGTTGTACATGTGTTATAATTACAGCCATGTCTATTGAGGTGTGTGGTACTTCTAACTAGGGCTGTGCAAAAATATCAATCCAGCTAACCATCGTGAGACATTTTTCCACGATAGTGTCTCAATATTTCCATCTCTACTGTCGATATTTACCAATTTTCAAATCCCTCTGTGTGCATCAAACGACCTCCTCCGCCGCTGCTGTAGTTGTTGCTGTCCATTTGTCTGTAATATACAACCATTCGGCCAATGTCTCAGAAGTTAGAGGGAGTGAGAAAATGGCAGAAAATGTAAAAATGCCTGCAGCTTTCAAAGCCGACGCATTTGGCTTTAAGAAAAAAAATTATATTTCTATTTTTTTAACATTTTTGATCAAAAAAGAAAAAGTATTGCAATGTACCGCAATGAATTGTATCATACCGCGATAATATCATGCACCATGTATCGTGATACAGATCGTGAAACCTTGCCAATACCCAGCCCTACTTGTGACTGATTGGCATAGAGGCCATCCTTAAGAAAATTAATAGATAAATGACACAACAAAAACATAAATCTACAAAACACTTTCAGAGAAAAAATGATGAGTCTATTATAACTGTGTGTAAGAGTCAAGAAGGAAGGTACCGTATAAGAGATGCTTAATGACATTTTGATGTGATTTTTCCTAGTCACTGCAACAATTTTGCATTTTCAGCAAACCATCTCCCCCAAGAGACCCATCGAGTAAAATTCCAATTTCTCTAGTCATATTTTCAGATAAAGTATCTTGTAGAAAATTGCCCAGCTGTGGAAAGAGCATTGTACCCCCAAGTGTATGATTAAATGAAACGAATCCCTCTTCGCTTCACGGTTAGGTCATAAAAATTGCATTAGGTGTACAGATTACAGTGTTCTAGGGAGATCAGTGCATTTTATGTAGTTGCATTCTCTCATTTAAATGAGTTCTGAAGGTACATTTTCGAATTTCAAGGAATGAAAATGTCAGGATTAAAGGAGTGCATTTGTGCTAGACACAGGCACCAATGACAGGCCCGTCAGCCAGCAATGAAGCTCTATGGGATTTATGTAAAATGGTTGGTGACCACCTTAAAATGCGCTACAGATGGCCGTTTTAAAGCATTTAAAAGTATGCCAGTAATGGGTTAAGGGAGTATAAGAATCCCAAATTAAATTTTATTTAAACAAATTTTGCTCTCAAGAGATAGTTTGTGCTAAACACATTTTATTACGGTCCACATGGATGATGATAAAATGTAAAGAAAATAAACTAACTTAAAGAACAATTTAGTCTGAATATAGTTTGGGAACACTTTGCATTTATAATTTTTAAATATTATATATTTTACTGTTAGGTCTGTGGTATGGTGTTGTTTTGGATATGCATACAGTAAACACAGGGTTTAATATATATTGGAGTCACTTAAGTTTAATGAAGTAAATATCTCAACCCTGAATTCTAACTCAGAATAACACAACAGTGTCAAAGTGTTGGCCTGTGGGCCTGGTGTTTTACCCTCATAAGAACCCTGTACAATGTAATTGGCTCTGAAACGGCCAATGCTTTCGTCTCTTCGAGAGATGCTCTTTAATTGGTCTCTTAGGGTAAAGCACTCCGTTAAACCCACCCCCTTGTGCTGTTACAGTCAGTAACAGACCCTAAGGACATCACGGAAAAATATCTGTTAATTGAGTGAACCTGAAAATAACACGGATGATAGACTCTGAGTTGAGAACTGAATGTAAAAGTTTCTGAGAAGACCAACAAAATGACATTGGCTCAACCAATCACATACGTTTGGGCCGGGCCAACGCTTTAAAAATGCTGGGTTATTTTAAATCCAGTGTTGGGTCAAAAAGGGACGAGCCCAGCCCGCTGGGTTGTAATTTAACATATGCTGGGTTGTTTTAACCCATTGTTGGGTCAAATTTAAACATTTTCTGTGTTAGGGTCAGTGACAAAAAACGGTTTGGTAAGATGATAAATTCAAAAATCTTAAAAAAAAAACTTGTTTTGAAAGCACACATCAGGTTTATTTCAATGCACTAGGTGTATTTATGTTAATTTTATGCAATAAAAATTACATTTGCTCCATTTTTATGAAAGTTAAGACTGAATGGACCTGAAAATGTCAAATGGGGTAACTGCCAATTGCACCAAAGAATGATAAATATTAAATATTTTATCCACCATGATTGCATGTAAGAGCAATCATAAAATCTTTTTTAAAATATTATTTTATTAGTTATTTCTAAATGTAAATTTTAATGTGTTTTTCACTGCAAAAAAATTATTTTCAAGGAAAAAATCTTAGTATATTTGTCTTGTTTTCAATAAAAATATCGAAAAATTCTTAAATTAAGATGTTTTTTCTTGATGAACAAAATGACCCAAGAAAATAAGTCTAGTTTTTAGACCAAAAATATCTTAAGTGATTTTGTGCATAAAACAAGCAAAAAAACAAACAAAAAAAAATCTTGAATTTACTGTTTAAGAAAAATGTTCAAGATTTTTTGCTTACCCCATTGGCAGATTTTTTTGCTTGTTTTATTAGCAAAATCACATAAATTTGATATTAGACTTTTTAGATTTTTTTACTGAAACAAGACAAAATACTAAGATTTTTTTTCTTGAAAATCATTTTTTGCAGTGTTGTAATATTTGTCCTGACATATGCTGAAAACAGCTCTGTTTTTAAGTAATCTTTAACAAATGATGTAGAACTGTATGTAAAAAAATCATATTACAGTAAACTATATGATTATATTTTATTCCACGTTTTTTTAAATATTTATATTTTCAAATAAATAAAAAGTTAATTTAACCCAACGGCTGAAAATAACCCAGCATTATTTTAGAGTGTAGTATATCTTTGACCAATCAATGTCAGAGTATTTGGGAAACCTGCATTAAAACAATAATTTTAGTTTCAGGTCCAATGCAATGTTTTGGGGTACCATTTACACCTCACCCTTATTATTTTATCAAGCAAATGTATGAAGTGCCATCCATCCGCTAGAAGTCTATAACATAAAGTAAGATTAATTTAGGGGGTTTAATGTTTTAGGTGTTTCAAATAATAACTATTACTATTATAAACTGAAAAGCTGTTTGAACAATCAGCATTCATGCACAACCAAAATTATTTGTTTTATAACAATGCGTAAGCTGTAGTAATATAGTTCTGTGTAGTAACAAAGAGATTGAATTTTAAAGCAAAATTTTGTTTTATTTTTGAAAAACATATTTGTTGCATAGTCTTAGCATAAAACAAACATACACTGATTATCTTTCAGGGACATGAAAGAACAATATGTTTTAATGTTATAATGAAAAGGTACAAGAAAAGTCTATACACACACCTATACTGTACCTTATAGAAATACAACCTTGCTAATAGATGTAAGAGATATAAAACTGTAAGAATGACAAGTACATATTGGTAAACAGATAAATGGTACAGTACAGGGTTACAGTTACAGACACTAAATAAACCATTTACCAAGACTTCAATTCATACTTTTAAAATGAACGTATGGCTACACATAATGATATTACAAAATGTAAGCAAGACTTCCAAATCCAGATCTCTAAACAAACAATAAGCAAAATGCAGGTTACTCCATCAATTTGTTTTTTCCATTACCAAGACACCAATGATATTCTCATCTTTAAATGCTTGTTCTCAGAACAATATTTTATTTCAAGTCATGTTTCTTCAAGCCATGTCTATTTTTATTGTGCATTTAACAATATATTGTTTAAAGGAGCTTAACAGAAAGTCATGCCAAAATGTCTTAAAGCCCCCTGTGAGCAAGGCAACTGTGAAAAAGAAAAAGCTCCATAATGTTTAATGATTTAAATGCCTCAGCTGCACTAAGCCCCAGTTGTACGTCTCCTGAGAATATTATGAAGAAAAAAAATATATATATGTATTACAAAATCCATTCATAGCGACTTTAATTACTGTATGTTTATACCACTGGGCTGTTGAAAGCTTTATTCTGATTGGTTGAGAACTGTTCCACGGGTACGTATTATTTTTTTGATAAACACACACCTGTCCTGTCAAATGTCTTAAAATAACCACCAGAGTAATGTCTGTAACAGTGAAATAACTGACTCCGATTGAACTATTTGAAAATAACACACACACTCGGTGTGGCATTGCCACCTTGGTTGTGCATTTTTGCGAATAATTCAATGGACAGTCATCAATTATTCCTTACATAACACATTGTAAACATAAACTTACCTACTCACCAGTTAAACCTACAGCAAAAAAATATATAAAAATTCTTAATACAATGTAGAAATTCTTTTTTTTTAGGTCATTTTATACATATTAATTTGATTGACTATGATAATGTTACACTGACAAAAGTAATTTTAAGGGTCAGATGAGGTAAAAAAAAAAAGTAAAAGTAATAACTGCACATTTCACAGTGTATAACATTGAATATAAAACCTAAAAAAAGTTATACGTATAATGTCATCAATGTATATTCTCAAACTCCACTTGTGTGGTCTGTTGTGACTTTCTCATATCCATCCTCCTGATTTTTCTGGGCTCTTTGTGGTTTAACGATAACACGATTACACACGGTAAGACGTGGACTGCTTGGTCGGATCTGCTTAAGGTCACTTGAGGGGGTGAGGATGTCTCGACCCTGAGAAGATGTAAAGTTTAAACCAAGATGCATTAATGGATATAGATATTGCTTCAGAAACATTAAATAATCAAGACAATGGTGTACAATGAGTTGAAACTGTTAAACAATAATATAATGTATGCTTCTGTACATGACCTTGATCAAATGATTAGTAAATAATGTTTTGTAAATTATATGAATGAATAAATGAATGAATGAAGTGCTGGTTGCATTGATATGTAATTCTGACCTTCCATAAGGAAAAGACTATGAAGACTGGTATGCAGATCATAGGAAAGACTGTGAGCAAAGGTGCGATCGTGTAAGTCCAGTCAGGCACTACTTCAGTGGACGCATTTCTATTACCAATCAGATTATACAGCAGAGTGGCCTGAGAGGAAAAAAGCAGTGTGCATTCAAATTCTTGTACCGTCATGGTGTACATTCGATTTGATTGAGAACTTATGTCTCAAACACTGGTGAAAAAAAAAACGTAAACCGTTAATTTTTGATGAATAGAGGGATGAGTAGATTATGGCATGGACAATCAAAGCAAGAATGAATCAATAAAACAAACTCCTGAGTAATCATGAAAAGTGTACAACAGTAAGACACAGTTAGAAAAACAAAATATGAACTCACGCTACAAATGAGTGGGGTAATGAAGAGCCAGCAGTACTTCAGCGCAGCAATTGGTGCATATCCTATCATATCCTCAATGTTGTCATAGAAACGGTCTGCACCTGCAAACCAGCCATTTGCATGACAATGTCATTTATTTGTTCCCTGTTTGCCTTCTTTCCATATTGCAATCATTTACCAAGTAATTAGTCAAGTTATTATAGACAAAAGCTAAAAAATACTGATCAATGTAATCTGTGTAAATTAGTTTAAGAATATAATTATGATCCGAATTTTCCAGTATCACACATTAAACTTATTAGAGTGTAATTATGTGTAATTATAAAATAATAATTAATTTATTAATTACTAACTACTTAATTAATTATTCTGCAGCTGCATGTAGTGACAGACATGATATGGTTGTGGATAGTGGTTCTGGTTATTGGTGTAAAATGTAAAGATGATGTAAGATCAATGATAGTGTTAATATTTAATTAAATGGTCTTATTAAGTAAAAGTCATTTAAAACAAATCAAACAGATATCATATTGGTTAGGTATTTAAAGTTATTTTAACAGAATTCAACATGTTTTGCATGTGTAATCAACTTTAATTTCATGATGATTGGTATTGAGGTAGCAAGTTAAGACAGCAACTGCACATTTTACAGTGTAAATTATATTACAGTGTTATTTTGTCTCACCATAGACCCACGCGACAACAACTGTCTCAAAACAGGCTATAAAGAGCAAGTTGGTTCCACTGGGGCCATAGGTGTCCATCACATTGAACAGATAAATTCCTCCCTATAAGATATCCCAGATGCAAAGAGTTCAGTCAATTTTGGGTGGGTAGGGTAATGGGTTATTTTATTCTTCTGTATTAAATCATCTGTATGATTGTTAATAATCTGACTGTGACAGATCTCTGTCCGTCTGTCTTTCTATACTGTACCTTCGTGATGAATGGCAGACCAAGTAAAAAGCAGACAACAGCAATGGCCAAAACCAAAAGCTCCCGACGTTTGCGTAATTTTTCCGGAAACAGATCAGTGAGAGCTGTGGCTAAACTTTCCACACACACAAACTGAAACATAGAAATATACAGAACAAAACATTTAAATAACACTTAAAGTGTTTTATGAAAGGTTTTGATCCACTTAAAATGATGACTATAGAGTACAAATACAATATATTTATATATAATAAGTATTAAAGAACTTAAAATCTGTACCTGGCTGTCAAGGCCCAGCATAAGTACCATAAGAAAGAATAGAAAGGACCAGAACTGGGGTCCAGGTAACAGAGACAGTGCTCTGGGATATGCTATGAAAGCTAAACCAGGACCTGCAAAAAAAAAAAACATCAGTGTACATTTCACTGGAATAAAAATGACTAAAAGTATATCATTAAAGTAAATCGTTGCTGTCTGGGAAGCTTGATGGTTTCAGGCATGTTACAGGATATAGTCATTTGAAAAATCTATTTAGCAAACTAAATATAGCTTTGTGCAGAACCCATAAATGCCACCCAAACCTATTCATTACAGGAACTCGAATATATTTTCATATCTAAGAACACCATTTAGCCACGACTATACTGACTACGTGTATTTCCTTTTATACTTGCTTAATGCCATTCCCAGAAAATTTAGAGTCTAAACCAATCACAAGTATTGGACTGAGATGCTCTCTTGTGGTTGACAGCAGCATCGCAAGTAACCACGATAGTCCCATATCAATAATGACATATGATGACTACATAATATGATGCCTATATAAAAAACTACATGTTATATTATAATAATATTTACCTGAAGATACAATTTCTTCCATGGTTAAACCAAGCTGTTGGGCCATGAACCCCAAAATAGAGAAGACGACAAACCCAGCAAAGATGCTTGTTGTGCTGTTCAGCACGCAGAGTGCTAAACAATCCCTGTAGAAATCAGGAAACAAATATACAATCATAAATGACAAAATACTGATGACTGTCACATGTATCAAGATGTAAGGGAGGGGAAATGTTTAACATTGACACTGGAGGTTACAGACTTGTAGCAGTCATTGTTGTATCTGTTGTAACTGCCCAGCGCTGTAAGGACTCCTTGACACACGGCGTACGAGAAAAACACCTGAGTCCCCGCATCACGCCAGACCTGAAGATAAAGAGAGCAAATATAAAAGATAATGATGATGTGACTTTCAATCTCTCAAAATCTATCAAGAAGATGTCTGGGGCTTGTTCCACCTATAATGAAAAGAAATACATCTGGTATGAAGAAAATGAAAAATGTCTTAGGACCATTACGGTTGTATATAGATTAATATATCATCAGTGACACCTTGACCACAGGAAATTAATAATAAAGGACATCTGCATTACAAAAGCAAACAATGTATAATGGACTCTAAGATCCAATCCTAATAATGAGACAACTTGTGTAACTTCTTCGTTAGTCTGCTTTCTAATGTCATTAGGGATGCTAAACAATTAATCGCGATTAATCGTTAGCAGAATAAAAGTTTTTGTTTACATCACATATTTGTGTAAACTGTGTATAATAAGCATGTATATATATATATATAAATATGAACACATTCATGTATAATTTTAAGAAAAAAAAGTATATATTAATATAAGTATATAAGTATTTATATTTATATATAATATAAATTATACATAAATATACAAATGTATATACACATATTACACATGCATGTGTGTACATTTATTTATACAAAGTTATTATACACAGTTCACACACACATATATGATGTAAACAAGAACTTTTATTCTGCTAACGATTAATCGCGATTAACCGTTAAGCATCCCTAAATGTCATAGTCTGGTTATCCCCTACAAAAGAATACAAAATGTGTTCTGTAAACCAGCATTGCAACAATGCTTACCGCGAATATAGATGTAAATAAATTGTTAATTGCTACAAATAAATTAATCAAGTAAATTGTAAATTATTTAAAATAAGTCACATTCCTTCACCAAAATGTAAATTATTTTTTACATAACATGTACCTGTTTGATAGATGCTATAAAGTGCTGCAGGGATGACAACATATTTTGTAGGCTAATCCGGAAGTTATTTTTTGGCATATTGCAAAAAAGCTCTGTTAGTCTTAACAGATGAACACAGCTTTAAAGTCAATATTTGCTGTTTTATTTTTCTAGTAAACGCATCAACTTCAAAATTCATTAAATTTGTATTTATCTGACGTATGTTATTAACTTTTGTCAAACACACTAACTTCCAGGTTGGCCTACAAAAATACGTCATCCCTGTGGAACTTTATTATCCAGTGTGACTTAAGGAGGTTGTACACTGGGCAAGACGTGCCACGGTCACCTAAAAATCTAATTTTGGTTTCTATGAATGCACACAGCATGTCGACGGCTGATGACAAAAAGCTCAAATCCCTCCCGCACCACAGAGTGCCACTCACATAGTTTAACATCAGATAACATAATATTTGTCCCAAATCGTTAATGTTTAACATAGGCTGAGAATGTGGGGTCCGGTGTGCAATACTTGTGAGTTGTCTTACATGCAACGCAGCGCTGTGCTTCTAACCTAGTATGCGACCGCCTTTAGGCTACAATCCATTCAATCTATACGTCTCTTTAACAGTATTTGTGTTTAATTGGGTAAGGGATGCTTAATGATTAATCGCGATTAATCTATAGCAGAATAAAAGTTTTTGTTTACATCATATATGTGTGTGTGAACTGTGTATAATAACTTTGTATAAATAAATGCACACAAATGCATGTATATATTTAAGAAATATTTACATGTGTATATACATTTGTATATTTATGTATAATTTATATTATATAGAAATATAAATACTTAATATATAAATAAAAAAAATTCTTACAATTATACATGAATGTGTGCATATTTATATATACATATTTATTGTACACAGTTTACACACATATATGATGTAAACAAAAACTCTTATTCTGCTATAGATTATTCGCGATTAATCGTTAAGCAACCCTAAATTGGGTTCAAACCCATGACTTTTGTGTTGAAAAAAAATCTCTTCCAATTTAACTTCAGGAATAACTATACCACCATCTCATCAATAGACTTAAATGCAATTTCTGTGCAATGGTGTTCACTAAGGAAAGAGTCACTACTTTACCCTTGTGTAAGATTACAACAACCCTCAATTGAAAGTTTTTCTCATTTGCGATTATCCACTAGATGGCGCTCTTACCCAATTTATAATAAATACAGCAAAATACTATTCATTAGGGGTGATGGCTCAGTGGATAAGACACACACCTTTGGTGTGACAGACCCAGGTTCGAATCCACCTTAACCCCTAGTTGCTCCAGAGGTGTGCGCCCCACTGACATATATAGCAATGTAAGTCGCTTTGAATAAAAGCCTCAGCTAAATTAATAAGTAAGTTTAATTTTACACTGTGTGTATGTTTTGATAACCATTCTGAATCTGATCTCTAACAAAATTCCTTCACAAAAATGCAATTATTTCAGCTTTTTTGCTAAAAAAAAAAAGATTTTTTTCTCAGCATCTCAGCATGGTGGTGGAAAATTTATGACCAAAACCCCTAAGTATCCCAAAATCTCCTGGAAGCAATGCTAGATTTGTTTATGTAGTCTATTCAGGGTTATATAAGACACTACATTGACATTTTCCCTACGCTGCCTGGCAAGAGCAAGCATAATTTTTGATGTTGAAGAAATATTACTGTATTGGCTGACACAGACCTGAGACAAGGTTATCAGTTTTCAGTCAGTGCTGTCAGTAAAGTTCCATATTTACTGACCTGAAAACTTATTTGGTAAGCATTTGGTAAGTTTAATTCAAATGAATCTCTCCAATGTATGAAAACAAAGTCATGTAGTGTGTGGTTTTGACAGTATGTGTGTATTGTCTGAGGGCACAGTCTGAATTGAAATTCAGAAGTTAGCTGTTTGTTCTTTTGGGTGTGACATTTTTAAATTGTGTGTGAGGATTTGGTAAATTGTTCCCACACTCTTACAGCGGTTGTGTGAAAATAACACATTTTGTGTCTAGAACTGGACATTTCTTTGCCATTATTGGAATAACACATCCTGTTTTGTCCTTTTTATTTATTTAAACACAAATTCAACACATAATGTGTTAAAATAACACATATTGCATTAAATAGCACAACACAAAACAATGTGTAAAAATTAACACATCCTTTCTAAGAGTGCATAATTGTGTCTTAGCAATCGAAAAAAAAAAAAAATCTGTATCTGTACCCTGACCGGGAAAATGCCCCATTTACTCCATTTATGCTGTGGTTTACTGTGCTTATCTAATCGAATGAACTCACGATTTTCAAAAGATTTCATACAGTTACTATAAAACAGAGACTTAAGCAATATCTGATCACCATAATATCAGAATTTTCAACAATGCAACAGCACCACTGACCTTTTTTCATGCAGAACAAACACACGGCTCATTTGCAGGAGTTCACCACTGCACACTTACATGATGTAGCAATGCACATCTGGTTACTATAAGCAGGGTCACATCCCCCAGTTCTATTTCATAATACGAGTGTTTATTAACTTTTCCCAGACTGTATACATGGTACCTCACTCATGTGAATATTTATACACACTTCCTGTGTGTGAATGTGGAAGGAGAATAGTAGGGACATTCTGACACGGTTTGATTTGTTCTTCCGCCAAAGCTGTTTCTTTCAGTAGACAGGATGTTAATAACCCCTATTAGATGTTCTCAATAACCTATTCTGTATCTTGGCATTACTATTATAGCTGCATCTGTGTACCTCTAATGTGATTCATCTTCTCCCTCTTTTTACAACAAGACAATACTTGTTTCCCCACTACAAAAAAATCTTCCCAGGCCGCCCACGCGTTTCATTTTCACTGTGTTTTTCTAGTCAAACTATATTTTACATATTTTTGTGACATGCATTGTTAAATTATATTCCTCATGTCTTGCAAAAACCTCCTGTTCATTTTACAACAGTGTTTTCGTTAACTTAAATTTCAGTCTGCAAAATCAGATCCAGGGATAGCAGCCAGCCCCAGGGCTCACAGAAACCAGTCTTACTCTCAGTAAACACCGCCGAGCCAAGAGTTATTAGGCAATACATGCAAAAACATGAAATGATAACATGACAACTAATATTTTCTGTCTTTATAGTACATCCAGTATTGTTGTCTTTATCTATTGCTATTTATATGTGCCTTGTGCAACAGATATTATGACATATTAAGACACAGTGTTTCTATAGATAGAGCATTGCGTTAGTTAAAGGTCATTGGTTCAATCTCTGGATGTAGGCTATTTACAATACAGTGCTTTTGTTTAACTTACATCAGGGTTGGAGAGTTTACTGATGTCAGGATAAAGGTAATAAGCAATGCCAGTTCCAGCTCCAGGTAGGGATACTCCTCTAATAAACAGTATGAACAGCATCAGGTACGGGAAGGTAGCCGTGAAGTACACAACCTACAAAACATTTACACAAAAACATTTAATATAAATAACCCTAAAGTGTGATATATTACTGTTTATCTGAAATTATTTTTAACATGCCATTTTTATTTTGCTATTTTTTATTGTTATGTACACTTTAAAAATGGCTGGGCTATTTTTGACCCATAATGGGTAAATATTGGACAGAACACGTTCTGGGTTCAAAATGATCCAATGTTGGGTTGTTGTTATGCAACGATAGGGTATAATAACCCAGCAGTTGGGTTAAAACAACCCAGCATTGGGTCAATTTTAACCAGGCGTTGTGTTCTGTCCAATATTTACCCATTATGGGTAACCCAGCCTTTTTAGAGTGTAGCTTTTATGACCTCATATTATCTGAAAGTACATAATATAAATTTCTGCTTTGTCACACATCAGGAACTTCGAAATAATCGAATAAAATCTTGACTTAGAGGTGGATCACACAGAACCCATTTATGACAGTGGCAGGTGCCTTTTTTGAATGGTTTTCTATGGAAAGTGAGCGCACTGTTTATGCGCACTAAACGCCTCGCATTTCTGCAAGAGTGCTCTGAGAAGTTAAAGTTGAAAATAAGACAACTCTGAGTGGAAAAGCACCCGACGTCATTCATATTTTTTTCATTGTCCAATCAAATCCACAGGCGGGCCTTCCGTTGTGGTGACAGAAGCGTACAATGGCTTGGATCAACCAGAGAACATCCGGAAATAATGACAGTATGGTCCGCCTCGCGTTTTAAACCGTTAAAACATGTTCAGTGTGATCGGACCCTAATGCATAAACTAGTCTAGAAAAATCATTAAAAGATATTCTGTGTGTTAAAGGCAGTGTTCGTGATCTCTGGAAGCCAATGTTTACATTTGAAATCACCTAAACAAACACGCCCCTACCCCAATGGAATCTGGACCTTCTTTTGATCCACCCCACACATATGCAATCCAGGCAACGATATTTCAAAAATCATGCAACAGACAATAGTCCAATTCACACATTCAGTCTTTACTGGTAATTTACTGGTAAATTGCAGTTAACAGGTCATGTGTGAACAGAACCTTTCCGGTAAATCAGTGCCCCCGATTTACCAGTAAGACTGGTTGTAAGATTACCAGTAATTTACCGGTAAGCGCTATGTGTGAACGAAAAATATAGATTACCGGCATTTAGAACGGACGACGTCAGACCGCGCTGACAGATCTGGCCAATCAGAACGTTTTTATACAGGTGACGCGTTTGCCCCCGCACTGTTTACGGACGTTTTCACAAACATGCTGCTTAAAAGTCGAACACACCTGAAGTTAACATCCACATTTCTTCACCAAAGTTGTTTAAAACAGCTTACCATCTATTTCCCAAATTGCCGACGTCCTTAGCACACCATCTGTGAAGCCTAATGTGCAAACGCAGGTTCCGTTTGACGCTGCCTAATGCAATGTTGTTTGGTCACGAGCAACTACGCGACCGTTTGCCACAAATGTGAAAACAACAAAATATGGACGGATGATATTAAGTCATAACCCGCCATTGTTTACAAATACGACACGGAGCTCACGGCCACGCGCCACAGGTAACTTCCGCTTTCTCTCCGAGTTTACTGGTATTTTGATACTGATGTGTGAATGATGTCTTACTGGTAAAAAGACGGAATGTCACTGCATGTGTGAACAGCACATTTTTGTATTTACTGTTAAATTCATTCTGGTAAATTCATGGTAATTTACCAGAATTACTGTGTGAAAGAGGCTAATAATGTAAGTCTATGATGTGACCCTATCTGTGAAATCTATCTGTGTTTTCAATCAGTGATTTCACTTTAATTTCAATCTTTCACATGACCTCTTTACATTATGTAGGATGATTTTTATGTAGAAAATAATAAATCACAAAAATGACTTCAGCTGGTGTTTCACAGACAGGGTCACATTTGTTTTCTCAATTATTTCCATGTCAGACAGTAAATGTGTTAGCTGACCTTGCCTGTGGTCTTGACCCCTTTAAAGATGCAGAAATAACAGATGATCCATGCCAGCAAAAGACACAGGGCAAGATCACCGTTTACGCCCTCCAGAGCACCACTGTCAGATACCCGCAACATACGATAACTGAGGATACACACACACAACAACAGGATAAATTATAAACAACACATTTCCTGACCTTTTTTGTCATTTCAGTAACATGCATGTCAAAAAGATTTAAGTTGACACAAATATGGAAAAGGACAAACACTGCAACAGAAATAACCCACAAACATAAATATACCCATGCAAGAAACACATGTTCTGTTTCCTTGATGTAGGTTTGTGGGTTTTAGTTTAGAATACTGCATGAACAATAAACAGCTCATTAAATTTTCGGCTATGTGGTTCAGCCCAGATTGCCTAATATCTCATGTCTGCATGATGAAACATTAAAAGTCTCTGTTTTACAGATGTCGAATCTTTTTTCATTTTTTCCACATTTGTAAGGGAGAGGGGTCTCGCTCATTTTCAAGAATCTTCAAGACATTACCAAATACTTTTAGTAATTGAATGACACTGAGAGACGTTTCACACTGAAGTAAAAATTTGCTGTTCTTACCCAAATAATGGGTCTCATTCACTAAGCATGCGTACGCACAAATACGGACGTTTTACCTTACAAATCATGATTCAACAAAACTTTCATACAAAAATTTATTTGTAGTGTATGCAAAGACATAGGAACACACGTACGCAATAATCATGAACAAGGAAAAAAATATAAAATATATAACACAGTTATATATATGATAGGGTTCTTTTTCCTTGTTCATGATTATTGTGCACGTGTGGTCTAAGCTGTTCTTACGATTTTGCTAACATTTAGAAGAAATTTTAGTATGAACGTTTTTGTTGATTCATGATTTGTCTGTTAAAACATCCAAACACACATTTAAAGAACAAATCCGTGCATATTAGTGAATGAGACCCAATGTGTGTCTACCCAATCTGACACTTTACTGCTTTATTTGCTGTAATGTAGTCACCTTACAGTGGGTCAATCATATAAAATGTAGTGTTTGTAATGTTTTTAACCTCTTTTGGTTAAAACAAAAAAGTTTATGAGGAGCAAGTACAAAAAAATATAAACTACTAAAATCTGTCTCTCTACTCCAATTCTCAAGGTAAACTTGTGTATGATTTTTTGTTATGATTTCATGTCATGTTGTGTTGTGTAATGTAATGTTGACTTCAACCCATGTTTGTTTGTTTGTTTATTAAAGCCATTTCAGCATCTATGGCTATTCGTGGCAAGAACCGGTAAATATACACACAGTTAAATCTATACACAAGTTGGAGAAGGAACTTGGCGAAGAATTTGGCATCTCCAATTCAACCTGCATGTCTTTGGACTGTGGAAGGAAATTGGAGTATGCAGAGTAAACCACACTGACAAATCCAAAAACAGAATGACTCCCTGACCCAGCCGAGGCTTGAACCGCAAACCACAAAGTACAAAAAAATATAAACTACTAAAATCTGTCTCTCTACTCCAATTCTCAAGGTAAACTTGTGTATGATTTTTTTGTTATGATTTCATGTCATGGTGTGTTGTGTAATGTAATGTTGACCTCAACCCATGTTTGTTTGTTTGTTTATTAAAGCCATTTCAGCATCTATGGCTATTCGTGGCAAGAACCGGTAAATATACACACAGTTAAATCTATACACAAGTTGGAGAAGGAACTTGGCGAAGAATTTGGCATCTCCAATTCAACCTGCATGTCTTTGGACTGTGGAAGGAAACCGGAGTATGCAGAGTAAACCACACTGACAAATCCAAACACAGAACGACTCCCTGATCCAGCCAAGGCTCGAACCGCAAACCTTGCTGTGAGGTAGCAGTGCTAATTTCAACCGATTTAAAAAATAGCTTAAATTCAGCTGTATTTCTATAACCTATGAAGAAATTACTATAACACAGTTTTGCATTCTTGCAAAGCACCATTACAGACAATACACTGTAGAACAGACACTGGAGCCATAAGAAAATAAAATTGTGCATGGGAATGTGCAAACTGTAAAAATGATATCATATCAGCATATATTTTATGTTACTTTAACTTAGGAAAACAAGTTGAAATTACTTAACTTAATTTGTTAAGTTATGTCAAATTATCACAAATCAAAACTTAATAAAGTAGGTTGAATTGACTTGCATAATTAAGTTTTGGCCTCATAAAAAAATTGGCCTCATAGTTTGTAGAGACGGAAGTACTATCTGAGCAAAGGTAATAGTGATGCTTGCCTTAGCAACCATCGAAAACAGATGGGGATCTGTCATTGGTCAGACAATCAAACAGTGCTGCCTCAAGCCTCACGCCATAGGCTGAGCCAATGTTGATTTGTTTGGTTGGCCGGGAACAGATCAATGCTTGAAAAGTGTAACAGAAGCAAAGATAATAGATATTAACAATATACTATAAATAGGGGAACATGCAATGTTCAATAGGATGGCTTTTGGTGATTCAGAGAGATTAAAAGACATCTATTGTCACAGTCTTGCGATCAAAGATAGCCTGTAATGATATTTTTTACCAGTGTCAGAAATTTAGCATGATCCTACAACCTACACTTACTGAGTAGCCAATAAAAACGACGCATTGTTCAATGCAATGTGTCCCTAAAAGTTAAATATGTTTTACTTTGAAAATTCTATATAACTATAACTTGATATAGTGATAGCATTTACAGGATGTTAAATACTGATTTAAGAAATGATGATCCAACTCACAACCAATACTCTTGTTCTGCAGAGATCACTTTAAAAGACAGCAATTCAGATCCATTTTGAGAACTGAAAAGAGATCAAAAGAAAAGTATGAGTACACCAAAGTATTTAAATTGCTTTTAAAGTGTTTACTTCCGTTCCTGTGTTGTTACAGGTTCTCCAGACAAAAGAGCAAGGTTTAATTTTTAAATCTATTTCTATATAACAAAAAAGCAATATGATATCAAGTTACGACAAGAAGCATATTTTTATATATATGTATACACCTGTTCTCTCAAATGTCTGTCTGTATGTTCTTTTCATCTTCTTGTTAGGTGAATACAAAGAATGAATAAATACTAAAGTGGTTTTGTTTGTATAAAACAGAACTTTTTTTCTAAACATGTTTTCAAACATCTAAAGCCTTAAATCCAAACATCCGAGTGAACGCCAGACAAAACAAGTCTTTTTATTTCCTGCTCTCAGATGTTGTCAAGTGTGATTACCTCAAGCTGTAGTTGTCATTTGTAGTTTCATTGTAGAGAAAAGACCAGTCAGCAGCAGAACTGTGCACACCGATGTTTGTAGCATTTAAAGTTTGGCAGTTTTCTGTTGATAAGAAAACAGATTGTTTAGAATAACTAACAAACTAGAATTATTATTTATTTTCTTTAAGAAAATGGGAGTGGTGCTTGCCTGTGCAAAACCCCCTACGACAGTTTTAGAGGTCTACATTGCAGTTTCTATGATGTTTTGTATGGATATTGGCATTTATATGTTTTGCAACCTCCATAAGACAGCAATCTGTTTTGCGTCGTGCCACATTACCATCTTGGGTGTGCAATATTTTTTATAATTTAACAGCCCATGGTCAATTATTCTTTATATAGACACAAGAATGCTAATAATTGTGGCCAATGCAAATAAACAGAATATTTTATTTAATAATGAAATCATTGTTTTTCTTCAATGAAATGTTAGACTTTTGTAAATTTGTTAAATAAAATATCAACAAAATAAACAATAGATTTATTTTCACTGTGATCTTACTGTATCTCATTTTTCCTGTGTCCCAATGATTCAGACATAAATTGAAAATCTGATCATTTTTAAGAGCAAAACTAATCTTAACAACCCATGCAATCTGACAGTCATTTGCATCCATTGCACAGTATGGTGTGCATTACATGTTACGCACCCAATATTAATACTGTACTAACAGGCTTTGAACAACTGAAATAGGGATGATTGCATTATAATATTCGTGAGGATCAAAGCTGTGATGTTCGTGCCATTTGGGAAACAACAAAAAAAGTTATCCTAAGTTATTCAGTGTCTTAATCCTAATTGAATACATTGAATGCATTACTTCACATAATACATTAAGCCACACCTGTGTTCCAATCGTTGCTGCAGGAAGTCCAAGGTAGTGTACTCCAGAAACAGTTAAACAGGTAGAAGATAGCCCAGGCCAGAACCACTATGTAATATATATTCAGATATATCACTATAACTTGAGAGGCAACGCCTACCCCTGCAAAGAAAGAAGAAGTACAACAATTAATGTGCCCTGTATGCAACCATAACTTATGACATTCCTCTGAGATAACTCCAAAATGTTGACATGTTAGATATATAGGTCTATATTAAAGGCATTATTTGTAAATGAACACAAAACCTTCAAACATGGGGCAAATTTTTCTCCAAGCAGTGACGCCTCCCTCACTGGTGTATTGACCCATTGCAGTCTCCAAGAAGAATATTGGGATTCCACAAAAGAACAGGAAGATGAAATATGGAATGAAGAACACGCCTGGAAAGACCATAAAATAAGTTTATGTACTTTATTCAGGCAGAATAAATGACTTAATCTTTGGGGGGGGGGGGTAACAGAATGTATGAAGGTAATATCTAGATTTACATAATTATTTTCATTTTAGCTTGAGGGCCAATATTTGAATTTAAATATCTAATACACTACCAGTTAAAAGTTTGGATTCACTTGACTGCATTTGCGTTTCTAGGGATCTTTGTAACACTTAAATCTAAACTTTGAGTGCTTCCCTGGGAAAAACCTGTTGTGGTTGACATTGCTATGCACTGAAGATTGCTATACTCCTGTAATTGATTGTGTTAACATTGCAAAGATCATGAGTTTGATTCCCAGGTATCATACATGTTAATAAAAATGTTTTTCCTAAATGCACTGTAGTTGCTTGGGATAAACACATCTTACAAATGCATACATTCAAATGAGTGTTTTTTAAACATTGCAGAGATGATTACACAAAAAAAGCAACAAACCACTAGTTGGGTTAAAATGTTTATATTTGACCCAGCAATCGGTTAAATAACCCAAAATTTTGAGTTTACACAAACACTCTAAAAACAAACAGTGCTAGCACCAAAAGTGGTTCTTTGCTCGTAATCATAGAAGAATCGTTTTTAGTGCCATATAGCACCGGTGAAGCACATGTGTAGAACCATGTAGTGCTATCTAGAACCATATGTGGTGCTATATGGCCCCTATTTGGTTCTACACAGGTGCTTCACTGGTGCTATATGGCACTAAAAACGGTTCTTCTATTACGAGCAAAGAAGCACTTTTGGTGCTATATAGCACCGTTTGTTTTTAGACATAGGTTAAATTCGAAAAAATTAAAAGCAAGAATAGGATTTTTTGCTTATTTTGCCATCTCAGATCCTGTTAGGTAAGTGACCACACCACTCCTCAACATGTTGCATGACTCATCACAAGTTTTAACGGTGAGGTTTTTTTTTAATAAACTTTACTATTAAGCAATAACATTAGTGCTGTTTACACCACCAAAAAGCAAGAACTATGGTTGCATCAGCATGTGTTTAAAAAAGAGAAAACATGTCTATGATGAATTGTTCTTCACATTGCAGAAGAACAAAGTGGTCTATTGATTATGTGCTGGCTCTTGAAGGTCAAAGCCATGTCATGCTGCAGGGGCTTTACCAAACCCTTAGGGCAAACGCAGACATGGTTTCCAACCAATCTACCATCTCTGTAAATATCTTACCTCCACCATTTTTGTAGCATAGGTAAGGAAAACGCCACACATTTCCCAGGCCGATAATCTCTCCAGCCATAGACAGCAAAAACTCAGTCTTGCTGGCCCATTTCTCCCTGCCATCAGATTCGTTGTCTGTGACCTGTTTTTGGTCCTCTGCATTCACAGCTCCGTCAGGAGTGTTGAGGCCTTGAGTCTCCGGCATTTTCCTTTTCTTTATGTCCTATTTTGTTTGTCTGTCCTTCTGACAAAACATTAAACAGATAGTCCTGCGTCAAAACCTTATGCCTTGTGCTGTGTTGGGCTAGTCAGGATGCTCAAACAAACAGAACAATGGTTATAAAGTGCAACGAAACCACAATATTTGCACTATTTAGGGGTATCAACCTATAAATGCATTACTTATTGTTACTGTATAATAAGCTGGAACAAAAGTATTTTAAAGTAAAAGAAAAAGACAAAAAATGCATTACTTTCAAGTACTGAATAAAACGTCAGTTACTGACACAGACTGACACGCTTGATCTAAAGGCTTGCTTAAATGAATTAAAATAGTTTTGCAGACAAAAAAATGCATTGTGCTTGTGTTTTTTGTAAAAAAAAAAAAAAAAAAATTAAAACATACAAACAAAGAGAATGATATGCCAGATAAAGGTTAAAGTTGACAACTCAGTAACATTATTATTATACAGGATACATCATTATGTAAGATATCATCTCTCAAGTTTAAACGTTTTACAATAAGAAAATACATCTGAAAATTTGTAACAATGCATGCATAAAGCACAATCTGCATGCATAAAGTACAAATGTGCAAACATCTAAACAGATCAGCTTTTAAAGAGATAAAGGAAAAGTTTCAATGGTGTGACTAAGTGTATTGCACAATTTACAAATTATAAACATTGCTGTACTCTTTAAAAGTCACAAAAAAGTCCAGAGACTTACCGAGTGGACAGCTCCCTTTGAATGTGGATTGCAGTGTTGTGCATGAAATGAATGTTTGCTGCACGCGATTTGCAATGGAAGAGGGCGTGTCGTTTTCTGCGCACAGTACTGATCTGGTTTCATGAGGTAAAATTTATTGAAAACAACATTATTTCTTGTTGAAAAAAACACACGCAAAGATTTATGTATATAGATGTATATCTTAAAAGATTTTATAGAGATTTACTTTAAAAATATATGTATATACTTTTATATTGATTTCAACCCTGTCATAACAGGCGCGCGTGTGTATCAGACTCTGAAGACCACTCCCTCATTTACCTCAGAAAGGCACCAGCTATAAATTTCACCTGAAAAGTAAAAGTGATTTAAAAGGAAAATGAAACAAACGAAAACAAACATAAAGAAATAAATTAAAACATATATAAGTAGCAGGGAGTCTGTCATTTAACTTATCTGACTGATGTGAGATTATGTCGTACTTGTAGCCCTTTACTGAATTATCAGCATAAGGAAGATACCGTTGAAATTAAACAGACTTTAAAAAAGATAAAGGATAGTGGTTGGAAACTAAGTACAAAGAACAGAAAATAAAAGTGACTGAGATTAAAGTAGCATTTTAGACATGTGAAGATCTTATTTCTCAGAAAACACATACTTAAAAGATTCATTTTTTAAAGGGGTCATATTATAAGATTTTTTTTTAAGATGTAAAAGAAGTCTTTGGTGGCCCCAGAGTGCTTATGTGAAGATTAAGCTTAAAATACCCCATGTATCATTTATTATAGCATGTTAAAAGGTGCTCTAAGTGAATCTGTGTGACGTCACATCTTTTGTCATTTTTTTGTCAAACAACACAGAGCATACTCCTCCCCCTCCCTTCCATGCTTTCTGAAAGAGTCATGAACGCGCCCAACCCACACTCCAAAATCCTTCTTGTCGTTTATTGGTTGGAACACTTTGTTATGTTTCGTGGTGGTAGGTTTGACCACTTTATTTTGGTCTACACTGCAGAGACCGCATTTTTTTTGTGTTCAGGGGATAGGCAGCTAGCAGATAATGATGAGATGTTTACTGTATGAAACAAAAAATGTTTTAGGGCCTAAAAAGTGTGAATTCGCTTAGAGCACCTTTAAAATTCCCATTTTGTAGGTCCGAGCAAAAAATTGCTGTTTTGGGGTGTGTCCTTTAAAAGGCAAATTAGCTGATAAAATGCAAATACTGATCGCATTGTTGATGGTTTGTTGCAATTGAAACTCAATTGTGCTGTCAATTATTTTTATTCTCTCTCTCTTTTCTCTGCATTAAATGGCAGTGCCATGGTTGGATAGCTCAGATTAATGGGTGGTATTATTGTAATTGGCCTTGCTAACTACCTCACAAAACAGGCAAAATCTGAACAACCTATTTTTTCACATGCTTGCAGAGAGTTTACCAAAACAAAGTTACTGGGTTGTTCTTTTTTTATGTTTTCTATGTTGATAGAAGCACTGGGGACCCAATTATAACACTTGAACATGGAAAAAGTCAGATTTTCACGCTATGACCCAAGACTTGATAATAAGTTATGTATAGGCAACTGAGCAGTGGTGGCCAGTGGCTTATCTTAATTACCAGGGGCAGGAATTCAAAATATGTTTTTGGCGTGTCATGTATGTGGCTCATCATGTCAAATGTGTTTGTTGCATCATGTGAACCTATGTGCATTATGTGTCTTGCTGCACACGCATCGAAATGCTTTCAAACGCTTTTATCATAAACCCTTTTGAAGCATCTGCAGCCTGTTATACGCACTTTGCCATATATCAATAGTGAGATACTATTTGTCGGACTGTACATATTTTGACATGAAGAGCCACACACGTGGCGGGCTAAATACGCGTTTGACGAGTTTCACATTCATGCAACCTCATAAAAAGAAGTCACTAGCCGCCACTGCAACTAAGACAGACATTGACGATAGAAATAATACCGGGGGAACTCTTTAAAGAGGTTTGATTTGGTTAAGTTTATGTATACGGACGGTTGAGTGAGCAGTCTGATGGTGGCAACCTCTTCCACTGGTGAAGCTGGGCACTGTTGCAGGTAACACTTTACAATACTGTTTCATACTTACAGTAATAGGAACACAGGAAATAAAGAAGAACAAATGGTTAGTGCTGCATTAACACTAGTCACTACTGATGATAAGAAAGAGTGATTAACTAATCAGAATAACTGAATACTGCTCTTTGGAGTAGACTAAGTACAATAAGTTACTTAGTTCCAGTACTCTCATATGCAAATATTTACCACATTTGAAATTTATTTAAAGGAACAACTTGCCATGATAATGTTGTTGCCCAGAATGTGTCTGTGTCGTTAAATATTCTTGCCTAAACAAATTACCCAGAATGCAGCACAAACTAAATCTACCAATAGATTTTGTATTCTTAATATTTGCGCATTTATATGGAAAAATTATTACTGAGAAATATACAAAACTCATTCTATCTATGAAAGTGATTAGTTGTTTGGTGCCACTGTAGCTCATAATATGCAAAAGCTTGTGGACCAAAAGGTTTAAGATTAAAGCCTTAATTAAGTTAATGATATTAATAAAATAACAAAAACACAAAACTCTTAGTATGCACCATGGTTCACAACATTCAATGCAGTACTCAATTCTCAGTTCTGTATTGTGAAGAACATAAAGATTTACACTTTAATAGTATGTGTTAAAGTAAGAGCACTTTTTTTTCATTCAGAAATGCATGCTTGTTCATTTTTTATGCTTTAAGACTTCCTTTTAGTATGCATTCATTGTTGCATTCATGCATTCATTGGAGATCTCAAAATTGCTTCATAGTCGGTTATAGTGCCCCATACACAACCTCAACTTCATCAAGGTCCTTGCTCGAAAGTTTAAATATGCTTGTCTATTGTTCGAGAACATAGGAGAGATTTTGAATGAAAGTCTTGTGTGCAAGTTCTTACAAAATTTGCTCAATGTTTTCTGCTGAACTCTCTAACAACTGTGGCTGTCCAAGACGTCCAGTAATTCCTCTTGGTCTACAATGCAGAAGTCTGTTCTAAAGCTTTCTAAAATAGCACATTCATTTTCTGAGACATGCTTTAGAAAATTGGTGATCAGCTCCCTTCATACAGATCCTTGTATTGTTTGCTCTAGGATTACTGTTGCAAGTTTTATTAGAATATATTCTTTCTGCCAGCCAAAGTACAGTATTCAAAATTTTTCCATTCTGACTGTCTGAAATAATACCAGAGAAAATTGTATTTAAAGTTACTGCCTAGTGTACTGCGACTATTTATACAAAAATAATGCTAAACTGTACAGTATATGTCACAAGGTGACGATCTTTTGGGCGGAACCGAAAGTCGGGAAACTTTGGTTCCGCCCGGATGTTTCCGCCCAGACCGGGAAGAGGAAACACCGGACATCCGGTAGCATCGCGAGGGCTGTAATCAGCGAAATAGAGCGCAGCTGTGGGCGTTTAAGAGAAACGCCGGTTGATTGGAGGATTACAGCACACAGAGGAGTATTTTAGAGCAGTGTAAATCACAGTTTGGGTGTGTAGTGTGTGAGTTGAGGTACGGAGCTGTGCTCGTCCGGTACACGTTGGCAGTTGGTTGCACTTTCTCTCTTTCTCTCTCGTAGTTCTCAGTGGATGCTACCGTAAGAGGAAACCCTGTGGGTAGAAGAAAACAACGACAATTGTGACACGCTTGGAGTAACCAAGGAGGAAGGAAACGAAGCAGTTTGTAAACTATTTACCAAGAGGACCGCTGTGAGTATTGGCTCTGGATTTAACTGAAATATAACTACTAACCTGTGTATTATCGAACGCCTCCAGGAAGGCGGCCCTACCCCTGATCTAGCGTAGTAGGTGAGCCGCAGGAATAAGTGGATTTAGCAGCCGTAGCAGCAGAACCAAAAGCTCCGGCCGTAGTACCATCGCCCCCATCTGACCTTAGCGAAGTGGAGGACGTCGGGCGTCTCGTGTGTACACTTGTAGTGTGGTGGGTGAGGCTATGTCATTTTGAAAAACCTTTCACGTTGAAGTGGTGCTGTGTATTTGCTGTGGGTTGCTGTGCAAGTGCTGTGTGTCTTGTCAGACGTACCCCGCATCATCCCTTCTACTGAGGAAGAAGGCAGAGAGGCTGACGGTTGTGAGCAACACTAATTATTGTATGCTGGGTGCGATTCAAGTATGAAGTGACGGCGTGGGCTTTGGGAAGTCGCCCCGTCTGTGTGTCGACAGTTACAGAGTGTGGCGGTGAAGACTTGAAAGCTGGCAGCACGTGTGTGAGTACAACCTCGAACCTGTATATTGCTATTTTACCTGTGTGTTCTATCTTGTGGCAGAGCGAGAGGCGAAGCAGTTCCGCCGCCCCGTGGCCTCTACAAAGGGGCGCCCCTGTCCGGTATTCGATCGGCCTACGGGCATTGAGGATAGGGCAGCGCTCGGCCCGGTGAGACGGTGTGACAGTTCGCCCCCTGCTGATCAGCGCATCCGCCGAGAGGGTTTTTGCCCCCGGCGACCCCTAGGAAAATCATCGTCGGTTGCCTTTCTGTGCAGGCCCGCTGTCGTAAGCCCGCCCCCGTACATGTCGATCAGAACGCCGTAGAACGAACTGTGGACAGTCATACATGCCCCGAGCTGTAAACAGCAGAGAGGTGAGAAGTATCCAAGTTGCACTAACTGTGTTATTGTGTCCAAGCTGCCTGTAAAGGAAGAGAGAACGAGAGTGAACGTCAGTAGAACGAACTGTGAACAGTCATACATGCCCCGAGCTGTAAACAGCAGAGAGGTGAGAAGTATCCAAGTTGCACTAACTGTGTTATTGTGTCCAAGCTGCCTGTAAAGGAAGAGAGAACGAGAGGAACGTCAGTAGAACGAACTGTGAACAGTCATACATGCCCCGAGCTGTAAACAGCAGAGAGGTGAGAAGTATCCAAGTTGCACTAACTGTGTTATTGTGCCCAAGCTGCCTGTAAAGGAAGAGAGAACGAGAGTGAACGTCAGAAGAACGAACTGTGAACAGTCATACATGCCCCGAGCTGTAAACAGCAGAGAGGTGAGAAGTATCCAAGTTGCACTAACTGTGTTATTGTGTCCAAGCTGCCTGTAAAGGAAGAGAGAACGAGAGTGAACGTCAGTAGAACGAACTGTGAACAGTCATACATGCCCCGAGCTGTAAACAGCAGAGAGGTGAGAAGTATCCAAGTTGTACTAACTGTGTTGTCGTGTCCAAGCTGTCTGTAAAGGGAGAGAAGAGACGGGAGTGAATGTCAGGAGAGTGACCTGTGGAAAAGAACCATACTTACCAAGAGCTATCAGCAAACCGACCGGTGAGGACGATCCTAGTCCAGGTTAAACGAATCTTCGTGTCCCAGTCGAAGCCTGTGGAAAGAAACACAAAGTGGAGTGAGAAGTGAAGTATTGGCCAACGTGATACAGGTACCGCAGTTAGAGGGAGAGATAAAACCCCAAGTTCACACTATTTTGTCTTTGCCTCCAGGAGAGAAGAGGAGGGCGCCACGGATAGCGGAGTTGGCAGGAGCCTGTGTTCCCCGTCCCCTCCCCCCTATATCTTGGTCACCAGCCCCTGGAACCCCCGTTGCCCTCTTCCCCTTTCTGCCACTTTTCCGTGCTGTGGTCTGCCTGGAAGGCAGAGAGGCAGCTAGTTTTAATTGCCCCTTTCCCCATTCCCCCAGTTATTTTAAATATTTAAATAAAGTTTGTTTTAATACTTACCTGCTCTCGTGTTGTTTGGTCATTGGGTTGGCTTTGGGGACCTCCTCGAGGTGGTAGTTGAGAAGGGGCGTGGCTTTAGGTTTGGTAGCCAGCCCCTAGCCGTGACAGATTTTGGCGTAGTCGGCAGGGCCCCACCTCGAGTTGAGTAACCAGGGTCGCCCAATGACCGACAACGCGGGGCCCGCAGCCCCACCCCGTGCCACGTCCATCATCATGGGTAGCCCATGGATGCAGAAGTATGGAGGAGCGGAGTCAGAGGTCCGACTGACAGAGTGGAAGGCCCAACTAGAATATTTGGCCGACCTGCAGGGCCTCAGCGCCGCCCAGCGGCTCCAGTTTGTGTTAAACTCCCTAGAGGGAGAAGCCCGGCGAGAAGTGCAAGCCGCCCCTGAAGCAGTTAGAGCCACCGCCCAGACCGTATTCCAGTTTCTCACCGAACAATATGGTGACCACACCCCTGTAGCTGTCCTCCGGTCCCAATTTGTTAACTTTAAGCAAGGCCCCCGACAAACCATTAGAGCATTTGCCCTGAGGCTGCGGGAGCAGTTCACCCGATTACAGGCCCGACGTGATCATGGGCTGGGAGACGGGGAGAACCTGTTACGTGACCAGTTCCTCCTGGGGATGAAGGAGGGCCCCGTGAGACAGAGCCTGCGGGTCCAGTTTCGGAGGGACCCCGGGCTCACCTTCGAGGACCTTAGGAAAGAGGCATTGGCCTTGGAAGGTGATGAGGTCGAAGTCAGCGAGGCTCCAGTATGCGCAGCGGTAAGCGAATTGGCACCCACACCACCTGAGCGGGCGGATTGGAAGCAGGCCCTGAAGGCAGAATTGCTGAAAGACGTCCAGGAACAGATATCGGAGCTGTCTAAAGCTCTCCTGGGAGAGTTGCGCCAAGGAAGGGCGCGGGAGGAACCGAGGCCGGCCCCCCGAGAACGAACATACTCGGAGCGAGGCCGAGAGCCGCCCGGACGTCCAGACCGCTTTAACCGGCCCCGTTTTGAATGGGATGACCAAGGGCGGCCTATTTGCAATCGCTGTGGTAAACCAGGACATATCAGTCGCCAGTGTGGGCCTCGTAGGGCATCGGAAGGGGGTTTTTAGATCGGCCGGCCACAGTGGGTCGTGTGGCCGGGAACCCTCGGGAAGACCCCAGAAGAAATAATCCCAGGCACCAGATGATTGGGCATAGCCCAATAGCGGAGGTAAAAGTGTGTGGCAAGACAGTACAATGCCTGGTAGATACGGGCTCTCAGGTAACGTTGTTCGCAGAAAGCCTTTCACAAGAAATATTTGGGAAGGAAGGAGCACAAGGGGCAGAGGCCCCCTGGCTGACGTTGCGGGGCGCAAATGGCCTGGAGATCCCTTACGTCGGTTACCGACTAAGGGACTTGGAAGTCCATGGGGTGTTAGTCCCCCAAAAAGGTGTGATCATTGTCAAGGACAGGTGTTTGGGTGCCCATCGAGCCCTACTGGGCATGAATGTCCTCTCTTAATGTTGGGAAGAGTTGTTTCAGGCTAGGCCTGGCCCCAGGATTCCACCTGCCGAGAGGCCCAAATGGGAGCGTGTAGCTGCCGACTGTCGTCGAGTCCAGATGGCCCAGGTCCGTAGAGACCGAGAAGAGGTAGGAAGAGTGATGTGTCGTTTTGCTTTGTCTATTCCCCCTAGAAGTGAGGCCATTGTGTGGGCGAGAGTGCCCCCTCGAGAAGTCGACCCTGAGGAGTGGGTATTGGTCGAGCCTCATGCAGACTGCCCTCAAGTGGAGGTAGCACGGGGCCTAGTGGCGGTCCGCCAGGGGAGAGTCCCCGTGAAAGTACAAAACGAACACCCCTATGCAGTCCACTTACATCGACACCAACGGCTGGCCCGACTAACGGCGGTCGCGCCCCATCAGGTGAGAGAGGAGAGAGACGTCAGTTTCTGTCAGGTGTGCCCCTCCGTGATTGAGGTGGCCCTGACACAGATGGATGCCCCCATGAACGACAGGAAGAGTGAGGTGCCGGAACATCTGGAGGGTGAGTCGCTACGAGGGAAAAATTTGGAACCAGTACAGACGCAGAAGCTCCAGGCGCTTCTTCGAAAATGGCAGCATGTGTTTGCAAGTCATGAGGAAGACTATGGGTGCACCAGAGTGGTGGAACATCATATCCCGACTGGGGACGCCGGGCCGAGCAGAGAGAGATATCGGCCGATTCCACCTACCCTATACACAGAGGTACGCACACTCTTGCAGGGCCTGCTGGAGCGAGGCATTGTTTGGGAGAGCAGTAGCCCGTGGGCGGCCCCCATCGTGCTTGTACAGAAGAAGTCAGGGGCCTGGAGGTTCTGTGTGGATTATCGTAAGCTCAACCTGGTAACCAAGAAAGACGCTTTTCCCCTACCGCGGATCGAAGACTCCCTTACCAGCCTCACGCAGTCCGCATGGTATTCCACTCTGGATCTGGCCAGCGGGTATTGGCAGGTGCAGGTGGCCAAGGCAGATCGAGAGAAGACCGCCTTCACGACCCCGTTTGGATTATTTGAGTGGGAACGGATGCCCTTCGGGCTTTGTAACGCTCCGGCCACGTTCCAGCGACTGATGCAGCGCTGTCTTGGAGGTCAGTTGATGAAGTCAGTTTTAGTATACTTGGATGATGTGATTGTGTATTCCCCAGATTTCGATTCCCACCTTCAGCACCTCGAAGAGGTCTTCCAGGCCATGGAAAGGTACGGGCTAAAGCTGCAACCTGATAAATGCCATCTGCTGAGGCGAGAAGTTCATTTCCTGGGTCACGTGGTCAGTGCCGCAGGGGTGTCCGTGGACCCCGGAAAAGTCTCTGTTGTGAAAGACTGGATTGCACCCAAAACCGTGAGGCAGGTACGATCATTTCTGGGATTTGTGGGGTATTACAGACGATTCATCAAAGACTTTTCAAAGATTGCTAAACCTCTTAACCAGCTGTTGGTTGGTACAGGGCGAAACCGGGGACGTGGGTCACCCTCAATCAACTGGGACGACCCTTGTGAGGCTGCGTTCCAGAGACTAAAGCAGGAACTGTTACAGGCACCCATTTTGGCATACGCAGACTTTACTAAACCCTTTGTTCTGTACACAGACGCAAGCAACCTGGGGCTGGGGGCCGTATTGGCCCAACGACACGAAGGAAGGGAGCGGGTGATCGCCTATGCGAGCCGAAGCCTCCACCCAGCGGAGAGAAACGATGCAAATTACAGCTCGTTTAAACTGGAGTTGCTGGCCTTGAAGTGGGCCCTAAGTGAAAAGTTTAAAGACTACCTTTGGGGTGCCAAGGTGACGGTAATTACGGATAATAACCCTCTGGTGCATTTGCAGACGGCGAAGTTGGGGGCCGTAGAGCAGCGGTGGGTAGCCCAGCTGGCCAACTTCGACTACCACTTGCAGTACCGACCGGGGCGCGAGCACACAAACGCTGATGTCCTTTCGAGACTGCCGGAGATGGACGACCCCGGGTGCCGGGGAAGAGAAGAGGAGAACAGCCCGAGGGAGGATTATATGATAGGGGCCGTGGATGCCCCAGGAGGACAGCAAGAGGCCGTTCCCGGGAACTGGGGGTGGGACCCCCGTCGATGGATGGAGAGGCAAGCCCGGGATCAGGATGTGTGTCAGGTGAAGACGTGGGTGGAGCAGAGGCGACGACCGACGTCGCCAGAAAGACTAGCCCAGACGGAGACGGGGAGAAAACTGCTGGGGCAGTGGGACAAGCTAGAACTGCAGGAAGGAGTGCTGTGCAGAAAGGTCAGTGACCCGAAATTGGGCGAGGAGGTGCGCCAGATTGTGGTGCCCGCCGATCAGACGACAGCATTAGTCTCGGCCTACCATGATCAGCTGGGGCATCAGGGACAAGAGAGGACCATATCGCTGCTGCGCAGATTTTTCTATTGGCCAGGGCTGGAAGCCACGGTTCGTAGCTTGATCCAGGCGTGTCCCAGGTGTATGCTGTTCAAATCTCGGCGAGAGGCTCGAGCGCCGATGGTGCCCATCCAGGCTAAAGCCCCCCTCCACATTATGGCCATGGACTTCCTGACTCTGGGCCGGCCGCAAGACCGCTACCAAAACATCTTGGTAATTACCGACCTATTCACCAAATACGCATGGGCAGTCCCCACCCTCGACCAGACAGCTAATACCACCGCGATGGCCCTCTGGAGGAACGTCTTTCAGACGTTTGGATGCCCGGAGTTCTTGCACTCGGATCAAGGGGCCAACTTCGAGTCAAAGGTAATCCGAGAGTTATGCCAGTTGTATGGGTGTACCAAGACCCATACGACGTCGTACCATCCCCAGGGAAACGGCAGCTGCGAGAGGTTCAATCAGACCCTGTTGGGGTTACTGGGGACCCTGGATCAACGGCAGCAGAGCGACTGGGTGAGTGCCTTACCGAACCTACTACAGGCATATAATAATAGTGTACATAGTACGACGGGGTATGCCCCTACTTACCTGATGTTCGGCAGACATGTGCGGATGCCCACGGACCTGGTCTTAGGAGTGGCAGCCGGCCAGGAGGAAGTGAGCGTGACCGAGTGGGTGGGACGCCATCACCAGCGGCTACACTTTGCCTATGAACAGGTATCGAAGAGAATACAGACAACAGGGGAGAAGAACAAACGGTTGTATGACCGGACGGCCCGGGACGCCCCCCTGCTACCAGGAGAGAGGGTCTTGGCGAGGGACAACAGGCGCCAAGGCAAGGGAAAGTTAAGCGACCGCTGGGAGACCATCCCGTATGTGGTTTGTAGGCAGCAGAGACCGGGACAGCCGGTGTACACCATCCGGCCGGAAGGAAAGGCCGGCCCTGAGCGGGTGGTACACCGGAACATGATTCGCCCCTGCCCCAACTATCCCGAAGCAGCAGAGGAAAGGGTTGTGGAGCCGGTGCCGGCGGCCCCCTGGATGGGAGGATGGGCTGTGGTACCAGGCCGACCCGTGTTGGCGTTGCCCCCGGCTGCCCCGAGAGGGCGAGAGTTGGCACTTGAGCCAGCTGAACCCCCGGCCGCCCAGAGGCAGCGAGAGTTAGCACCCGAGCCAGCCGAACCCCCGGGACAACCAGAACCGGCACACAAACCAGCTGAACCTGATTCACCCGTGAGACGCTCCCAACGGGAGAACCGAGGCCGCCCCCCTGCCCGCTACGGTGAGTGGACAGCCCCGAGGCATTCTAGGGACTAGAATGCATTGGCGGGGGAGGATGTCACAAGGTGACGATCTTTTGGGCGGAACCGAAAGTCGGGAAACTTTGGTTCCGCCCGGATGTTTCCGCCCAGACCGGGAAGAGGAAACACCGGACATCCGGTAGCATCGCGAGGGCTGTAATCAGCGAAATAGAGCGCAGCTGTGGGCGTTTAAGAGAAACGCCGGTTGATTGGAGGATTACAGCACACAGAGGAGTATTTTAGAGCAGTGTAAATCACAGTTTGGGTTGTAGTGTGTGAGTTGAGGTATGGAGCTGTGCTCGTCCGGTACACGTTGGCAGTTGGTTGCACTTTCTCTCTTTCTCTCTCGTAGTTCTCAGTGGATGCTACCGTAAAGAGGAAACCCTGTGGGTAGAAGAAAACAACGATAATTGTGACACGCTTGGAGTAACCAAGGAGGAAGGAAACGAAGCAGTTTGTAAACTATTTACCAAGAGGACCGCTGTGAGTATTGGCTCTGGATTTAACTGAAATATAACTACTAACCTGTGTATTATCGAACGCCTCCAGGAAGGCGGCCCTACCCCTGATCTAGCGTAGTAGGTGAGCCGCAGGAATAAGTGGATTTAGCAGCCGTAGCAGCAGAACCAAAAGCTCCGGCCGTAGTACCATCGCCCCCATCTGACCTTAGCGAAGTGGAGGACGTCGGGCGTCTCGTGTGTACACTTGTAGTGTGGTGGGTGAGGCTATGTCATTTTGAAAAACCTTTCACGTTGAAGTGGTGCTGTGTATTTGCTGTGGGTTGCTGTGCAAGTGCTGTGTGTCTTGTCAGACGTACCCCGCATCATCCCTTCTACTGAGGAAGAAGGCAGAGAGGCTGACGGTTGCGAGTAACACTAATTATTGTATGCTGGGTGCGATTCAAGTATAAAGTGACGGCGTGGGCTTTGGAAGTCGCCCCGTCTGTGTGTCGACAGTTACAGAGTGTGGCGGTGAAGACTTGGAAGCTGGCAGCGCGTGTGTGAGTACAACCTCGAACCTGTATATTGCTATTTTACCTGTGTGTTCTATCTTGTGGCAGAGCGAGAGGCGAAGCAGTTCCGCCGCCCCGTGGCCTCTACAAAGGGGCGCCCCTGTCCGGTATTCGATCGGCCTACGGGCATTGAGGATAGGGCAGCGCTCGGCCCGGTGAGACGGTGTGACAGTTCGCCCCCTGCTGATCAGCGCATCCGCCGAGAGGGTTTTTGCCCCCGGCGACCCCTAGGAAAACCATCGTCGTTTGCCTTTCTGTGCAGGCCCGCTGTCGTAAGCCCGCCCCCGTACATGTCGACCAGAACGCCGTAGAACGAACTGTGGACAGTCATACATGCCCCGAGCTGTAAACAGCAGAGAGGTGAGAAGTATCCAAGTTGCACTAACTGTGTTATTGTGTCCAAGCTGCCTGTAAAGGAAGAGAGAACGAGAGTGAACGTCAGTAGAACGAACTGTGAACAGTCATACATGCCCCGAGCTGTAAACAGCAGAGAGGTGAGAAGTATCCAAGTTGCACTAACTGTGTTATTGTGTCCAAGCTGCCTGTAAAGGAAGAGAGAACGAGAGTGAACGTCAGTAGAACGAACTGTGAACAGTCATACATGCCCCGAGCTGTAAACAGCGGAGAGGTGAGAAGTATCCAAGTTGCACTAACTGTGTTATTGTGTCCAAGCTGCCTGTAAAGGAAGAGAGAACGAGAGTGAACGTCAGTAGAACGAACTGTGAACAGCCATACATGCCCCGAGCTGTAAACAGCAGAGAGGTGAGAAGTATCCAAGTTGCACTAACTGTGTTATTGTGTCCAAGCTGCCTGTAAAGGAAGAGAGAACGAGAGTGAACGTCAGTAGAACGAACTGTGAACAGTCATACATGCCCCGAGCTGTAAACAGCAGAGAGGTGAGAAGTATCCAAGTTGTACTAACTGTGTTGTCGTGTCCAAGCTGTCTGTAAAGGGAGAGAAGAGACGGGAGTGAATGTCAGGAGAGTGACCTGTGGAAAAGAACCATACTTACCAAGAGCTATCAGCAAACCGACCGGTGAGGACGATCCTAGTCCAGGTTAAACGAATCTTCGTGTCCCAGTCGAAGCCTGTGGAAAGAAACACAAAGTGGAGTGAGAAGTGAAGGATCGGCCAACGTGACACAGGTACCGCAGTTAGAGGGAGAGATAAAACCCCAAGTTCACACTATTTTGTCTTTGCCTCCAGGAGAGAAGAGGAGGGCGCCACGGATAGCGGAGTTGGCAGGAGCCTGTGTTCCTCGTCCCCTCCCCCCTATATCTTGGTCACCAGCCCCTGGAACCCCCGTTGCCCTTTTCTCCTTTCTGCCACTTTTCCGTGCTGTGGTCTGCCTGGAAGGCAGAGAGGCAGCTAGTTTTAATTGCCCCTTTCCCCATTCCCCCAGTTATTTTAAATATTTAAATAAAGTTTGTTTTACAGTTTTTTTCGATTGCTAAACGACAGTGGGCACAACTGGAGTCACATGTGCAAAACTCTAACTACAGTCTGCACAGCAGCAGTTCATGTGGACCAAACTCTAGTTCGTTTTTCATTGCTTGAACACAGTTTTCAAAACTTTACACACTTATTCCATGACTTTAATCACAACCTGCACAACACTGTGGATTTACAGCACTTTGTTCAAATGCTAACACACTGCTGTCAAAACTGTGAATCACACATTCAAAACACAATTGATTTCAGCATTGTGCCTTTCAAACACTGCTGATTGCAATTTCATATAAATATAAATTCCAATTTCATATATATATTTCATTTATATATAATATTACCTTTCATGTACTTTAAGTTTCTACCTTTTTTTCTCATTACTGTAATTCCGTAAATTACTACAGACAACTGAAGCAAACTGCTAATTTTCATTTACCCTAAAAAATTATGATGTTCTAAAAAAAATATTGTGATAAATCAATAAATAAATCATTCTTTAAAGAAAACATTACTTGGTGTGACATCACTGAAATTGTTAAAACTGTAAAGATATAAAGTTAGTATTTTGTGTATTGGTGTTTGATGTTAGTGTTTTTCCTCTCAGTGTGTTGTGAGTGACAGTGTGTGTTATCTCAGTGAGGGTTGTGTTTAGTGTTTGGCTGCACGGAGCTGTTTTGAGCCATATGTTAAGAGTTGTGCTCAGGTGACTTTTGGTAGTGCAGACTGTAGTTAGAGTTTTGCACATGTAGCTCCAGTTGTGCCCACTGTCGTTTAGCAATCGAAAAAAACTGCAATACTTACCTGCTCTCGTGTTGTTTGGTCATTGGGTTGGCTTTGGGGACCTCCTCGAGGTGGAAGTTGAGAAGGGGCGTCGCTTTAGGTTTGGTAGCCAGCCCCCTAGCCGTGACATATATAAAAATGAATACAAATTCATGCCAAAATTCTGATTAAAGAGCAACATCCTCGTGACCAATCTGGATTCAGTTTCACTCTCTCTGTGTGTGCAAGGCTTTCACAAAAGAAGTGTTAAACAAGTTAAATTTGTTAAACTTAATTTGCACCTGTGTGTGAACACAACCAATGATGAAAGAAACATTCACTAGTCTTTATTGCAGATAAAGATGAGCATAAGTCTTCAAATCAGAGCATACTCCTAGTGGCACTGTAATCATCTAGTCTGACTTAAAGTATACATGCATTACATTTAAAGCCATTCGAAGGGGACAGTCCCTTTAGATGGAAACAATGCCTTCAGATTATAATGTAAACATGAAAGAAAGGTTACAGTCAGGCAAGAAAGGGCAGCTGTAAACACATCACCCTCCTTTGACCAGATAAACATGATGGCAGAAAAGGGCATGTGTAAAAACACTCCATATTATCTTTTAGAGATAAGGTGCTCACCCCATCAGTTTAGTGCCCCCTGCTGATTTTACCCATGGATGACCCATGAACAAATGATCACCAACTCTCCCAATGGAACAAAGGCATAAAAGCCAGCTGATAGCTTCACTTATCTTTCTTGTTTCTTATTAAGGTGAATAAATACTTATGATAATACTTAATAAAACAAAAACAATTAGTTAATTTTATATTTATTTACAGAAAACATGATTCATATTTTTTTGTTATTAATTAACACAACCCTGTCACAAGTTTTAACCCTGATACAATGACCTGATGGGGTTGCGTGGACATGGTTGTGTTTTTTCTTCTTTTGTTTTGCTCACAATGGCCACTGCTCCCCGTGTGGTGTAGGAAGTTGGAAAAACATGGCAGGAATTCATTAAGTAAATGTTATATTTTTATGGATTAAAATGAAAATTCTTTGAAAAGTGATCATTTTCCATTTTATTTTTAGGTGATGGGGTTGAGTTGTTATGCTGGACCACTCATTTTGGTTATAAAAAACTGAAAAGTTACAGAATCCCAGGAATGACCCATATATAGCCTACCATATGAGACCGCAGTCCATCAAAAGAAACAACAAAAAGCAAAGAATTATGAAACAAGAAAAGGAAATTCCATGAAACTTCCAAACACCAGGACTGAACAAGAGAAATAAGCAGTAAAGCCATAGGTTTGACAATAAAAAATATTTCAGCGCAGATAAGAGTGTTTCAACCATTAAAGGTGCCATAAAATAAAAAACTGTATTTACCTAGGCATAGATGAATAATAAGAACTCTTTATTAATATTATTAATGACCCTTCCAAATAGACAATTTTTAATATTTAATTTAATATTAAAACTAAATACAACCAACGGAAAATTTAGAACTGAATAAAAATGTAAAATAAATTTAAATAAAAAAAAACAAAACTTAAAAACAACAGGAAGTGCTTTTGGACCAGTGTTGTTTACATCTTGCAAAATGGTCTATAGGGCAAAAATATACAATTTCAAAAGAGAAATCCTACACTGTAAAAAATTTCCCTGTAAAATAACAGTAAAGAGCTGGCAGCAGAGACGCCAGCAGTATACTGTTATTTTTGCGGTATTTATACGTAAAATGACTTTACGGTAGTAGTCTGTAAACCAGAAAAACTGTATTTTTCTGTATTTATATAATTAACAGTAAAGAGCTGGCAGCAGAGACGCCAGCAGTATACCGTTATTTTTACAGTATTCATATGTAAAATAAATTTACGGTAGTAGTCTGTAAACCAGAAATACAGAATACTTCTGTAGACACACTGTTAAATGATTTCACAGTCTAATACAGTAAAAAAATAAATGCATATTTCTGTGATTTATTTGAAAACTAATATTGTTTAGGTTAAAGTAACAACCTAAACAATATTATTGTAATTTCCAAATAATCACAGAAATATGCAGCATTTTTTAAATAACATAAATTTAGTCTCTAAAAATTTTTCATTGATATTTAAAATATCAGTCTCCCATGAACTTGCCCAATGATTTTCCAGGGCTAAAGACAACTGCTTAAGATATGCATTATTGTGAATATTATGCAAAATAAGCAACAAAAACTTCCAAATCAAACACCTTTATTTCAAAGAGCAATGTCTATGTCAACATGAATACAAAAAAAGGAAAGAAAATAAATCCTGTTGGACAATGCTGAAAAGAGCTTTCAAGTAGTAAACAGAAACAGTAGTGTTTTGCTTTAGACTATGGCAATAAACGTACGTTCTTAAATTGCTCGTCAGAGACTGCCCCTAATCCTAACCAAATGTGAAGGGCATAACCTATAGTTTACTTTTTTATTTAAGACATAAGTTTGAAAACATACCTAAGGCCATTTTGAAACTATTATAGTACAGTAGAACATTTTGTCAGGATGTATCAATAATATGCATAAAAAAACATTTAGGATGAAACCGTAGGGTAGGCACCTGTGCCACTGCAAGCTAGACTTGCAGGTTACCTCTTAAAATTGTCCTGTGAGGTAGGCTTGTGTTTTTACATCTTAGTTCTTGTGGATCCAGAAGAGACGATCATCACTTTAGTAGCCGCTGTTCCTCTCTGCAGCATTATTCCAGTGCTGTCACTGTCAAAGAACAAAAAACAACCATACTCATAAATAAACTAAACAATCACGGATGTAAAGTATAAACTCCAAGCTAATGCTTATAAAGTTAAAAATACCAGTATAATTGTGGCAATGCCAGACTGTCAAAACAATGAGAAAAAGATTTAATACTCACAGATCTATATGAAGTTCCATTAAAAAGTCAAGGAGATCCTTCAGTAGCATGGCCACGTGTGTATTTGACTGCAGAAGACGACTTCTGGACGATCACACCTTATATCTAAGAGACAATCTTGTCTGATGATTTTGGCATTTGTCCCTCTCTCTGGATTTATATCAATGAAGCGCCTGAAATCAAAAGCAATTAATTGTTTTTTGTCTTTCTTCATTGCACAAATTGAGTGGATTTGATGACATCAAGTGGAATTATAATAAAGTCTATACCCTGTATGTGTGTGTGTGTGTGTGTGTGTGTGTGTGTGTGTGTGTGTGTGTGTGTGTGTGTGCGTGTGTCTGTGTGTGTGTGTGCGTGTGCGTGTGTCTGTGTGTGTGTGTGCGTGTGTGTGTGTGTAGGTGTGTAAATGTTGAGGCTTGAAATGTACAGTACTAATTTCATTTTATGCATAAAATACAAACACATTAATTTTGAATTCCAGAGGGCAGGCTGTCTCATCTTGATACTGAAGGCTGAAAATGTAGTAGGTTGCAAACATAGCAGCAAGTCCAATTGCAAATGTTGGTGTTATGCCCATAGAGATTACACAGCCCTTAAAGGTGATCATCCAACCTTTAATTGTGACTTGCCTTGTTGCACTTGAAACTTAACAACATGGAAATACTTGTTACTTTGTTTAAACATTTGTAAACTCAAGATGAATGGCCGATAAGATATACAATGCGTCTATAAATGAATCTAAATTAAATGTATATTACCAGGTATCAGGCGAGTATTTGCAGGAAGACTGAGAGTTGTCTCAACGTCAGCTGCAGTGGCAGATACCTGAAGGGAACAAATACATTATCCTTACCATAATAAGATTTTTAAGAAGAACATTTATAAAAAGGACAATAATTAATAAACACTCGGTGGAATGTAACCAAGAGGTGAACGAGGTAGGCTTCTGAAGTACAATCAAACTTCTAAATAGATTTGACATCCAAAATTTAAAGGGTAACAATTTACATGCAGCATCCTTTAAACCACAAAATAATTTACACCTCTCTTTTTACATATGTAGTAGTACTCCCACAAACTAGTACACACATTGCATTCACAAAGAGTCCAGAAAGACAATATTTTTACACCAATTTGGCGTTTAAAAAGAAAAATGCAAAGCATTGACTATTCAACTTTAACCAAACTACAATTAGCTTTATTTTCTTGTTAACTGTTTGTAAAATACTTTTCATTAAAAGTCGACACAAACAAAATAAAACTCACCAAAACCATCTCGGATAGTCGATGTTCATATAATCCTATGGTTTGATTGAAATAAATTCTTTAATAAGTGTTGTTTCTCAAATTCAGAAGTAGCCTATGGCTAACGTTACCAAAATTAAACAAAATACCACTCAAAAGTAATATTGTTTTGGCTATTCAAATCTAAGCCTCACTGTTAAATGACATGTTTAAATCCCTAGCAAGACAAGCTTCTATCAGTTGATATCAAGCATTCTTGGCAATATGAATAAGATTTGAATTACCGTTTCATTTGTAGATGCAAGACCCAATGAATTTGATGAAGAACACTTGAGAATGTGCAGCACGTCATCTAAATTGTACGTCCTCTTCTGAAAAATCTCCAATCCAAATAATGGTTTCCGAAATTCCATCCAGGAGTTAATGGCAAATTATTTCTGTATTTTTTTAAAGAAAATTGACCAAAAGCAATAGGCTAGCCTCAATTTATAAGACATTGCTTAGCTTCTGACCATGCTCCAAATTCCCCAGTCAACACGCATTTTCAAAAAAATACTGTATTGTCCTGTAATTTAAAACATCAACTTACTGTTGAGGGCCTCTGTCTTGTTGCTCCAATTTAAGCAGCCCACAATGCATTGCTAACTACAGTACTAAACTGTTTAACATGAAAACAGTATTTTAGTGTTGAAAATTGGCTGTTAATTTACAGCAATTGTTTACAGTGTAGGGTTGTAAATGGACATGTAAAAACGTTTCTAGATTATTGTTGCACTTATTAAAGTTACATGCCTTCTTTGTAAAATCAAACAACAATTTAACATATTATTTCAATGCATTCTTTGGCACCTTTAACAAAGAAGTAATCTAGGGTTGAAATTACGCCCTCTTGTGGTGAAATCATGGACCTGATTTCACCTAAACAGAGAATATTCTCACTTTATCATTTGCATTTTGATGTACTGTTCAGATCTTATGTAACACATGCAGCATTCGGATCGTATGTAACTCCTCTCTGGGATGTAGGCGACATCAGCATTTATTTTTCACAAAAAAAAAAAACATCCAAATCAATAAAAATCATATTTTAGTGTTACAGTTATACAGAAAATGGGGCAGAAATAAAAATAAAACCTAAGCAAATATGGTGAGGTTTAATAGATGCTCAAGCTAGTGGTGGGCAGAGCGAGGCTTCGTGAAACACTGAAGCAGTTGAATCAATTGTGCCGTATGTTTCGAGGCTTCGAAACATCAATCCGAAACCGCCTCCACAGTGACACCTAGCGGTCGTTTGCATGTCTTTACATGAAGCAGCCTTGACAAGATTTTAGACGAGCGCTGACAAATTGTATCCCACATGTTGTTTGATTGACACGCAAGTGATAGAATGGGAGAGTGGATAGTGCTCTCGACTCTCATTCGTAGATCTTAGGATCGAACCTGGGAAATATATGTGCTACGTCATCATAATAAAATAGTTTTGTTGTTGTTTTAACATCTGTTTGAAAACTTCATGAGCTTTTAGGCTCACAATTGTCGATAACTATAGGCTATTCGGGTCTATTTAATGAAAAAAAAATAGAATAGAGATATACCAAATAAATAATAAGAGATTTATAAAATATATCAAGCCATAATATGCCACATTGTTTACATATAAAGATCTTTATTCAAATGTATAAATTGTTCTGTGTTGATAAACTCAACCAGCTACTTTTTTACATATAATTTCTCCAGCCTTTGAAAACATTCTCACACAAGGGACACTTGCTGGCATGCATTAAGTAGCCTAAGTGTTACATACCTATGAGGAAAAATTACTTCTTTTCAGTAATTTATAGTATTTGATCTTGCCAAAAACGCATCTATGAGGTATTGTCAGTTTTGTTTCCTACCCTGTCAGTTCAAGATTCGAAGCAGATTCGACAGGTACGCCACCTTTCGAAATACTTGTGAAATGCACCGCTTGGTGTTTCGAATCACTTCATCACGTGACATGGGTGTTTCGAATCACATTTCGGAGCAGTGTTTCGAAACATTTACGCTTCGGGATCTCGACACAGTAGCCGTTTCTCAATGTCAAGGATACTTCCTTGGCAGGACTAGTCCTTACAAGTCACTTCCTTCAGAGGCGAGGCGAGGCTCCTTTTAAGCATTCGGAGAACACGTTAAATGGAACAGGCTAGCAAGTGCACGTCATTACGTCATTACGTGATTGAAAGGTGTGCTTTCGGTGCTGCGCGCAGAGGACTGTGGGTGATTTCAGCGCGTGAAGAGCGCGAAGGATACAAATTTGCATCCTTTCCTGTATATGGGATATTTGTCGAACGAAGGACTCAGTCCTTGGCTGAAATTTCGAGGATCCTCTACATTGGAACAGTCCTTCGACGGACGTCGATGACGTAGCATCCTCGAAATTCTAGCTTCCGAGGATCCTTCCTTGACATTGGGAAACGGCTAGTGTCGAAACGTGAGTTTCGCGGGAGCCATCCCTAGCTCAAGCTTCACCGAGGCAGAGGTGAAGGACGCATGACGTCATTGCCGACCAAAGCGGAAGTGAAACCAACAACATCATAAGAAGTGGCAAACGAACGAAACGACAGCTTATAAAAAAGAAATGTTTGTTTTTAAACATATCGATGAACGCATCCTTGTTCATCCTAATATAAGGAATCGCGTTATTTGAACAGGTGACGCCAGGAGGAATAAAACATTTTCTTAAAGTAAGCAGAACACCTTGCACTTTCATACTACGCACGTCACAGTAAACAGTAAAACCTACGCTAAATTCTATAACTATTTTTGATTGTTCAAGTGTGATTGATCACAATGTCTTTCTAGAATGATACATCAATTGGTAAAATCGAATCAGACGAGCAGTACCTTCTCCATAGGTTTCTCCATAGGATAAAACATGTTGGCTTGCACTTATACGGCGGCGAAATGAAAATAATTGTGTTCGTCATTTGCTTTGAAGATGCACTGCGTGGCAGACAAACATCTAGAGTGCCCAGGAGTCTTTCAGAGACCCCCTGATGAAGAGTCGTGTGATGAGGATATGGACACACACGAGGCGAAATGGCACTGGTTTTACCTCGCCGAGTGTGGTGTTTGGCATATGTTTGAAGTATGATAATATGTTTGTATTACAATAGTATAAAAAGCATATTTTGCATCCCATGGTAATTGTTTCCTGTTTACCATAGGAGGTTCCCAGCTCTGGTTGTTCTGTCACCAGTGAGCAAATTGAACAGAACTACACAAAAAACCAACATGGCTCAATGGACTTCTATACTGCAAAATATACATATAAATTAGACTTTACTGGTCAGTTATTAAATAAATTATTGATGTATCTTGTTTGTCGACATTTGTAGTTATTGTATAACTGGGGCACAACTTTACTGTTCTCATTGATATCTTTTGAATGTCTTCTCAACACCAGCTATGAAACAAGTAAATATGACAACTGGAAAAGAAAGGCCTATCAAAAGAGCATTAAATTCAGTTACTGATTTTAGGTAAACCATTTACCTAGTTTGGACTTTTACTGTATCATGTTACTGTTTATTATTTCTATGTGTGTTATTGTTTATTTTTACTATAATTACTGGTAAACTTGTCTACATTGTTACTGTTAATGCTGTTTCAATGTATTTTTACATTTGTGCTCATTGATGTTGTGTTTCACAGATTCATCTGTGATAATTTGGCCCTCCCTGTTCCCAGTCACTGGGAAAAAGTTAATACAGATGAGCCCTATCAGGTGTGAATAAAGAGTCACGTTATTAATCAGACACGTAGTTGTTTAACTAATTAAAATAACTTTCAACTTGTTTACTATGATTGTTTCTATCCAGTTGATTGCTTTAAACAGAGATACATTTGAATACAAAGAAGTGGCCCGGTTATACGAGAGAACCATGAATCAACCCCTCAAATCCATTCAGAGAATACAGAACCTGGACATGTGGGAGTTTTTCTGCAGGTTTGGCTCTTAATACTTTTTCAAGCAGTATTGGATAATTAAAAATACTGACATACTGAGTCAGTGACTGTGCCAATTTCAGCTATATCACAAAAAATCAATGCAGTTGAGTTAATTATAACATATTTTCTATAAGAATGTAATAAAAAATATGTTAATTTATAACAGATATACAATATGTGTAGATTAGGTAAAATTTACTGTATGTTTGTTTTTGTTTTTTTTTTTGCATTGGATTAAAGCATGTGGTAAATAATGTAATGTCAATGTAATGTAGGAAGAAGGCCCAGCTGAGAAAGATCAAACGTGTTTTAGACGTTGAAGAAAAGATGCTTTTTCACGGAACCGGTCACAGCAACATACAGGCCATATGCAAGTACAACTTTGACTGGCGTCTTACTGGAAGCCACGGTGATGTCTATGGCAAAGGTAGGTCACAATATGTTTCTGCATTAAAAAGTATTTTCTGCCCGAACTGCAACATGAACTACTTTCTACAGAAACCAGGCAAGTCTGTGGAACAAGAGAAGGGCTTATGCGGCATGTTGGGGTGGTTACACTATTTAAGTTGTCTGTGAAAATGACCCAGTCTGTAACCCAACAAACTGGGTTAAAGTGTTGTCACAATTCTGGAAATTCTAACTTCGACCATTTTTGGTACCACGGGTGGAAATCTGTCATAGCATTAAGGCCTTAAAGGAATAGTCCATTTTCTTAAAAGAAAAATCCAGATAATTTACTCACCACCATGTCATCCAAAATGTTGATGTCTTTCTTTGTTCAGTCCAGAAGAAATTATGTTTTTTGAGGAAAACATTGCAGGATTTTTCTCATTTTATTGGACTTTAATAGAGCCCAACATTTAATACTTAACTCAACACTTAACAGTTTTTTTCAACGGAGTTTCAAAGGACTATAAACGATCCCAAACGAGGCATAAGGGTCTTATCTAGCGAAACGATTGTCATTTTTGACAAGAAAAATAACAAATATACACTTTTAAACCACAACTTTTTGAAAAAAACTGTTACGTGTTGTGTTAAGTGTTGGTGTCCATTAAAGTCCATTAAAATAAGAAAAATCCTGCAATGTTTTCCTCAAAAAACATAATTTCTTCTGGACTGAACAAAGAAAGACATCAACATTTTGGATTACATGGTGGTGAGTAAATTATCTGGATTTTTCTTTTAAGAAAATGGAATATTCCTTTTAAACTTTTTATTTATATTATTTTATTATAAGAAATATTTTTTCACTTTCACATTTTTAAAATGACTAAGCAGATTCTCTTCAGGTTCTGTCTAAAGCTGTAACACCTAAGGAAATATTTAAATTTTCTTCAGTGCCCGGTTGCAAGAAAAAAACATAAGTGTTCACTTAGGGAACCATAAGGCTTTCAATAAGTATTTACCCTTAAATGCTTAAGTATTACCTTAAGTTCTGCTATGCATTGCTACAAAGTCCTTAGTACCCTTTTTACCTTAAAAACTTAAGGGACTATAACAGGTCCCCTAATGTCACATGCAATTGGCTGGTTTTATGGTTATTTAAGAAAAGGAAGCACCAACGGCATTTCTAATGATCAAAATAATCTTTTAGAGAAAAGTGATGCGCATTTATTAGGAGAATCGCGGTTTGATCGTCAGTCAATCCAAAGTTCTTCAAGTAAGGGATAATGTAGAGGCAGCCGGTAGTTATCGGGAAATAAGCCCCGACGCGAAGCGGAGAGTCTTGTATCACACTGAAGGGGCTTATTTCCCGATAACTACCGGCTGCCTCTACATTATCCCGCTTATTACACGGCTACTTGCCACATAAGAAAATGAATGAATTTGAAACATTTTATTGGCATATATTTGTTTTAAATTAACATTTTTATCCTTCCGCGAAACTTTGCACAGATGCATAAAAATGATCGTAATACCTTATTAAGATCCTCTGCTTCATACTTGTCTGTCTCCATTTTTTCTCTTTTAGCCAGTCTTTGAGAAGTTTTAATGCCCATTCTGTAATTTTTTGTGTGTTGGCTTCGTAGCTGTCATGCTCTATTTTGTCAAGGTCAGTCTCCGTAAGCTCTCTGTGTCTTGTCGTTGTTCGTTCTTCTATCCACTGCTTAAATGTTTTGTTTTTTCCGTACATGTTAAAATTATGGTTGTCCAGTGTTTGTCACAAGATGGCGCCAAACAGCTAGTAATCTTTATTGGCGCGGAGCGATTTTAATCGTACAAGTTGTACCGGCTATGCGTTATTACTTTGGAGCGGTTATTATTTGAAAAGAACGAACCTGCAAATGTCTCAACTCTCTGTTGAGCTGCGTGCGGTGATTTGTTTACGCTGTTAGGGTTTGTAACTATAGCAACCGCTTCTTCATTGCCGTGTTTTGACAGAGATTAACGTAAAATACTTAGTAAACACTTTACTTGTTTAGTGGCTTGTCGAGTGGCACTTCCGGTTACCATTGCCACTCCGTTTAGTGCCGTTTAGTACAACTTAAGTCTGTTGCATTGAGGCATGTTGTACTTACAATTACGGATCTGTGACTTACGTGTATTGCTGCTGTATGTAATTGTGACACAAAATTATTTTTGTGTGTGCTTTTTGACTGTCTGATGTTTCACGTACTGACAATGCATGAAAGGAATCGAGAGCTAAATAGAACATGACGCTTTATATTAAAACTGCTACTGGAATTAACCTCACTGAACGACATCAGGGTTAATAAATGTTTTTCTTGTCAGCTAAAATGCTGTCTGAATGTCCTCAGTCTGATAACTCTGAGAGGATTTTATTAACTTTGACAAAATACGGGGAAAAAAAAAAGAAACAAAAATGGGACAACAGTCTAGAATGAATACTTAGTGATGATAATCAATCTCTCGAGACAGGTCTGCATGTCGGTCCTCCTTAGCACACTGTTCTCTAGCAACGCTTGCATATTTGACTCACTTCACTTGTGTCCTTCGGCTTCCCACGTTCATTGACTCGCATCTAAAAAAACCTTCACACAGTACTCCTGGAGTGGCGAGGGAGGGAAACAGCCGGAACAGTCTTGGAATATCGATTCCGTGCAACACAAGTATTGAAATTGTTTTAGATTTTCAGTATCATTTTGTATCGAAATATTGATATTTTTGACAACACAACTGGGTTACACAGAAACTACCTCTAATGTTAAAATGTTTTAAATTATTAATATGGAACTTTATTTTGTCATGTGTTACTGTAGGAAAATATTTTCATTTAAATCAAGTACATTTTTGTGCCTGCAGGAAGCTATTTTGCCCGTGATGCCAAGTACTCCAGCAAGTTTTGTCATTCGACAAGCAAACACAACTTTACCCTACAGAGACATGGTCTAGCACCTCCTGTTTTCCAGAGTGACCCACCTTACAAGTGTATGTTCCTGGCAAGAGTTCTAGTTGGGGAATACACAGTGGGTCATCCTCAGTACTGCAGACCGCCATCTAAAGACATGAGCATTGCCAACTTCTTTGACAGCTGTGTTGATGATATAATGAACCCTAAGATCTTCGTCATATTTGACAGCAACCAGATCTATCCAGAGTACCTTATTGAATTTTACTGACCAACACCGAAACACAAGAAAAACTGCATAAACTCCAGACTCTGTTGTTTTTTATTGGGATGAACTTGAAAACTGATTTTCCACTGTGGAGATGGAAACGTAACGGATCCAAGAATTTGAAACCTGAAACTGCAGAAGTGCCTTTGGGGCATTATGAATGAATTTATGAATTGAATACAATATGTATTATATCTAAATGTAGTGTATTGTTTTAATGAAACTCACATGGGTTCACCTACATGTTCAATATTTTGTATAAAAACTTAGATTGGACATCAGTTCCTCTGGTATAGATGGTAGCAGTCTCAACCTACAGGTTTTGCATCTCATCGAAACAACATTTACCATTATTAAGGCAAGGTTTGCACAGTAACTTATTTATTTATACAAATTATTTCAATTAAATGAGTTTAGAATTGCCGAAAAGACATTTTCTGAAAACAATGTAGTGGCCAAAATTTTTTTGGTTCATTTGTTAAGCTCCATATACAGGGAGTCAGACAGTAGAAAAAAATGAATAATTGCATGAAAGATGCCTTACTATATTTTTTTTTCTTTAATCTTTGAATGTGTAGCAGTCCTGCCTTATATATTTTAATATGTGTACAAACCCACTGATCCTGTATAGTTACAGTAAAACATGGATACTGGGTATCCAAGAAATGTTTTTTCTCATTTGCATATGTAATTTTTTTCTTTTCTACCTCATTATATGCACATTAGCTCCAGAAACAAAGGAAGAAAGTTATGTGTTGATGGCCAGTTGTCAAACCAAGTGATAAATGCTTGAGCTGTGGGATTGTCTCAAACATGCATTTTCTATGAGCTAAAGTGTAGAGAAATATAAAAAAATTATTTAAAAGGGCATTTATTTATTTAACCGACACTTGTACACTTGCGCAGGATAATATATAAAAAGCAGATGCAATGCAATGTCCAATAATACAAGCAGGACAAAAATGCAAGGTTTAGACGCATGGAGAAACAAATCAAGCCTCAATAACTTACCAGCATTCCCATTATATCACCAAACAACTTTCATTTGATATAATGGATATATAATCTTGAAGGTTTGTTGATTATTTTTTTTTCTAGCCAAAATGCCCTGCACTGGCAATTGTATTGATTCTTAGTATTTATATTGATTTATTTAAAAATGTTAAATATGTACTGTATAATTTGTTTTATAACCACTTGTGGTTTTCTCGGTCCTATACTCTATCTGCACTGTAAATGATGCAACCAGTTACTGTTTGATGAATGTTACTTCAGTTACTTAATTATTTTAGTAAGATTAGCACAAACTCACAACTTAAAAAAAAAAAAGACAAGTGTGACACACAAATCTGATTGCAAATAAATACCATTGAGTGTAAATAAATCATTTTGTGTTAAGTACAGCACAGTTGGAAGTCCAGAGAACTAGTAAAGTTATTGCTTTTGTAAGGAATAATTGACGACGCGCCTTAAATTATTTGAAAATAATGCACATTTTGTACTAAGATTATTCAAGTACATACTGTTTGAAGCATTTAGAATCATTTTTGGGGTGAAAACATCTGTGGAACAGATTTTAACCCAGATAATGTATTTACTTAATGAAGTAAACATCATTTAATGTTTTGTGTTTTGGACATATGTTAGACCTAGACATATTTTATAAAATAAAACATTCAAGTGAAATAAACTTAAAATGATCAGTATATGTTGTGAGGAATACCCATAATACTCTGTGCGTGAATATTTTGATTATATGCTTTATCACAAAATATAAGAACTGATGGGAACAACTCTTCCTCGCCATTGACGAGTTATCTCGTCAATTAAGAGAAAACATTTCCCTGCCAATGACGCTTTTCTGATGAGTTTATATGGTGATCTGTAATATGCTAAGATAGCACTCTTTCCCAATTTATAAAAAATCTGAAGCAAAAACTAATTTAATATATTTTAAACTGTATGTTTTCATAATCGTACTGAATCTGATCTCTAACAAAATTCCTTTACAAACATTGCTCTCGTGCCTATATTTAAGACATTTGACAGGTTAGGTGTGCGGTTTACAGAAAATGAATCAACACCCATGGAACATTTCTCAACCAATCAAAATAAAGCATTCAACAGGCCCGTGGAATAAGTTCAGTTTAATTCAGTACGTTATTTTTTTTATTAAATTAATTAAACTTAAAAGTAACCCGCATTACTTTTTCAAAAAGTAACTCAAATATTAATGTGTACATTTAAAAAGTAGTGTGTTACTTTACTCGTTACTTCAGAAAAGTAATATTATTACGTAATTCAAGTTACACATTTTGTACCGTTTTGTTTGATTTAAAGCAGAGGGTCTGTTCTTTCATTTGATATATTTGCATGTTTACTATGGAAGAACATTTTCCTGGAAGGCATTTTGTAAAAATTTTGTGAAAATTTGAAAAAAATGCTGACCGGCATTTTAAATGTACTCCTGTTTTAGTTCATATTACTTTATTTAACAACTTTCCTCCAATTTTTTTAAAGTAAATTTGACTTCTGGGTTTACAGTGTATATAAGCAGAATATAAGTTCAACTGTATATTCTTTGAACTAATTAAAAAATAATAATTCTTTATGTTATGTTAAACAATTATGTTAACTGTTACAAAGCACACAACTTTACTGTTGATCCACTACATACTAAAAACCCAGGATAGAGAGGTTGAGTGAATGTGGTCTCGACTCTGTGGATGAGGATCATTGTGTCGGAAACATTGTAGAATGACAGAATTCCTGCACCGTGATCCACATAAACTCCCACTCTACAACTGCTTGGTGGTACACGGAGTTCAATGTGTTTGTTACTATGACTAAATAAATAACTGTAGGAAGTGCAGCGCAGTCTCCAAGACTGCTCATTATATCCAAACCGAGACTTTAAATCTCCCTTCCTACTCATGGTCTTATACGACACTGATATACCCACACCAAAATGCCCAGTCCACTCAAACTCCCAGTAACAGCGACCGTATACACTCTCTCTACACAACACCTGAACCCAATTATCAAATCTGTCTGGATTATCAGGATATTCCTGGTCTTTTTCGGTACATCGAACTGCTCTGTTCCCCTCAGACAGACAGAGTTGTTTATGCGCTGTGTCTGGATCCAGTGAGAGCTGATGGAAATCTAGAGGAAGGAACATAAATAATAAAAACAAATAAATTGAATTGATGCATGCATTTCTCAGATTGCAGTTGAAATTTTTAAACTACATTACATGTTTAACCTTTAAATCAATGTTTTGGATTTACACTTAAGAGGAGCATGTGTTCTTACATTGTAAGAATTCATCCCTTGTCTGGGGCTCCGGGGCAGGAATTATCTGAATGCATCTCACTATAGAAACATTTAAACATACTTAATTTGTCTGTTTAAATGAGAAAATGTATATTTACATGGACCTATGCGCATATATTATGGGATCAAACTTCACCTTTACGAGTTATCTTTGCTATCTCTTCTTTGTAAAAATCCTCAAGTTTTCCTCTTAGAAGGGAAATGGATTTTCCCAAAATATCAAAAGAGAAGAGAGAACCAGCAGTAATGCTGGAAACATCTGTAGATTTAGGAATGACTGCAAGATCCTGGAAACTCTGTCGCATACAAAAAAGCATATTTATAAAATAAAACACACACACAATTCAACTTTCAGAGAGACATAAAAATTGAAAACATGAATACATTACAAGATGACATCTTGCAGTGAGATAATATACTCAAAACTCACTCTCATAAGATTCCATTTAGTATGATAATTATACTTTTACAAAATGTTTCACAGATTATATATTTAAAAAATATTTAAATTAAAACAGTACATTAAGTAGAAGTGTCCTATAATAGCAGGATCCTGCTAGACCACGGCCTGAGGTTACCTGAATGAAATGGATGTGATCATCTGAGTGTGAAAGCTGCTCCAGTTCAGCGTTTCTTCTCCTCAGATCAACAATCTCCTTCTCCAGTTGCTTCAAGAGTACTTTAGCTTGACTCACTGCAGCCTTTTCCTGATCTCTGATCAGTTGTGTTACCTCAGAGCGGTTTCTCTCAATGGAGCTGATCAGGTCAGTAAAGATCCTCTCACTGTCCTCCACTGTTGCCTGTGCAGAGCGCTGAAAAAATGACACACATAACAATGTATTCACTTTGAGGAGTAATGACAAAGGGTCAGTTTACACGAACAACATTTTCAACCAAAAACTGGATGATTTTTGGCTGTTCGTTTACATGACAACAGCATTTTAATCTAAAAACATGGCTTTTAAAGTGCAAGTGTGCCAAAAAATCTGATGACATCATACAGTCGTGGTTTGGTGGTGGGGTCAAGGAGCATGTACAGGTGCTGGTCATATAATTGCAATATCATCAAAAAGTTGATTTATTTTACTAATTCGATTCAAAAAGTGAAACGTGTATATTAAAGCAATAAACCCCAAGAAGCAGTGGGTTACCAGTGCATTTTATAACAGCTAAGGGGCGTTGTTAGGCACGACGCGAAGCGGAGTGCCTAAAACCCCCTTAGCTGTTATAAAATGCACTGTAACCCCACTGCTTCGAGGGGGTTTATTGCGTTTATAAAACGGTTACTTCATATGCATAACGTTAGAGGGATTTTATCAAATAAAACACAAATAAGTTGTAATTATATTAGTACAAATATTACTCTTCCGCCAAACAAAGTAGTTCCTCAGAATCAAGTGTGACTGAAACAGAGCGCAGATTACAACCAACAGAGATGCAGCAAAGACACAATGAAAATATGATTTAAGACTGTGGTGTTTATTTTATAAATCAACATTCATCTAATTTATACATTAACATTTATATCGTGCAACTGACCATCCGCTTTCAAACAAAAAAACGTTTCATCCTACCTTCATTTGTTCTCTTATCACCTCTCAAATGTTTTAGCTAAAAGCGGAGATAATTCCATTTTTGTGAAGAACTTATGAAAGATTAGATTCAAAGCCATCAGAACTTACACGCTGTGTTTTCAGTGTTGAGTGAATGCGTCAGTGTTTAAGTTGGGTAAGATCGCCACCCAGTGGATAATAGCGGACGTATGAACTTGACTTATAAACTCCTCAGACAACGTTTTCTCTTTATCGACGAGGTGACTCAACATTATTTATTGACAGTTATCTGGATATCGCCATTAATTGTGCAATTGTAGACAAATTAAAAATATGATTAAAGACACTGTTGTTTATTTTCATAAATCAGTAGGCAGCAACAGTGGCGCAGTGATACTTATGTAATGTGGTCTGAACCAGTGGTGTAGTCTACGTGATACGCAGGTATACGCCGTATACCCACTAGAAATGGTCAAGGATTTCCGTATACCCACTAAAAATAGCGCGAGGATGCGTATCAGCATGGTTTTGTGACATATTTTTAAAACTTTTAGTCATAATATAGATGTGAAGCACTGATCATTAGCAATGCTACACTTGCCACTTTAGCGGGTTGAAATACATATTAGGCTATATACTTCCTGCCGAACTGCGCGATCCGATCGGCGTATTAATTTCTATGAAATCAAATTACTATAGTGACGCGAAAGTGACTGGGGAGCAGACTGGTGTGACGCCACAGGGAAGTAACAGCAAAGCACCGCGAGAGCGACTCCAGTTATCACATGGAGAAAATCTGCTTTGAATCGCTCTCGCGGTACTTTGACATCACCAAGAGGTCTGCTTAGCGCCAAATGAAGTCGAACCTGCAGTGTAGCTGCTCACGCGACAATGAGAAGTGAACGAGTGAAGTAGTGCTGCAACATAAAATCCATAGAGCTTACAACACACATGTGAGTACAACATTTAAATCATCAGTCCCAGTTTATTACTTTATCTGGAGGTAAGGCTCCAAATGCAATAAAATAAGCCCGTGATAATATCCTGATGGTTTTTAGCTCCCTTCAGTTCCTCTGCATGTTTGCTTGTGCTTCACAGTGTTAAACTTCCCTTCTCTGTGTTCATTTATATATCTGCGTTCAAGATCATCTTGACAAGATGTATATGATCTTAAACTTCTGTGAGGAAATTCATGTCTGCGTTGATGTTCAGTTTAGACTTGCAAATTTTAGGCTACAGGATGGTCTTTTAAAAATGTTTTGAGGCGCACTCTCTGTAAAATTGAATCAATTACTCTCCCTACATAATTTATTTTATAAAACACTGTTGATATATGTATTCTAGGGGCTTAGACCTTTCCAACAATATATAGTTTGTAGTGATATACATAAAATTTATATGGAAAATATTGACGTAAACGTAGGTGTCCCGTGAGCGGGACAGCGCCACTTAAGAGTTAATAATAATTAAGTATAAGCCTATTTTCATTTTTAGACAATGCTTATATTATATAAAAAAAAAAAAAGCTTTAATATCAATGACTATGCAAATTATAGTTAATTCATGGTCATCTTAAATGTGTATTAATTAAAAACATATAGTTGTCAGATAATATCTATTGAAAGAGTGAATATTTTTTTCTCCTTCAATGCATGTGTTTGCACGGATTGAAGATTGTAAACTAATTTTAATTAACAGTTAAGTAATTTTTGTTCCTGAGTTAGATGTTGATTAACACTAAACCAGTCTAAAAATCAGTCCCAGTTTCCCCAGCTGTAAACCCATTGGCTCTAAAGTCTTTTTTTTCTTATAATAAACTGACATGTTGATAACACATTCAGTTTATGTGTTTATGAGTACACTTTCAGAATGCTCTAAGTTACATGAATATCTTTACTGTATGCATCTGTGAGTGTGGTGGTGCTTATGAGGTGTCGCGCTAGGACGAGTGAGCATAAAAGGGTGAGAGGGAAAAATCACAGTATACTCACTACAAAAATCTAGACTACACCACTGGTCTGAACCGTGAGGTTACTGGTGTATTTTATCACCGCTTAGAACGCGTTTCAACCAATCAGAATGAAGAACCAGAACTGCCCGTTTTATAATATATTAATTTGTTACACACAGACTGATATATTTCAAATGTTTATTTCTTAAAATTTTGATGATTATAACTGACAACTAAGGAAAATCCCAAATTCAGTATCTCAGAAAATTAGAATATTATTTAAGACCAGTACAATGAAAGGATTTTTAGAAATCTTGGGCAACTGAAAAGTATGAACATAAAAAGTATGAGCATGTACAGAACTCAATACTTAGTTGGGGCTCCTTTTGCCTGAATTACTGCAGCAATGCGGCGTGGAGTCGATCAGTCTGTGGCACTGAGAGCCCAGGTTGCTCTGATAGTGGCCTTCAGCTCTTCTGCATTATTGGGTCTGACATATTGGATCTTCCTCTTCACAATACCCTATGGGGTTAAGTTGAGTTTGCTGGCCAATTAAGAACAGGGATACCATGGTCCTTAAACCAGGTACTGATAGCTTTGGCAGTGTGTGCAGGTGCCAAGTTCTTTTGGAAATTGAAATCTGCATCTCCATAAAGTTGGTCAGCAGCAGGAAACATGAAGTGCTATAAAACTTCATACGGCTGCGTTGACCTTGAAACAATCACTGACTGTAGAAACTTTCATCCAGACTCTAGATCCCTGATTTTCAAAGGAAACGCAAAATTGACTTTCATTACAGAACATAACTTTGGACCAGAAGTGAGACGCTACTGACGCTGTCTGTCGTTCAAGAGTGGCTTGACACAAGGAATGCGACAGCTGAAACCCAGGTCTTGCATACATCTGTGCGTAGTGGTTCTTGAAGCACTACCTCCAGCTGCAGTCCACTCTTTATGAATCTCCCCAACATTTTTGAATGGGTTTTGTTTGACAATCCTCTTCAGGGTGCGGTCATCCCCATTGCTTGTTCACTTTTTTTCTACCACATCTTTTCCTTCCCTTCGCCTCTCTATTAATGTGCTTGAACACAGAGCTCTGTGAACAGCCAGCCTCTTTTTCAATGACCTGTTGTGTCTTACTCTCCTTGTGCAAGGTGTCAGTGGTCATCTTTTGGACTACTGTCAAGTCAGCAGTCTTCCCCATAATTGTGTAGCCTACAGAACTATACTGAGAGACCATTTAAAGCCTTTGCAGGTATTTTGACTTAATAAGCTGATTAGAGTGCGGCACCAGGGGTCTTCAAAATTGAACCTTTTCACAATTCATTCTGAGATACTGAGTTTGGGATTTTCCTTATTGTCTGTTATAATCATCAAAATGAGAAGAAATAAACATTTGAAATATACCAGTCCGTGTGTAATGAATGAATATAATATACAAGTTTTTGAATAGAACTTTTTGATGATATTTTAACTATTTAACCAGCACCTGTAGTTTACTCTTCTAATTTGCTTACAGTACAACTCACCTTAAAAGACTCCAGTGTCTTTTTAAGCTCCTGAACATCTTTATCCCTCTGCTGAATTGTCATCTTGATCTCCTTTTGTAAATTTTCCAACTGTTTCTGTAAAACAAGTAAAACAAGTAAACTGTTTAAAAGTTGAGTGTTGTAGTTTTAGCATGCCATTCAAGAATCATTGAAATTCAGTTTTGACATCTAATGACATTTAACTTAATTGTTTTATGTTCCTTACGCAAAGCTAAAATATGACTTCAGATTGAGAAATACAATGACACTATCCATAGTATATAGTTTTAGATATTGCCAAATTTTGCCATTTATACAGTATGTAAATTGTGTCATTTAATTGGTCATTGCGTGGCATTTAGATTATTAGATAATATAGAATCAATAGAATACCTGGGTTTAGTAATAATGGAATAAAGTAATAAAGGAAGGAGGACAAAGTTTATGACTGTGTTATGACAACTACAACTAGAAACGCCTCCTAACAACCTTATTAAAAGAGAGGGGTGAATAAAGTCGCTGGTGGTCTAAACTAGGGGTCACTAGGCATGAGTTTACTGTCTAACTGTCTTGAGAATTAGAGCTAAACAAGTATTAACAATCCCCCAGTGAGCAAGCCATAGGTGACAGACTGTGACGAAAACTACAACAGGTGTAGTAGATAAAAAAATCGCTGTTAGCATTCAATATTCAACAGTGCTGATATTATATAATGTCCATACCTTCTTCTCTGTCCTCTCTGCTGCAGCTGTTGAAGTGTCATGGGTTTTGTGGTCATCCACTGCGCACAGATAGCAAATGCACTGCTGGTCGGTACGACAGTATATGTCTAACTGTTTATCATGTTTTCGGCAGACCATTTCTTGTAGTCGTCCAGTGGCATTCATCAAGTTGTGTGATTTACCTTTAAATATAGTCTCGTGATGTTCAAGGTGATTTTGACAATAAGAAGTCAGACACACCAGACAGGATTTGATGGCTTTGTATTTGGTTCCTGAACAGATGTCACATCCCACATCTCCTGGTCCAGCATAACAATGAGCAGGGACAGGAGTTTGGATTTTTGTCTTCTTCAGTATCTCCACCATTTGAGCCAGAACTGTACTTTTATTTAAAGCAGGTCTTGGTTTGAAGCTTTGTCTGCATTGAGGGCAGTTATATACTCCTTTTGGGTCTTCCTGATTCCAGCATTCTGTAATACAGTTCATACAGTAGCTGTGTCCACAGGGAATAGTTACTGGATCCCTCAGTAGATCTAGACACACTGAACAGGTAAATTGCTCCTGGGCCACCGAAAAGCTGGATTCTGCCATGTCACCGCCTTTAGACACTTTACAGTACAACAGCAAATTCCTCTTTTTCTTGTTGTTGTTCTTGTTAATAGTCGATCACTCCAAGTAGAATACAGAATTTGTCTCTTTCTGGTGCAGGAACTAAAGTATTTCCTGGTTTTGACGAAATGAAACCAATGTTAGAGTGCAGAGATGAAATTCGCCAGTAGAGGGATATCTAATATTGTAAGGCTATATATAATACAACTTGTTATTTGTAACACTAATAGTGTCATTATTAATATCCCTTCAATGATATACATAGTTTTATCATTTATATTGTACTAATTGTATATGACTTACAGTGCACAAAGCAAGCAATCTCGGATGCAGATTGCACCTCATCCTTCAGAGCAATAATGACCTTTTTCTGTTTATAAATACAGAGAATTTTTTTTTTAAATTCAAATTAAATTCACAGAAACTACAGTGATAATAAAATAAGGATCCTATATAAAATAATACTTGATCCACACTACAAATACTGTGTTTAAACACATCCACAGTGAAAGAGGCGTACGTTTACAGAAAGAAGCATCTCTGTTTTACACACATGCAAAACTGTGTGTACTGTGGAAAAATTTATTCACCTCCCAGGCCGATTCTCTACAGCCTTGGACGCACTGAATTTGCCTGTTTAGTCTCTGAATCCACCAGCGTCCATTTTTGCTCGTCTTAAATGTTTAGAAACAAATTTCTGGTTAAATTTTAAATAATTAATTTTTTGTTTATGTTGATTTGGCTGTTATTATGTACTCACCTGATTTGGAACTGGAGGATGAGGAGGAGTACATGGAGACGTCTGACACACAGTGGAACTGGTTTTACAAGGCAGGGTGTGGTCTCTGGCACAGGGTTGAGGTGATGTATTATTTTTTGATTGCTGTGATGTAGGTTTTTATTAATTTAATTGCATCCCCTCATTTACTCCGATTTGTTTACTGATTTTTTTAGGATCAGCCAGCCAGTTTTATGTCCAGTGCTGATCTAGAGAGAAATTACACCAGAAACCCGTATGGTGTTGTAAACATGACCACTGCAGGAGGGACATTTTTGATCGATTTCGCAAGTAAGCAGATAAAGTCCTATTGTGTAAATTAAACAGACATTTATTAAAGTTTTACACTAATGACAGTCATTGGTTTTCATTATATTCCATATAAAAATGTGCTCCATATTAGGAGGAATGCAGGTCAACTTAGAAACTGGGCAAACAATGCAGATTAGACGCGCTTTTCTGACTGAGAACAGCTTCAGGTGAGAGATTTAGTATTGTAGTATTGTGTCCATGGAAAATGGCACAGTCAAAAAAACTGCATTCATTTGTTCCATTTAATAACAGATGCACATGTGATAATGTTTCCCCATCTCTAACTGCACACTGGGAAAATGTTGATCCCATGCATCCTTATCAGGTAGGAGCAAGTATCTAATCAAAGTTAAATTAATAGCAAAGTTGTGAATACCCCTTCTTAAATTATTCACCTTTCATAATCAGGCATTTACTGTGGCAAGAGGTAGCAGTGAATATCAGGAGATAGAGAGTTTTGTCAGGGATGTTGGCCTACTGCAGCGACCCATTGTTTCCATTTTCAGAATACAGAATGTGGACCTTTGGGAATTGTATTGCAGGTAATGAGAATTGCTACTGAATATTAAAGTAAATCTTACAGACATGAACATCAAATTTTTTGTGATTTTTCCCATTGTGACCTTATTTTCATGACAATTAAGCTTCCAAATCATTTTCAATGTGAACATTTGACTTGTGGTTCCTGTAGATATGAATTTAGATGCAAACCCCCTTAAGTGCGTCCCGACTGATCTCACTGAAAGTTGTTTAATAGTCACACAAAAGTTGATTAATTTATTTGTGTCCATGGAAAAACTGAATTTCGTGCCTTAAGCATGAATGTCTTTTTCGTGTCCCACCTTTTTTTCTATAAATAGTTTTTGTGTCCTTGCATTACTTTCTTTTTTGTGGCATTTAATGTACTTTTTCCCATAGTTTTTTTTCCTATTTTCTTACTATTGTCGCTTAGGGTTGGGGTTACAATGACTTTCTGTAACATTTTTAGACATCCTAACCCAAACCCCAACTCTAGCCCCAAACGGCAATGATTTAAAAATAGGAAAAAAAAAAGAAAAAACAATATATAAAAAGACACGAAAAAGAAAGTTGTGCTCAAGGCACAAACAAAGCTGAATTTCGTGCCATAGACACAAATTTATTAATCAAATTTTTACATGACTATAACATGACATTCCATGCGTCTGACATGTTTTTTTTTATTAGCATTTTTTATCAGACCGTTATGTTTACATTCAATAATTTCACTTTAATGGTAATGAAAAGGTTATTAGTCAGTAACTGAAATGCTGTATTCACAACTTTAGACATTTAATTTGTATTTAACAAATTTGACTGTATTTCACTACAAAACCCTCTAAGTACATGCAAGTTTTTTTGGCAAAAACCTCAGCTTCAAATATATCCTCTTCTTCCAAAATCACTAAAGATGCAACTAGAAACATTGCAATTAATAAAAGTAATAATGTAAAAATTAAGAAACTGAACCACTCATTAGGGGGCGCTATGTTCCACTGTTACATTTGGTGAAAAACTCAAGTTTTAGTGTGAAAAACGTTTAGGTTATTCACGTAACCATGGTTCCCTGAAATAACAGGAACAAACATTGCGTCAGTTGCCATGGGGGGAAACTCCTGTTTACTCCGTGATTGAAGCCTTTTAGTTTACATCTGTAAAAATTACAGACCAATGGTGTTCGAACCCGCGATAGGGCGAGGCTTACGCTCTATATAACGCAGGTTAGAACAACATTTTGCTTACCTCATTCGACTGAAGCGCGAGCCGAATGAAGTTTGCTGCGACAAATGTATAGCATGGCCAGAAACGCAATTCTTGTTCCTGTTATTTCAGTGGACCATGGTTACATGGGTAACCTAAACGTTCCCTTTAATACGGTTCACTTCGCATTGCATCAGTTCCTGATGCTATTGAGGAACATCATCCCATCAAGCCATGCCTATACAACGGTTTAAAGTGCCCTACTGGAGAGACGCCAATCGGGGCTCGATTACCAGTCTAAACACGGCTTCAAGCTGAAGCCTGAGTAAAAGTACCATATAAACATAATGACATGCATACGGGTGAATTCTTTAACGCACCGCGATGCGACAATTTATAGTAAGGGTTCGCAGAGTGCAGACACCGAGTGGACATTGTTTGTTCAGGGAGGCGTAAGCCAGAGAGATAGCCTCTATGATCCATTTAGATAGCCGCAGTTTAGTAACCTAGTGAGTGATCTCCGAAGCTCACGACAGCTGATCTGACTACGATATGAGGCAGAACGGCTTGTGTAACGTGAGAGTATAGAGATAACACAATAGTGTGCACCCAGGTGAGCACTCGAGCGCACCGGGAATGCATATAGATAACATTATAGTGCGCAGGCGGGCGAGCTTCTCGAGCGCACCGTAAATGTGTACTGATAATAAAATTGCACACAGGTAATTTGTGTTATAAATAATAAAGAAACCTTATAGCGTGCATACAGGTGAGCTCCAGAGCGCACCTTAATGCATATAGAAAACCCCAGATGCGTGCAAGGCAGGGACGTCTAAGCTGTAAATCTGACAATGTGGACTGTGAGGACCAGCCGGCCGTGTCACAAATGTATAGAAACGAAAAAACCTCAAAGACAATGCCCATGGTAAAGCTATTCCTCACGTAGAGTAGGCATTAACCCCCGAGTGAGCATCGCTTGTTAAGGGAGGTGATAACCTCAACGATCCATAAATAGCCTGTACTGATAGGCACGCTTAGTGAGTGATCTGCGAAGCTTACAAACAGCTGAGCTGCCTTGAGATATGGCAGAATGTTTCGTGTAAACTCACAGAGCTCTGACGGGGCAGAGTGTTTTTTGGTTGTCCGCCGTCCGCCAAAGGGAGGGCAAGAGAAAAGCCATTTGTATTTTAAGCGGCGCTTGCCTTCAGGACCTTGGACAGGTCCCAGACGGGACCGAGCGCTGCGCTTGGGGCACTGTCCGCATCTGAGAAATGACAGGTTTGTGTTTTAAAAGAATGACCGGCTATAAAAGCGTGATTTGCTGTCATCGCCGCCACATAGTTTTAGCAAAGAGGCGAGAGCCGCCGTGCATCGAGCTCTTATAGTGAGAAGAAATGTGCTCTACACCCATGGTTCTTAACGTTATTCCTGGAGGCCCAATGCCCTGCACATTTTGTATGTCTCTTTTGTCTGACAGACTCAGTTCAGTTCATGGAGATCTCTTCTAATGAGCTGATGATTTGAATCAGGTGTGTTAAATAAGGGAGACATGCAAAATGTGCAGAGCAGTGGGCCTCCAGGAATAACGTTAAGAACCACTGCTCTACACCACAATTCGCGGGGTCTAAACTTTTCACCATACACCAGACATAGACCATTTTTGTGCACAGGACGCCTTGTGAAGGGGTCCTAGCTGCTGTAAAGTATAAGCACTCATCATGAAAGGCACGTAGTTCGTGCCTTTCGGATGCAGTCTCCATTCTCCTGCCGTTACGGAAGAGGATGTCTGCACCGTGGTGGCTAAGCACTCGTCAGCTTGTACAGGGGCCGAGATCTCAGCCTGTCTTAGTGATCATTTTGCCCGACCACATTAAAACGGATAACTCGGTCAAGAATGCATTAGTGCTAAAATCACCCCATTACGAGGTGATTGATATGAAACAGACGAGCGTTCTACGCGTTGTAGTCTGGTTGCCGTAGCAATGCGTGCCCATCCCGTTGCAGATGCTGAGCAAGCTATTGACTGCTTTGCCGGTAAGGCATAAATGCATTTTAAAACACAGCACCGCCGTGGGGTGTCAATTCATGCTAAGAAAAAATGTTGAGCATGGGAATTGCTCTTTCAGAGGAATTCAATACTGTTCGCCATTACAGTGAGTACATGTGTATGTTCCTGGGTAAACAGAGCACACAAAAATACTTCAGGGTAGTCCAGCCGAGGCACGACTTAACCCTTTTTCTCCCAGACAGTCTATTCTCTGTTGCCGCCATACTGCGAATGAGGCCAGAGGCATCACTTATACCCACACAGCTGTGCAGCCGTTCAGGCGGTGATCTGAGTGGCTCACTGAGCAGAGCAGTCTGTCTTGGTGGTTTGATGTCAGACTCTAACTTGTCTATGCAGAGAAGGAGTCTGGCGTGAGACCTGCTGTATTGTCGTTGATTAAAAGGGCAGAAAAACCGGAGTATATAATTGTTGTACCAATATTCAGCCCACTGATATAGGATGGGACTGAATAAAGGGAGGTATTCAGGCCTCAGCATATTGTCAATCAAAATCGCAAAATCGGGTCAGTCCTTTGGCCCATTGCAGCCAGAAAGGGACGTGAGGGAAGCGCCCGCACAGTGAGTTTCCAGGATTCTCGTGAGCGGCCACAGCGTGGGTGGACCCAGACTAATGACGCGCTGGGCGACGTAAAACCGTGTGCTAGCTCTACTGAGCCGCTAAAAGAGACCTTGCCGCTGAGTGGGGGAGGGACCCTGCGAGTGTAGAGCATGAATGGCTGCGTTGTGACAAAGAGACAGAACACAGGGGCAGAACCAGCCCGTGTATGCTTGTCTTATGCATCTATCTTAGTCTCATAGCTCCGCCGCTTGCTCATTTCAGCGAGAGAGGAACAGCAGGGGGAGCACTTAACACAAATAGAATAGCATAGTGTGGGCGGTCTCGGCATGGGAGGTCCCAGGGTTTGAACACCATTGGTCTGTAATTTTTACAGACGTTAACCAATAGGCTTTAATCACGAAGTAAACAGGAGTTTCCCCTCATAGCATCAGCAGCTGATGCAATGCTAAGTGAACCGTATTGAAAGGGAACTGTTGTTTCATGCCTCGTAGTTCATCCAATCTGTTTTTTTCTCTGCACTTAGAGGAGTTTGCTGAAAAACTGAGGTGCTATTTAGCAGATTCTGCCAACAGACAGAAATGGCCTGAGCCCTGGATTAAGTGGATTGGGTTATATCATGTCTCATTTTTGATGGAGGCGGCAATTGGCAGCTTTTGCATCTAAACTTCACATATTTCGATGAATGTACAGCAAGCCACATGCTACTGTGAAATCATAATTTATTTTTAGCATGGGACTTTTCTCATTGTAGCATCCTCATGACAATTTCGCTATTTTCCCACAAATTACTGTAATGTATTCGGATGTTTTTGTGTTTTATCTAGTAAGAATGTTTAATTTAACTCATAAAAATGTAATGAGGAGAAGCAATTAATTGTGAAAATAATGTCACAATCCAAATATCTCCATGATTTTATAAGGCTTCATTGTCTAAATATTTATTTTTATTTTTGTGCTGTATAACATTAAAGTAGTCCTATTTCTTGGATTATATAATTTATTTACACAAGTAACTGTATTTTGAATTCATAGGAAAAAATTGCAGTTGAAGAGGATTAATAGACAGACAGAAATTGAGGAGCAAATGTTGTTTCATGGCACAAGCTTTAACAACCTTCACTCCATTTGCACATTTAATTTTAACTGCAGACTACCAGACTGGAGAAGAAGTGGACATATATTTGGCAAAGGTTTGTTTATTATTTTTCCTTTGTTGTTTCTACACATGAAATATACTTTAAATATTATATTAAATCACTTTTTTCTTCAGGAACCTACTTTGCAAAACATGCATCCTATGCTTCTGGCTATGGTGAAGTCACCAGTGTGGGCACTAAAATAATGCTGTTTGCTCGAGTTATTGTTGGAAAGTACACAACAGGACGCATGGATTATTGTACACCTAATGATGATGAAGAACAATACACATATGATAGTTGTGTAGACAATACTCTTTATCCAAGGATTTTTGTTATCTTTGATTCCAATCAAATCTATCCCGAGTATGTGCTTGAGTATCGCTGATAATGATATTGGTGAAAGTAACAAAGTACTATTTATATATAGCCTCTGAGACCAATGATTTATGTAGAGAAGAGATATTAGTGCAATGGTCACCAGCCTTTTTAAGCTAAGCTTTCTAACTATCGAAGAGACAAGGAAACAAACATCTCTCAAAAATGTACTTCTAAATTGATGAACATTAATTTGGGTTAATTGTATTTGAATAACATAAAATGCTAAACATAAAATGTATTCAAATGGTGTTTAAAGCATATGTTGTGGTTTATTTATATCACAGACACCCGTCACAGACCCACCACAATATAAATGTACACATCATAAACACAGTGCAATGCAATCATCTCAATGAATCTGATTAACATATTTTTTGCAATATACAATTTACGCAAAAAATATATTAATTTAATCATAATTCATGAGTTCGCATTAACATGTAATTGAATGATATAAAGCATATTTGGCGTGCTGTCCGAGAGGAGGGTTCCAAGCTCTAAATTTTAGCCCGAACCCAGAGTACTCCCCCTCTTTAACTGGGATAATAGAAACTAGATGAGAGTTAGGTGATGGGGTGGAGGAGGGATGCTGCAAAAAACTGTCAGAGGAGAGATGTGAGGGACGGCTATTTATAGAAACCTCTTCGCACTGAATGGTTGGATCACATGACCATGCTCCTCCCAAACTTAGTTAAATAAACTTCATGATGCATCATTTATTAAAAACAGGCTTACATAAAAAGCAAATTTACCCCTTTAAAAATATCAATAAGAAATCAAATAAGTTTCCCTGGTGCGGTGCCAAGCAAACAGTAAATTATGTCATGAACTTAGCAGTCCTTAAATGTAGCAGTGTTTACATTTTAAAAGGGGTCATAAATTGAGGAATCAAATTTTCTTTTTGACATATAAGAGGTCTTGGTATCATTACATCCTGCAAGTTTCATAGCTTAAAATGCCTTCCTTATCAATAATTAAAGCATTTATTTAATCTTTCTCCTAAAAAAAAAATATAAAGATGCTGTGTCTGTGACGTCACAATGACAATTCATTTTCATAAGACCTGCCCCAGAACAAGATAACGACACATCATTACTGGCCCTGCTCACTAGGATTCAGCCTAAGCAACAAATCTAATTGTTTTAAAGGAGTAGTTGTTTACAATCATGATAATATTGTCTTATCAGATAAATATTGTGATTTTGTAGAAAACAAGCATCTTTGCAAAGATTACAAAGTAATTCTAAATTATTCTAAGTTACACAATTCTGGGAGAAATGTTGATAGAGATAAAGTTATTTATTTATTTATTGGATAGAAGAGCAGTCAACATTTACTTGTCATCAGTGGCGGCCAGTGACTTCTTTTTCGAGGGTGCACAATGCGAAGCTCGTCACAACATGTATGTAGGTCATCATATGTGTGGCTTGTCATTTCAAAATATGTGTTCAGCGTGTCATGTAAACTTCTGTGCATCAGAGAGGGTTGAGTCTGAGACTTTTTGCAGCAATTTTTGTGTGAGCATATCAGTGAACACCTCTGACATCGGTGAGTTTCATGTCTTTGTAAATGAACGTATAATGCATTTCAGGAAGGATTGTTCCAGTGCACCTATGCAGCCATTGTAGAGGTGGGGAGGGGGGTTGATACCACAGAAACCGAAAATTCTCGGCCAGCATCATATGTCCAAATTTCAGTCAAAACTGTTATATTTCATCATAAACAATCTGAAAACAGGGCTTTAAGTGTAAAATAACAAACTTGTCCTTTAAGGTACATTCACATTATAAGCGACTAGCAGTAGCAGAGCGACGTGATCTCATTGATTTCAATGGAAGTTCTGTGGTATCCGGCGACACGAGCAACAATGTCAGTTGATGGCTGGATGCGTGTGTCCAGTCACGCGACAAAGTTGAGAAATTTTTAACTTTATGCAAATTATGAGCGACATTTGGAAGCGACTACCAATGAGAACGAAGAAGGGGGGTTCACGTCATCCGTCTCTTGTCAGTTACTGGAGTGGACGTTACTCATTTGTTTATGACAACCAGATATAGAAACGCCTCTTTTGAAAGAGACGAGCGACACACAGCGACAAAGTCGCTTATAGGGCCCTATTTTAACAATTTAAGCGCATTGTCTAAAACGCACAGCGCAACTTCTAAATGGGCGTGTCCGAATCCACTTTTGCTAATTTAACGATGGGAAAAATGGTTTGTGCGCTGAGGTTGGTCCTATTGTAATGGGTGTGTTTTGGGCGTAACGTGCAATAAACCAATGAGAGTCTCAGCTCTCAACCCCTTTAAAAGCAAGTTGCGCTGCTGCTATGTCTTATCCCTATTTAGATGACGGACTTTGTAAACTGAAAAAAAAAAATAAGTGGAGGAAGAAGATCCCCAGTTTAAGATTAATGTTAAACAATTGTGTTGTTTTTCACTTGTATTGAAATTGTTATTTTTTTATTTAAACCTTTAAAACCCGTTTTCTTTTAGTCATGGAAGTAAAAACCAGGCTTTTAATTGCTTAAAATGTATGACTATCCAATATCATAAAAAAAATATTTACAAGTATGTCAGAAAAGGTTTGTACTCTAAAAATACTTTATTTGTAACCAACAGGAGATAAAGAATTTACAAACGGCTCTTCGCACGTTTCAGCACCTGGACAGCGTCATGAGTTTTTTTAAAGCATTATTTAAAAATGTTTCTCATCTCACCATATCCACAGGAATAGAGACATCATATACAATAAATCCGTGAGGTAGCATTTAAAAAACCATTTAAAAACAGATGCATTTGTTTAAAGCAAAGCATTTATTTACTTACCAGGCTGCAGGTGAAGCACCTCTTTACTCCTTCTAACTTCTCATAATCTGTCGTCATTTATGTCCAAGAGACTCAATAATAATCTTTTACATTTGAATGCTTTAATTGTTCATTTGAAAGCTTTTTTGTGCTGCTGCGCATTCATGTGTGTGATAAGCAAACCCGCGTTAACGTCCCGTTTATAGGCGCATATTTCTAACGTGCTCATTAAATAACAAAACACATATTACGCCATAGACTTTAGACTTGGTTTTAGTTGGTCAATGGCGTAGTCTATTTTAGTTGCCTCAAACTAGCAGCGCGTCAACAATGCACCTGAACCTGATCTCGTTTTTAGATCAGAACGCCCATGGGTGCAAAAATGTTCGCAAATGCATTTGTTATTTAAACAACATGGCGCTAAACGTGAAAATTATAATTGCGAAAGGGTTGTCAACTGTTGAGGTCCAATAAAGTAAAAACTTTTCAACTGAAGAAAGAAAGACATAAACATCTTGGATGACATGGGGGTTAGTAAAGTATTAGGATTTTTTATAATAGTGGAGTAATCCCTTAATTGCTTTGTGTTTTATTCTAGTACAGAATAGATGTGCCACTATATCTGTTCACATTTACAGGTTCAAGTAACTGTTATGTCCCCGATTTTAAAAAGGGGTAGGGATGATAACACTGTTAATATTACATTTATGTTAAATGTATCAGGCCGGTAATATAAAAGACAATTGGTGTGGTGCAAAAACAAGTGGTTTATTGTAAAAAAAAAAGTACATACGGTAAACTGTACAAGGGATATTCACAATATATACAAGCAGGGCTTGACATTAACACTGCCAAATGCGGGTAGATTTCGGCTGTGGCGGGTAAGACAGCCAATCTCACTAGCCACTTTTGCAGGTAGAATATCATTTTTAACTTGTAGTTTTCTTAAAAGTTAAGCAAAATTATAAACAATGCGCAATGCGACACAGTGAAATTACAACTTTCATGATCACTCCTTGCACCCAGCACAACGTACAGCTGAGGCCATTTGTTGATACGCGCATGCAATTAGTTACAGTGGAGGCTCGCATTGCGGACCAAGCGACATCTTTATCTACCAGAGAGAGAGAGCAACATGATCTCACACTTTTCCGTGGCATTCTCACGGATTGGTTACTCAACTGCTTTTTCCTATTTTCAAACCATTGTTGCTTCGGTATAGGGTTAGATTTGGTGTTTGCTTTAGAATGTCACTTAAAGTATTGGTTAATAAATTTTTTCTGATGTATTCTTTTATATTTTCTAAACTTTAAACAGTTGTCGCCTGGCGTTGGGGCTAGAGTTGGGTTTGGTTAGGGATGTCATTTTATGTAAATCTAACCCTAAACCGAAGCATCAATGGTAAGAAAATAGGACAAAACTGTTGAGTAACCAATCCGTGAGAATGCCACAGAAAAGAAAGTCAGTGACAGGGCCACAGAACAATGTGGAGATCCATGAGAATGCCATGGAAAAATTAGCAAAAAAATCCATGACTATGCCACGGAAATTCATGAGATTAGGTGGAGAGAGAGCGTGAGCGATGGATTTGCGAATGCATGGGACGCAGTTTGAGAGCACACACACTTTGGGAAAGATGAAAAAATTGCGTGGAAGTGATTGAAGAGCTTTAAAGTGCATGCGCACCCTCATGTCAAGAGCAGAGAGAAATTCATAGGGCATACCTGAATGCAAAAGTCCCAGTTTTGTCAGAAATCAAAGGAAACCAGTCAGCGGAGAGGTTCGCGCATCATTTTAATTTAGGAAACTTTGTGCAACAATAATGCCCTCTCAACATTTGTCAGTAAAAGTCTTAAATCACTTTTAACAAAAACCATGATTATAACCAAGCTTATAAAATACAATCTGCATAAAGTTGACAGTAAAATTCATGTATGTTGTCTTGACAGTATTTACTGCTGTTATTAATAAATATTTAAAGTGTTTGTCTAGGGTTTTTGTGTTTATCTTTTCAGTTAATCATCTACACCCTGCTCCACTTTTAATATATTCATTAAATCAAAGTCAATCTGCATGTATTTTAGTTAAATTGAGTAAAATTACTTAAATTAAAGTCGTTTTAGGATGCCAAAGTCAAGTTTAATCATACAAAACGTATTTTACCAGCAACTAAATTTTGGCCAGTGAAAATGCTAAGTGGCTAGTAACTTTGGAAAACAACTAGCCACTTTGGCTGGTGAGCACAAAAGTTAATGTCAAGCCCTACAAGTATTTACAAGATAAGGGGAGCAGAGAAGGGAGGTGAGCTTTGCTTAAATAAAGAAATAAACAAAACCAATCAAATCTAACTTATGTTTAAAACATTACCTGCCAAAGAAAGAGAGAGGAACAAATGTCCTCAGCGTCAAGACGCCCCTAACTTACCTATTCTCTCTCTAACCAAAAATGTTGTGAAAAACATACACTAGCTCCTGACCTAGTGAGCTAATACATTAAATACAGTAACCTATGTGTTGCAAAATGTACATCAAGTGACCTTCTTATTTGTCCACACCTCTCTGAATAAACACAGGGGATTAACATACTGTACAAATACAAGGTAAACAGAGTAACTTACAACACATCCGAACCGACAGAAAAATGGCAATTACACATTGTTTGAGATGGGGCTTGAGGGGGTGGCCTGGCAGGCTCTTTTATTGGGTGGAGTGATTGGAAACTGGGTGATGACGTCTAAAAAGTCAAAGTTGAAAGAAAGAGAGGGGAGAGAAAATGAAGAGTTTGGTTCCAAAACGCAATAAATCCATTTTGACAAATTTCTGTAAAAACGTGTTTTCTATACCAAGAAAGTGACAAGATGAAAAGCACTATTTTCTGTTACAAACTTTCACATAGCATCTTTAGGTTATAAAAACATAAAACATTCAAATCCATAACTTGATTTTCAAAAATGTATTCTAAAAACAAATTATTTTTTCCACAAAATGCAATAATTCCATGACAAGTTTTTTTTTTCAAAATTCTATAAATCTATTCAATCAATTTATAAATGTGCATTCATCTTTGCCATGTTATACATGAATATCAGCTGACGTCACTCACTTGTCTTCCGCCATTTTGAGGACTTGAAGTGGTCGCAAAAGAACTAGAAGCTATGCCTTCAATATGCTGTGAGCATCAAAATCGCTATTTTAACAACACTAAGAAGGCTCAACAAAACATGATATTTTGCTCTAAGTATCGCCTATGTCTCTACACGTGAACTCGAGCATTGAGAACATTGTTTGTGAACACAGAGTTAACCAAAAAGAAGGTTTTGAACAACTGACTTTGGATGATTTGGCGTCCGCTCGCCACCTTCTTCCCAGTCAAGATGTATTGATCTCCAATTGCGACGTAAGGAGGGAGGATTGTAAAGATTGATACAGTATCTCCTAAAGCATAGTTCCATAAAAATGCACGGATAAGTCATTGTTTTGTCGCAGGTGAAAAACAATATTGACCTTCTAGTTGAAAAAGGAGCCTCATATGATATTCATTCATTCCCCTTCGGAAATCGATTATTTACGTCTGGCAGAGATGACAAGCGGACACCATAACAGCCAAAGTCAGTTGTACAAAACCTTTCTTTTTAGTAAACTCTGTGTACACAAACAATGTTCTCAATGCTCGCGTTCATGTGTAGAGATCCAGGTGATACTTCGAGCAAAGTTTCATCTTGCGTCGCGCCTTCTTATGTTGTAAAATAGTGGTAGTTCGGTAGCAGCGGACAGCGGCTTGAAGAACACATCAGGGATCGAGAAGGCATCACACCCTAACCAAGATATATTTTTTTATATATATTTTAATTAGCGTTTATTTTCATGACAGTCGAGATGCGACATGTTGTCTTTCGTAGCCCTTTACTGTATCCGTAAGAATCATTGACAGTAAAAGATAAGAAATCCGTAAATCGTAGCAAGGTAGCCAATGCTTGTCAATAACCTACTGGTACTCGGTAGGTCCTAAAGATGGCGGCATGACGTAAAAGGTCACGTGACTGAAATCCATCTATATTCATTTAGTTGACTAGTGGTATACTCTAATTAAAAATAAATTAATGGCATTAATCAAAACACTTACTTTGTCATATTAAGAAAATTGCTGCGCGGTTATACTTGACGTCGTCGCTTAACATTTTTCACAGCGATCAGCTGTAAAATGTTTTGATCCTGCTCGATTCTCGTTGACTTTGAGTAAAATTCTGGAAAGTTTTTCATAAGATTTCCTGGGGTCAATGTGTTAGCATGACAGAAACTTGATGCTGTCTGGAGAACAAGCCGTCTCCCGAGTGCCTCTCGCGTAAATTATTAGATGTTGATTGCTTACGTTTGTTTGTTGATCACGATGTACAAAGTAGATGAGGAAAACTAGGATTCCGTGTACTCAACACGCCGCCATTGTTTGTTTACATTGCGTGGAATGGTGTGCTGTAATTTGTGGAGCGGATTTATTGCATTCTGTAGAAAAGGAGGAGTGGCGTTTATTGCGTTTTGGGAAAAAAGGAAGAAAAGATGACAGAATAACACGCCGGATATTGGATTTTGCGTAAAATTAAGAATTTACTTTTAAATACTGACCTGATATACACTCTAAAAAAACAAACGGTGCTATATAGCACCAAAACAATTGCTTTGGATCATAACGATAGAAGAACCATTTTAGTGCCATATAGCACCGGTGAAGAACCAGTGAAGCACCAGTGAAGCACCAGTGAAGCACCAGTGAAGCACCAGTGTAGAACCATATAGGGGCCATATAGCACCACATATGGTTCTACATAGCACTATATGGTTCTACACAGGTGCTTCACTGGTGCTTCACTGGTGCTTCACTGGTTCTTCACCGGTGCTATATGGCACTAAAAATGGTTCTTCTATCGTTACGATCCAAAGCAACTGTTTTGGTGCTATATAGCACCGTTTGTTTTTTAGAGTGTAATACTGATTCTGGCAGTAACTCATTTTTTTCAAAAATGGCATTTATTGCATTTTGGAACCAAAATCTTCAAATATAACAACCATGTTTCATGCCAGAAAACTTCCATGCATTGTGATGACCCCCCCCCCCCCCCAATCATATATCTCAGATATGACGCACACATAAACACTGCCTTTGATGCTGCTCTAAGTCATATTATGCTTGCGTTGAGTGAATGACTGGTTTTGTTTGTTTAGGTTAAATAGCATTTAAGTTTCTTTTTCTGCGTTAATACCAGCCTTCACGAAACTGCATAACCATGTCAAGTGACTTTCCATTAGTGAAATATCAGAAAGGTTACAAGGGAACTACTTATGAGTCTGTGCTGTAAACTTTAATTAAACTTTATTTAATTTATGCTTTATGTCCCCTTAGGGGCTCCGTAGTAATCCAACCCAAAAACTGCAAGATGTTTTGTTGGTTATGAGAATATGGATGACAAAATTATGACTTGGCTCAGGAAGTACAGAACACATCTAAATAAAAAAATCTAATCAAATATATCTATTTTTTAACTTTTTTGTTTGTTTTTGTACTTTGCCTGTTAATGTGCTTTATCTGTTGGTACATCTTTCTTAAAGTTGCAGTCTGTGGCTGAACAATGAAATATGGGGTGAGCGATTAAATAAGACATTTATTATTTTAAGGTATAACTTAAACATCTCTCTGTGATTAACAGGCAACAAATATTCAGTCAAAGTAGTCTTCAAGTCTCAATATTAGGGTCAAGCAGATGCATATTGGGACCAAAGTCCATTTGGTTGAGAATGAGGTTCTCAAACGTTTCTTAGATCCCAACCATTCGGCCTTCAGACAGAACCACCTTCACATACACTCTTAAGAAAAATGGTTCTATATAGTACCAAATAAGGGTTCTTCAGCTCGTAACAATAGCAGCACCCTCTTTGGTACTATATAGAACCATTTTTTAGATGGTTCTATATAGAACCTTGCCTTGAAAAGTGCTACATAGAACCTCAGTGGTGCTATAAAGAACCCTTTCATTTATCAGCAGTCAAGAGGATTATTTTTGTTTATATTTTTGTTTTGTTTTGTTATTTATAACACTTTACACAGTTTAACAGTAAACAGAACTGCAAGAATTCAGAAAAATACTTTTATTTTCACTTTTTCATTACATGAGATATCATAAAATAATAAATATGTGCATTAAAATCACAATCAAAATAAATATATGAATTATTATGCAAATATAACAAATCATTACTCAAATAAGATATGGATGTTAAATGACAGCTTCAAAATTTAATAAATGAACAATAACATTTGGCAAAGACAATCATTCAACAATCAGACAAACAACAAATAACATGAAATCAATAAAATCATGACAAATGCAACATCAAAACATGCAAATGATAATAAATACTGAATATTAACATATTATGACATTACATTCAGATTTAAAATTTTTACCACAAACAGATAGATGGGATAGAATACAAATGAATGGGATGTTAATAATACATTACTAACTGTAAAAATAAAAGTCAATAAGATTGTGTCAATGTTTGTAGAATCTCGCCAAAAAAGTCCATATTATTTTGTTTGCTGGATCATTGTACAGTACATGTTCCATTCAATGTTCTTTGTTTTGTGGCAGTGACGTTGAACATTTCGTCAGATAAGAGTAAGATAAGAGATGGTCTACTCTGCTGTTGTCATGTTGATCTTGAGACGCAGGCTGTGATTACCACAGATTTCCATCACCTTGCTCTGGTCATCATCATACGAGGTTGAGCATCAGGCCAAACAAGATTTGGATCTGTTGGTCATGGGTGAAAGGATTAGACATAAAGACAAAACAAGTTAATATTAGCCTGAAGTTTGCTTACATACTGTATGTAAAACATGATTTGACAGAGGTTTTAATATGATTCAGCTCAAGCTACCTGTTTTGTCAGTAAATAGTTGAATTGTTGGCGAGAGATTTATTCATAAATTGAATAATAATAAATAAATAAAAATTAGTTACATTTATATAGCGCTTTTCCAGTGCTCAAAGCGCTTTACATATGAATGGGGGAATCTCCTCAACCACCACCAATGTGCAGCATCCACCTGGATGATGCGACGGCAGCCATATTGCGCCAGAACGCCCACCACACACCAGCTTATTAGTGGAGAGGAGACCGAGTGATATAGCCAATTAGTATGAGGGATGATTAGTAGGCCAATGGGCAAGTTTGGCCAGGATGCCGGGGCACACCCCTACTCTTTTTCGAAGGACATCCTGGGATTTTTAATGACCACAGAGAGTCAGGACCTCGAATAAACATAAACAACTGTTATCAAGTCAATGGCCGACCTGCAGAGCTTCACTCATGATCCACCTACAACAGATAGACAAAAATAATAAGTAATTCTGCTATTACATGTAAATGTGCCACAAGATCACACACACAATCTTCAAAATGTTTAAACAGTAAATAACTATTAATTTAATGCCAGCATTGAAAGAAACATGCATATAATCACCTTGAAATACAGGATGTGTCTCTCATATCAAGCCGTCATACGCAGTGCCTTCACTCCCAGCAAGATTACCTCACATATAAAAACTCTGAAATATCAATAAAAAAACTAAACACATGTTATACCACATTCTTCTGATAATTAGTTTAATAAACTTAATGTACAATATACATTTATTAGCTTTTTAACACTTTAACAAATCAATATCCTAAGTCTTAAAGCAGAGTCCCTTAAATATATCATTTAAAAATTAATGTATGAAGCTTACCTGCTTTAAAGGGAATGAAGCTTATAGTATAAAGTTTACCTCCTAAATAAATTACAATAAGAACACACAAAACTTTAATTTTCAAAATGTTTTTAACAGTAAATGATGATTATTTTACTCTCTTACCTGCTTGTGATGTTAATCTGCAGGCGGTTCAGCAGGACTGATGATTCAGGGCTTTTACAGGTGAAAATAATCAGGACTAATAACTGACTAAATTTAAAATCAAAAAAGGAGGGAAATAAAGAACCCTTTTTGTCAAGACAAGAACCATTTCGTGAAAAAATGGTTCTTCAGTAAGCTATGGTTTTATATAGAACCTTAAACATCGTTTCAGAACCTTTGAAGAACCATTTTTCTTAAGAGTGTAGGCCTACTCCTGACCTTTACTACAGCGAACAAGAAGCTCATGGTCCTGACCCAATCCCTGTGCATTAAACTTTCCCAGCAAAACCACCTATAAAACAAAAAGTGTAGAATGAACAAGATTTAGGAAATAGTTAAATCTTAATATAAGATAAATGTTCTATTTGCAATAGTGTCTGCTAAATAAATAAATGTGACCTGTGCTGGCAAAATGAGTCGGAATGCACACCTTTCAGTTTAAGCTATAGGGCGAAAGAAAGTAGCCCATAATTGTCGATTTTGGTCGAAATTGAGGTTTTCATAAAAATAAATACATCCCAATTCTCTAAATATTCATTAAACGTCTAATATGATCTTTTGAGAAGTGTACCATCCCAAATGCTTAATCTAATTACTACAATGATGCGTGTCCAATCACATGTGCATCTGACATTTTGGTTTCAGTTTTAAAACTCACAGGAATTAGAAAATAAAGTGCAGGACTTTCTTGATGTTAAAAGAGTTATTAAGAGGGACAAGACTCGAAAACAATCTTCCTCGCGCTGACTGACAGATCTGAAGCATGACCGAGCAAGATATATACACCCACATACACAGAATTTACAGTTTAAAAAATATCTGTTTTGACAATAATTCATGCAGAGATGTTATGTCTTAATAATGTCTGTTGGTAATGAGAGTACAGTATCTGTAAAGATGTACAAATGAGGACTTGATGTGAGAACAGAACATCCATATCAAGAATAAAATAAAATATATTTATTCTTTGACATCTCAGTCTGTTTTGGTACTTGGCCTGTCAGTGTGCTTTATTTATCAGCAAATAATTCTTAAATCTCTTCTGTTAAACCATTAATGTCAATCAATGGCCTAGGTTTGTGGTGAGAAATACGGGGGAATATTTAAAAATAAAGGCCCACTATGAAAATTGTAAGGTGTAACTTAATCATCTCTCTATGATTGGCTATCCACAAATATTAAAAACAATGTTGAATATCAATATTAGGGTTAAGCAGCACATTTGGTTTGAATGAGGTTTCCAAAGGTTTTTAAAGATCAGTCTCTTCAATAAGGAAAGCCCCAACCAGATGGACCCACATACTCCTGACCTTTCCTAGAGCACACAAGAAGTTAATCCTGACCCAATCCCTGTGCATTAAACATTCCCAAAAATAAACACCTAAAACAAAAAATATGGAACAAAGAGTGTTTTTTTTTTTGCTTCAGATACAGAATGTAGAATTGTAATTTGAATTTTAGGAAGTAGAATGGAATGAAATGTAAAGAAATGCATGTAACTTTTGAATGTTTTCATAATACATTTTATTTTTTATCATCATGATAAATGTGAATGTGAAAATATAGCTAATTGTGTAAGACCATTTCAAAAGATTAAGATCAATGAAAAAAATTGTTCTTTCTTTCTTACGCCATTCCAACATCTGGGCTATACAGTATTCGTGGTGAGAACCGATTAATCCATACACAAGTTTATTCACACAGGTTGGCGGAGGGACAATTTGGCATCTCCAATTTGCCAAACTTGCATGTTTTTGGTCTGTGGGAGGAAACCGGAGTACCCGGAGTAAACCCACGCTAACACAGGAAGAACATGCAGACTCACTCTACACAGAAAGGCCACCTGACTTGCCGGGGCTCGAACCAGGGATCTTCTTGCTGTAAGGCAACAGTGAGCATTTTAGATCATAACTCTAAATGTATTATGTTCAAAATAAATTCTTTAAATTTTTAGAAACATTATCTTGATCATAAAGATATTTGAAGGTTAAAGTAAGAATACATTATTGTCCAAGAGGAAAAATTTTCTTCAGGTCAGAATTACAGCCACTGTATCAAACACGCATATAACGCCATAAAATAACACAATAAAAACATCAAAAACATGACAATGAATGATTATAAATTCTCAAACTGGATTAATCTACTTAGCATTCTACCTGCCCATGATTTTTACAGTTTCATATATATCAAGTCAAGTCCTAAGTCAAAACGGACAAGTTCCGAGTCAAGACTGGAAAGTCCAAGTCGAGCTGCAAGTCATCAACTTTAAGCTTTAAGTCTTAAACAAGTCAGTAGTACTCTTTGCCCAAATGAGTGTCTCAGTATTAATAATCGTAACAAATGTATATAATTTATAAGGCAGTAAGGCAGGCAGAATATGTTAAACATAGCAGTTTAATTTTATGCGAGATGGGTGCCCTTAGTAAAATTACTTGTTACAGTAGTTACGTACACAATGCTCATTTGGTGAAAAAAATTATTAAATACAAATTATTTTAAAGGATCACATTGCTGCTTGCCTAAAGTGCAATTTTTATCTGCCTAGTTTGTAAGGCAGATATCCCACTTCTGTACACATCTCCAGGTCCAAGGTAACAATGACCAGAAAAAAACAGTTTAACCTTCTTCAGTCCACCATTTCAACTACAGTAGAATGGAGTGAAGGTCCATCTGCAGAGGGGGCAGCTGTTGACTAAAGTCTAATCTTGATCCCAACTGCATGTAATGCAGCTTTTACAGAAACTGTGCTCACAGGGAATAGTTTATGGATCCTTCTGTACCTCCTAGATAGGTGAATTGCCCATGGGCCACCAAAATGCAGGCTTCTGCCATTTCAGTGCATGTACACTCAGCAACAGCTCAACAACAACTTATTACAGCAGGTGTGATGCCTTTAAAAGTAACTTACTTAATAGCAGCAAGCAATAAAACATCTATGTTTTCACAAAGCTCCATGCCACTAAGCTTCCATGCATCGTGGTGACACCACACCCGTAAAGCATATATAAGATATGACGCACGCATGAACACTGTTCCCAGCCATACAGTATGTTTGTTGTGCCTGAATGACTGGTTTTGCCTGTTTAGGGTGAATACTAAATAGCATTTAAGTTTATTTTTCTCGTTAATACCAGCATCCACGAAACTGCGTAACTATGTCAAGTGACGTTTCTATTAGTGAAATATCTGGAAGGTTAACAGGGAACTATCAGTCTTTGCTTTTAATTATGCCATACATTTCAAGTTGATTACACCTAAAATGTATTTTTTTTATTTGGCATAATATATGATGATGTCATTATGTTAGCTGCCTTGGCTGGTTTGAAAGTGGAGGATGAGGTGGAGTATATGGACACATCTGATACACCATGGTACTGGTTTTACAAGACAGAGTCCGGTGTCTGGCACAGAGTTGATGTGATGTATCATTTATTTCATTACTCTAATTAATGTTTTTTATTCTTTCATTGCTTTCCTCTCATTTACTTCTCTTTATTTATTCATTTATGATTTTAGGATGAGGCAGTTATTTTTATGTCCAGTGCTGAATTAGAGAGATATTACGCCAGAAACCAATATGGGGTTGTAAACATAACCACTGCAGGAGGGCCATTTCAGATCAATTTTGCAAGTAAGCAAATAATGCTGTGTAAATTAACCAAATGTAGTTCTTAGTATTTATTGTACATATATGAAATTGGTTAAGAGTCAAAATGTTTTTCTTTTTAGATGTTATCATATGCATTGAAAATGTTTTTCATTCTAGAAAAAATTCAGGTCAACTTAACAACTGGGCAAACAAGGCAGATTAAACGCTCTTGTCTGACTAAGAATAGCTTCAGGTGAGATATTTTTAAACTTTAAACTTTTTTAGGTCATTATACATTTTCACAAGCATGAGGTTTTTTGGTTGTTCTTAATAAAGACATGAAAGATCAGAATTTTTTGTGTAATTATTTTAAGGCACATTATGTTTGTCAGTAGACTTAAGGAAGATCTGATCACATTTTATGACAAATATATTCAGAAAATTATGAAATTCCAAAAGGTTCACATACTTTTTCTTACCACTGTATTTGGACCCCTTAAAGAAGTAGTTCACCCCAAAATTGGTGCCCATTGACTTTTCATAGCACTAAAAGTTAATCAAGTACCATTTTTGGGTGAACTACTCTTTTAATGAATCCATCACGGCATTACATTACAAATTTCAAGAAACATAAGGACACTTTCAAGCAGATTGTTTTAAAAAAAATTAGGTTGTGAATGATAAAACAATATATTGCTCAAAACAAAGAAAACTGCCACAGTATGTTTGCAGATGATTTGAATATTTTTATTTATTTTTGGGTTATTCCTGTGTGAGTAAATTGTGTCAATGGACAGTCATTTTCAATGAAATGAAAGTGAAATCAACCTGTCTCACATACAGTTACAGATGCAAATATGATGCTGTTTCAACATCTCCACCCGCTCACTGGGAAAATGCTGACCCCGAGAAACCTTATCAGGTAGCAATACATACTTATGTTAAACAATATTACATTTGTCAATGCTATATTAGTGTTGAATAGAATGGTTTCAGTCTTCTAAAAAATCTCACCTTTCATAATCAGGCATTTACTGTGACAAGAGGTAGCAGCGAATATCAGGAGATTGAGAGTTTTGTCAAGGATGTTGGCCTACTGCAGCAACCCATTGTTTCCATCAACAGAATACAGAATACTGACCTTTGGGAATTGTTTTGTAGGTAATGAGAATTGCTACTTAATATTAAAGTAAATAGTACCCACACAAACTCAAAAAATGTAGGTTATTTTCAAGCCAGCGTTAAAAATTCGGACATTTGACATTTTCTGGTTCCTGTTATTGCCAATAGTCATTATTTCATACTGCATTAAAGCATAATGCATTTTTTTATATGATTTAATTGAAGTACTTTTTATTTAAAGTAAATTATGCATGCAAAATCTCTACAAATAGTATTTATTTAAAATATTTAATCAATTTCTATTTATTTTATTTGTTTTGTGTGGACATATAAATTCATAGGAAAAAAATCCAGTTGAAGAGGATTAAAGGACAGTCAGAAATTGAAGAGCAAAAGTTGTTTCATGGCACGAGCTTTAACAACCTGGACTCCATTTGCACATTTAATTTTAACTGCAGACTACCACAAAGTAAAAGAAGAATAGGACATGCATATGGCAAAGGTGTGTTGTGATTATCATATATTATTAATTGCTATTTTAAATGGAATATATCAATTACCCATGTTTCTTTCTTTTCAGGAACCTACTTTGCAAAATACGCATCCTATGCTAACACTTATAGTGAAAAAATCACTGACAGGGACACTAAAATAATGCTGCTTGCTCGAGTTATTGTTGGGAAGTACAAAAAAGGAAGCGTGGATTATTGTACACCTGATGATGAAGAAGATAAATACACGTATGATAGTTGTGTAGACAATATCCATTATCCAACAGTTTTTGTCATCTTTGATTCCAATCAGATCTATCCCGAGTATGTGCTTGAGTATCGCTGCTACTAATATTGGTGAAAGTAAAATATCAACAGTGAATTTCAGACAAGCTAAAATGTTTATATAACATGTCGTATAATATAACATAACATAACATGAATACAAAAGTATCCAGTGTAATTGGAAACTAAAGTTTGTGCCTTATGTATTCCACAGTTTTAAAAATATTGATTGTTACAGACATTAATATAAAGCACAGATACTATAATGTCTGAACTCAAATAGACAGCCTTTATTTACAAGAAATCTAGAAGATTTAAGTTAATTTACATGACTTGTCCATTTAAACGATAATCAATCGATAATTGAGGATTTATGGTGATAGAAATCAAACCTAAGAACTGCAAGATGTTTTGTTGGTAATGAGAATATGGATGACAAAATTAGGGTCAAGCAGATGTTCGCCATATCGGGACAAGTCCATTTGGTTGAGAATGAGGTTCTCAAACATTTCTTCTAGATCAGTCTCTCCAATAAGGACGACCTCAACAATTCGGCCTCCAGACAGAACCACCTTCACATACTCCTGACCTTTACTACAGCGAATAAGAAGCTCATGGTCCTGACCCAATCCCTGTGCATTAAACTTTAAAACCACCTAAAACTAAAAGTATAGAATGAACATGATTTAGTAAAAAGTTATATCCCAATGTAAGTTAAATGTTCTATTATTTGCAGAAATGTCTGCTAAATTAATAAATTTGACCTGTGCTGGCAAAATGAGTCGGAATGCGCACAGGCGATTTTGTCGATTTTGGTCGAAATTGAGGTTTTCACAAAAAAAAAAATACATTAAAGCCTCATCTAGCGATCACAATTCTCTAAATACAGTAGTCAATAAACATCTTATATGATGTTAATATGTACATTTGAGAGGTGTACCATCCCAAATGCTTAATCTAATACATAGATGCGTGTCCATCCACATGTGCATCTGACATTTTGGTTTCGGTTTAAAACTCACAGGAATTAGTAAATAAAGTGCAGGACTTGCTTGATGTTAAAATAGTTATTAAGAGCAACAAGACTCGAAAACAATCTTCCTCGCACTGACTGACAGACCTGAAGCATCCACGAGCCAGATATACACACACATACACAGAATTACAGTTTGAAAAATATCTGTTTTCACAAGAATTCACAAAGAGATGTTATGTCTTAAATTAATGTTTGGTTAACTGTTAAAAAAATATCTGATGTGCTACATTAGCCTATTAAGATAGATATTAAAGCGGTCTGTCTCAATGTCAATCCAACAATAAAAGAAAAAAGAAAAAAAATCGTTGAACATATAGGTTCCCTGTATTGTTTTTCACTTTGTGCGTGTCAAATCTATTCGTTTTACCAGTGATTTTAAGGTATAGATGTGGTGATATTGTTTATATATTTTGAACCTACATAAATCTTTTACTTGATTTTTCTCAAAACTGACTTTACTGACTCTGTCAACTTCAAACAAATCATACGTCATTTTAAAGTTTATTTAATAGAGAATAATTTAATAATTAAAAAGTTTAAGTATTTCCACCTTACCTACAGATTTACAAAATATAAAGAAAAACCTTCTTAAAAACAGACTGGAATCTTTTAATATGGATGTTTATATAGTACATTTATTTTATTGGTACACCTTTGTGGGTTTAATGTGAAATGGATTGAACTTTAGTTTAATATAAATTTATATAAAGATATTTTTATTAAGTTAAAAATTGTGAGGATTTTAGGTTGTTGAGTGTTTTAAAGGATGTATTTGAACAGTATATAACTAAAAGAAATGGAAAAATAAGATAATTATTGGACATTACAGCAGATAAATAGGCATTCTAATAAAAAATGGAAGATGTTAGTATTTATGTTTTGTGCAGGGTTTGAATCAATTTCAATAAATTCATCTATTATCGTTCCAATTTCACTAATTCAGATTTCTCTGTGTTGAGATCAGACAGAAGAAATTCTTGCTGCGTGTAAATCTTCTCAACTTCACACTCGTATTCAATATGAATCCCACTGGAACTCTGTGAAATTGGATTTTTCAATGGGATTAGGGGGAAAAGAGCCAATCAGCAAAAGCAAGGAAATGCTATAATTGACCAATCAGTTGCATAGATTGGTGTATAGTGAAACAGAACATGAATCCAAACCTTTTCTGCTCCTCTCAATTCAATCTCTTCATGCCAGTCCGGACCCAGGGCACTGCCAAGCTCTCCTAAATCCCCACTCTGGCCTGCAGTGAAGCACAATTCAAGTTAAACATCTGGACAGACTGTGAACAGAAATTCGTTTTTCTGTTCAAAAACTGCCACAAGATGGCAGAAGTGCACAATGTTTCAGTGTGCCTATTTTTGTGTCCCACAGAGTCTCTTCAATGCTATTAGTAACTTTGCAACTACTTGTCTATTAATTCTACTAACTAACCAACTCTCGTTAGAATATTAGTAGACTGTTTAGGGTACGGTTAGTTGAACAAGTTGACAAAGTCACTTTAGTCAGTAAGAGGCTCTTTATATATTAAGATGCGTTTTGGTTAATCGGATCAAAAGTGGATGAGAGAGACCACTTTTGACTGCTTCTGTCCTGATTACTGCGAGGGGGTGGTCTGTGGCCGAGCACCCTGGTTTTGTTTAACTGCGAGCAGGAGAAATTACGGGTTTAAAGAGCACCGATGGTCTAATTCACGATTTTACATTTCCTTTGGTGTGTAAGTGTGTATTAGTACATGTTAACAATATGCAAAGGGTACAAACCCCAAAGTAAACGATCAGGCGAGTTATTGTCTCCAATGTAATCTCTTTTCTTGGACTACAACAAACACACAGATTGTAGGCAACAGTTTACTTCCTAGGATTGGTGATGGACCGTCATTATCATAATTATTCCCGCTTCCGTTTTCCAGCCTGTAAGTTAACTCCTGTTAGCATTGCATTGTGCGAATCTTTCAAACATGGTAAGAAGCGTCACATTTCCGGCTGACGTTGGTTTTGGTTGATCTCACCAATAATCTGAAAAACCTCTCTATTACTGCATGTGGAAAAGATTCCTGGCTTGAGAGTGCACTTAAAAAACAAACTCCTGGGAAACTCCAAAAAAATCTAAATCAATAGGTGGTCGATTAAGCAGGTGGGACAGTCGCAAATTAAGCCTATCCAACAGTCATCAACAATTCCTTGAGAAACAGAATAATTACAGTGTTATTTTTTTGGATTTTGTACTAATCGTTTTAATAACAAAAATAAAGCATCAGTGCAATGATGTCAGCAGATTTACATGATGTACAGAATTGTTAAATGGCCTAAGGGCCACACCAGTGGTAAAGACGTCAAAGTACCTTGTGAAATCATACTGTATGGAGAAGTCTGCTTTAAAACGCTCTCGCCTAATGTCTGAAGCCTCATGGACGATACTGTGAAACAACTACTGACATCTGCCTGGAGTGACGGCTGTCACGTTATTGAACCAATCAGAAGAGATAAATCAGTAGCCCCATTTGATTGGTCACAAGAACGGTAGCACCGCCTTCCCACTCACGCTTGCAAACCAAGCGTGCCGCACAAGCCCTGAAAACCCAGTATAGGTCATAAACCCCGCCTCCCCATGTTATTCAATGGGACTTGAGACCAACTAAAAAAATTAATTACACTTCAATTATCTTTTTTCCGAACCTGGTTTCTGTCATTTACTGTAGTTTTTATCACGCTGATGTAAATTCAAATGTTTGTTTTTAAAATAAGTTTGTGTTTAGTTAGTTATTTAATGATATAAAAACGGTGGTGTCACGTCATGATTGACAGCTGTGATATCGTGTGATATGCGCATTCTGCGAGAGCGAGGGCGGGGTTTTGATTTCGCGGCTTCAATTCCTGCTCACTACTGCGCATGACTGGTCCCGAAATCACTACTGCGCAGACTCAAGACCCAAGATGTCAGCGCCATATCGGGACACTGGCGGCTTCACTTTTCACCAATGGAAGGGAGCGAACAGGCGTCGTCCATCTTTTTTTACAGTCTATGTTGCAAACTGAATGAGTGAGAGAATACAGGTTATACTTATTTAGTGTAAATTTGAAGTTTTAGTTTTACAAGACATGAATTACACTTACGATTTACAGTACAATGTTACAAAACTTATTTTCTTACGCATGATTTACACCTTTACAAACCTGTTTTTGCACATGCAAATTTATTTTAGGCTTGCAATGTCACTTACACTCTCGCAATTTTTATGTGTATGCAAATCTTTTTGACATTAATTTACCTTCATAGTAATTAACCTTCATGGGGTGATGACATCTAAAAAGTCAAATTTGAAAGAAAGAGAGGGGAGAGAAAATATAACAACCATGTTTCATGCCACTAAACTTCCATGTATTGTGGTGACAACACCCCCCCCCCCCCTCAAGCATATCTCAGATATGACGCACACATAAACACTTCCTTTAATGCTGCTCTAAGTCATTTTATGTTTGTGTTGAGTGAATGACTGGTTTTGTTTGTTTAGGTTAAATAGCATTTAAGTTTCTTTTTCTGCGTTAATACCAGGCTTCACGAAACTGCATAACCATGTCAAGTGACATTTCCATGAGTGAAACATCAGGAAAGTTACAAGGGAACTACTTATGAGGCTGTGCTGGGTTTCTGAATTACACTATTTGAATCTGTCAAAAAAGGCGATGTTTTTATTTCTGATTTAATTTAACTGAATTGTAGTTGATTTTTAACTTCTAATTTTTACTTATTAATGCCATAGTTGATTCAAGTTGATTATTACATTTAAAAGGTTGTCAATTATTTGTTTGATTTATTATTTGGGATGATTTGTCATGATGTTAGCTGCCTTGGCTGATTTAAAACTGGAGGATAAGATGGAGAATAAGGACCCATCTGATATACAGTGGTACTGGTTTTACAAGGAGCATGGTGCCTGGCACATGGTTGAGGTGATGTATTATTTTCATATATTTCATTGCTATAATTAAACTTTAGTTCCTTGCCTCTTCTTCACTCTTTTTTTTACTCATTTATGTTTTTAGGATGAGCCAGTCATTTTTATGTCCAGTGGTGATCTAGAGAGATATTACATTAAAAACCCTTATGGGGTTGTAAACATGACCACTGCAGGAGGGCCAGTTATGATCGATTTTGCAAGTAAGCAAAGTATTAGACTGTGTAAATGAACCAAACATAGTTCATACATATATGATGGTCATGAATCTGTTAAATGTTTAATCATATGCATTCTAGAGAAAATCCAGGTCAACTTAAGAACTGGGCAAACAAGGCAGATTGAACGCTCTTTTATGATTAAGAATAGCGTCAGGTGAGTAGGCTAAAAAATATTTGGAGTCCTTAATAAATGCATCATGGAGTTACATATCAAATTAGAAAAACAAAACAAGAGAAAACAAGCATTTATAAAAAAACCCCACATGGCACAAGGACACTTTTCAAGCAGATTGTTTTAATAAAAAAATTAGGTTGTTAATGATAAAACAAAGCAATATATTGTGCAAAATCAAGAAAAGGGTAACAGTTGCATTTGTTTGCAGATGATTTTAATATTTTTATTTATTTTTGGGGTGATTCATGTGTGTGTATATAGTGTGTCCATGGATAGTAATTTTCAAATAAATGAAATCGAAACCAACCTGTCTCACAATGCAGATGCAAATGTGATGCTGTTTCAACATCTCCACCCGCTCACTGGGAATATGCTGACCCCAAGGAACCTTATCAGGTGGCAATAAGTACTTAGGTTAAACAATGTTACATTTGTCAATACTATATTAGTGGATCTAATAGTTTAAGTCTTCTAACAAATCTAACCTCTCATAATCAGGCATTTACTGTGAAAAGAGAAAGCAGTGAATATCAGAAGATTGAGAGTTTTGTCAAGGATGTTGGCCTACTGCAGCAAACCATTGTTTCCATCTGCAGAATACAGAATGTGGACCTTTGGGAATTGTATTGCAGGTAATGAGAATTGCTACTGAATATTAAAGTAAATCTTATTGACATGCACATCACATGTATATTTAGCGGACCATTATAATTTTCTCATTGTCACCCTATTTTCATGACTTCCAAATCATTATCAATCTCAACATTTGACTTTTTGTGTTTTTGCTATTCCCAAAAGTCATTCTTTCACTGCATTACAGCAGAAAACTGTAATGCATATTTTGTGTGTGTATATCTGTGTTTATTTACAGTAAATCATGCATGCAAATCTGTGATTCTACAAATAGGCTTCATTTTATATGTATTCTTATTTTTATTTGTTTTGTGTGTACATATGACATGCTTTGGACTTTTTAAATTTACACTTGTATTCAATTTTCAATACTTTTCTCAGCTAATGTATATATATTTTCCTCAAACCTGAATTAATGAGATTCATTTATCAGTTGCTAAAAAAATAAGCTAAATCTGGTTAAAGGGCACCTATTGTAAAAAATTTTCATTTCCTTTGGTGTGTAATGTAAGTGTGTATTACATGTTAAGGATATGCAAAAGGTACAAACCCCAAAGTAAACAATGACGCTTAAGTTATCTTCTCCAACAAAAATCTGTTTTCTTGGACGACAACAAACACACGGATTGTAGGCAACAGTTTACTTCATAGGCCTGTTGACGAAAAAAAGACCGACATTACCATAATTCATCCCGCTTCAGACTCACAGCCTGTAAGTTAACTCCTGTTAGCATTACCTTGTGAGTGAATCTTTCAAATATGTTCAGGAGCATCACATTTCCGCATCACAATTAACTGGCCAATCAGGGACACAAAGCTTTTCAAATCAATGAGTTTTAGGGATGTAATGATTCAATCACGACTCAATCGCGGTCCCCATTAAAAATGCCTGTCTAATATCAATTCTGAATCGCGATTCTTTGTTTTATGCACAGCTTGTGTGTGTACTACGGCATTAGGTCAGTAGGAAGTCCTTATCAATCTAAAATCATTATGAGTCGGAGTCGTTTATTACGTGCATTTAAAAAGCCACACTCGTTAAGCAAAATCATTCAAAATATTCTTTATTATCATGAAAATACCTGAAACAATCTGAAGAACAGTGTATAAATATTCCTGTGTAGACATTTCCTGGAATAGTGTTTGCAATGATACTTCTTGTGTGGCACAAAGGGAGTTTTTTTGCATGAGAGCGCCCCCTGGCGTTCGGATGTGCCGGTATTTCACCGTAATTCATTCAAATTCATTCATTGAGAAAACGCGGATTTGCACGGTTAATCGTTACACCCCTAATGAGTTTTGTACAAAATCTGTGCGTTTTAGGAAGAGAGTGAAATCTGGAGCTACAAAAATTTATGGTATGTGGACAAATAATGTGTTGAACCATAAACCATGCGAACACATTGTATTATACCAAATACACAAAATAACTTTTTTAGCAATGAAATAGGTGCCCTTTAACAAAGATTTTTCATGACACAAATTGTTTTATGTACACATTTGTAAATATTATACAATTCTATATTCTCTTGCATCAATAATCCATATACATGTATGACTGCTTTGCAAATTCATAGGAAAAAAATCCAGTTGATGAAGATTAAAGGACAGTCAGAAATTGAAGAGCAAAAGTTGTTTCATGGCACGAGCGTTAACAACCTTCACTCCATTTGCACATTTAATTTTAACTGCAGACTACCACAAAGTAAAAGAAGGAGACACACATATGGCAATGGTTTGTTGTGATATAATTGTGATATATTATTAATTGCTATTTTAAACAGAATATATCCAATACATATATGTTTCTTTCTTTTCAGGGACATACTTTGCAAAACATGCATCCTATGCTGACAATTATAGTGAAATCAACACTCAGGGCACTAAAATAATGCTGCTTGCTCGAGTTATTGTTGGGAAGTACAAAACAGGAAGCCGTGATTATTGTACACCTGATGATGATGAAAATGAATACACATATGATAGTTGTGTAGACGATACTCGTTATCCAAGGATTTTTGTGATCTTTGATTCCAATCAGATCTATCCTGAGTATGTGCTTGAGTATCGCTGATAATGATATTGGTGAAAGTAACATAGCAACAGTGAGTTTTGGACAAGCTAAAATGTTTTTAAAACATACCGTATAATATAACATAACATAAATACAAAAGTATCCAGTGTAATTTGACACCAAGTTGTCTTTGAAGAATACCATTTAAAGTTTGGCGCCCTATTTATTCCATAGGTTAAGTTTAGTTTCATGTGCTCACGTAAAACTTTCATGTGCAGAATTTAAAATTAAGTTTAGGTTTGCGTGCGCACTTGAAACTATCGTGTGTGCACGTGAAACTAAACTTTATTTAATTTTTGCTCCATGTCCCCTTAGGGGCTCCATAGTAATCCAACCCAAAAACTGCAAGATGTTTTGTTGGTAATGAACTTTAGATGACAAAATTATGAGTTGGCTCAGGATGTGAGAACAGAACACATCTAAAGTAAGAATAAAAAAATTAACAGTACAAAAACAAACAAAAAAAGTTAAAAAATAAATATATTTTTTGTTTGTTTTTTACTTTGCCTGTTAATGTGCTTTATCTGTTGGTTAATCTTTCTTAAAGCTGCAGTCTGTGGCTGAATAATTAAATATGGGGTGAGTGTTTAAATAAGACATTTATTATTTTAATGTACAACTTAATCATCTCTCTGTGATTAACAGGCAACAAATATTCAGTCAAAGTAGTCTTCAATGTCAATATTAGGGTCAAGCAGATGTTCGCCATATCGGGACAAGTCCATTTGGTTGAGAATGAGGTTCTCAAAGGTTTCTTCTAGATCAGTCTCTCCAATAAGGACGGCCCCAACCATTCGGCCTCCAGACAGAACCACCTTCACATACTCCTGACCTTTAGTACAGCGAAGAAGAAGCTCATGGTCCTGACCCAATCCCTGTGCATTAAACTTTCCCAGCAAAACCACCTGTAAAACAAAAAGTGTAGAATGAACATGATTTAGAAAAATGTTAAATCCTAATGTAAGTTAAATGTTCTACCATTTGCAATAGTGTCTGCTAAATGAATGTGATCTGTGCTGACAAAAAGAGTCAGAATGCGCACCTTTCACTTTGAGCTACATGCAAAAGAAAGTACAAATGTCGATTTTGGTTGAAATTGAGGTTTTCATAAAAATAAGTACATTAAGCTTTCATCTAGTGATCCCAATTCTCTAAATATTCATTAAACGTCTATTATTATCTTAATTTGTAAGTTTTTTGAGATATGTATCAGCCCAAATGCTTAATCTAATACATAGATGCGTGTCCATCCACATGTGCATCTGACATTTTGGTTTCAGTTTTAAAACTCCCAGGAATTCGAAAATAAAGTGCAGGACTTGCTTGATGTTGAACATATAGTTTTCCTGTATTGTTTTTGACTGTGTGTGTGTCAAATCTATTAGTTTTACCAGTGATTTTAAGGTATAGATGTGGTGATATTGTTTTTTAACCTTTAAAAATCTTTTACATGATTTTTCTCAAAACTGACTTTGCTGACTCTGTCAACTTCAAACAAATCATGTGTCCTTTTGAAGTTTATTTAATAGAGAATAATTCAATAATTAAAAAGTTTAAGTATTTCCACCTCACCTACAGATTCACAAAATATAAAGAAAAACCTTCTTAAAAAACAGACTGGCATCTTCTAATATGGATGTTTATTTAGTACATTTATTTTATTAGTACACCTTTGTGGGTTTAATATGGAAATGGATTGAACTTTAGCTTAAAATAAATGTTTATAAGATATTTTTATAAAGTTAATTATTGTGGGTATTTTAGGTTGTTGAATGGGGAATGTAATTGAACAGTATATAACTAAACAAAGGTAAAAATAAGAAAAACTCTTGTACATTACAGCAATTAAATAGGCATTCTTATTAAAATTGAAAGATGTAGTATTTATGTTTTGTGCTGGGTTTGAATCAATTTCCTAAAAATGCAATAAATTCAAATATTATCATTTCAATAAAGTGCCGCAGGGATGATGTATTTTTGTAGGCTAACCCAGAAGTTAGCAGGATACTGGTTCCCTCGCAAAATAGCCCTTTCATTTCCCCATAGACTTTTGGATTATCACAAAAATAATGTTTAACAAAAGTTTATGACACTTATATGTTTTGTCCAACAGGTTAATCTTCACAGATGAATACACATTTTATGTGACTTTTGAAATTTCTTTAAATTTCTCAGAAATTAAATTTCTATTGAACGCATTTACACTTAAAAATTCATAAAATTTGTATTCCTCTGTATTTTTCTTAACAGATACTCTTATAATCCAACAACATCTGCAAAATGTCTACACACACAAAATAAAGAGAATAAAAGGAATAGACTAACAAGGAGAGCTAGAGTTTTGAAATTGTGACTTAAACAGAGGCAATTACCTTGTAGTTAAAGAACTTGGTGATGTGTGAGAAGAGCTCAAAGCAAAAGTCCAGCTCTATAGACTCCTCTAGCACTGCTGCTGCCATACAACGTGCTGCGTACCAGCCCATCTGACGCGCCTGAGTCCACAAGCGCATCTTACCAACACAAACAAAAAGATTTTGATCGTATTTCTTTATTTAAAATAGACTTACATGACTACATGTTACACAAGTTCAAAGCTGCAAATGTACCTGTTGCCAAAGTGCACTGGGCTTCCAGCCTACGGTACACACATCTCCTGCTGCGTACACATCCTGCTCTGATGTCTGCATGTGATCGTCTACTATGAGTCCATGATCTGCTGCCAGCTCAAACTATAGGGGACAAATAAAACTATTTAATATAAAAAAACTTTAAAAATATACTGTGCCACACACAGTATAGCAGCGAGCATAGTAATGTATGTCATAGATGATCACTTTTAGTTGACCATGAAGATGAAAGACAGAGAATTGAGAATTAAATAAGCCAGATTTGTAATGAAAATGAATTTTTACATTGTTGCCATGAAGAAATGGATCAGTGTTTGGCACCACGCCTGTTGCGCTAACAATGAAATCACAGCCGTAAGTCTTCCCATTGGTTAGCTGAACATAAACTGGCCACATGCCTACAGAAAGAAACAGATATTTGTAGGTATTGTTTTTGGTTATTGTTTGGAGATTTAATAGTAAAACGTTGGTTAACTTTGGTTTTATATTAACCTAATTCAGATTTCTCTGTGTTGAGATCAGACAGAAGAAATTCTTGCTGTGTGTAAATCTTCTCAACTTCACACTCATATTCAATATGAACCCCACTGGAACTCTGTGAATTTGAGATTAAACAATGAGATTAGGGTGAAAAGAGCTAATCAGCAAAAGCAAGGGAATGCCATAATTGACCAATCAATTGCATGGATTTGTGCAACAAAATGCTGGTATAGTGAAACAGAACATGAATCCAAACCTTCTCTGCTCCTCTCAGTTCAATCCCTTCATGCCAGTCCGGACCCAGGGCACTGCTAAGCTCTCCTAAAACCCCACTCTGGCCTGCAATGAAACACACTTCAAGTCAAATATCTGGACAAAAAAAATTCTGTCCAAAAACTGCCACAAGATGGCAGAAGTGCACAATGTTTCAGAGTGCCTATTTTTTGTGTGCCCTAGACCAGTGGTTGTGAAACATTTTCAGCGTGCTTATTTCATCAAATACTCTGAAATATCAGAGAAAGCTCTTACATATACAAAACACTGTGCACAATGTTTACTAACTACACAAGCAGCGAACTCTGATTTAATATTATTGCACATTTGAACCCATTATTTCTCCCGTTCGTGTTTAACCGACAGCAGGGGGACTCATCCACAGACCACCCTCTCAGAAAATAAGGACAGAAGCGGTCAAAAGTGGACAAAAGAGACGGAGTAAAATACCAGGTGCTAACACGAATGGGTCTCTTTTGTCCACTTCTGATCCTATTGCGAGGCTCAACATAAAGGACTGCCCAGTGCTCCAGGGCAAGCGTGAGAGACGTTCGGGCCAGTAAAAAGTATTGTCACTTTCCCGATCATGCCAGTGCTTCACCCTCAGTCACTAAAATATATTTGCATCAATTATATTATTTGACATCTTGGAAGCAGACATTTACTTGGGTAAAACACGACAAAAGAAACAATGCAATATTTTGCACAATTTGCTGTCAGTTTACAGGTAGGCTAAAGAAGAAAAGTTGGGAGCTTTTTTCGTTGGAATATGTCTGTTTTATATGTATACAATTATATTTGACTTTTTAATTATTTTTTTTAAATATGTGACACTGACATTTTTTTTATTGGGGCCAGTGAAAGTTTTGGCAGGGAAAGGGAAAAGCTGAACCACTGGACTATTGAAATAAAGTGTTACTGAAACAAACCAGTTTTTGGTGAACTCATACCTCCAGTCTTTTCCGTAGTGTAACGTGCTCTCTTGCAGGCCAATGATCTGTCTTTCTTTTCAGCTTCCAGTGATGGAATGAGAAACTGAGCAGCTCCTGCATCAAAGAATGTGTTTCCTATGGCTTTATCTTTTATCGCCCAAATCACCTCGCAACCCTCTACTTCATATCTGCAAAAATATATACAGTAGCATACAGTATATAAAAGAACAATGTATTTTAATCAGTGGGTTATGACCCAAATATTAATATTAATGCAAATAATACAATGCATGTTCCCATATAAGCATGCAGAGTGAGAACAGCAAACTTAGCAACTTTTAAAATGGGATTAAGAACTATATCATCTGTTGTTGATATCATAGACCATGCATCCAATAAAACTTTGTAATTTATGGACTTTGGGGGTATTTATTTAGAACAAAGTAACAATGGCAAGCTGAGAAACAGAAGGAGAAAAACAGGACACAGATCAAACTTAGGTGTACCTTAATATCTTTTAGAGGGTTTGTTTAAGTTACTCACACCAATTCTAAGGCGATCCCTCCATTTCCAACAACCACTATCCTCTTAGCCTTTGATAAACGCTTTTGAAATTCCTGTGAAAACATTGTGTGCAGAATATTTGTCTGAATTCTCAATCTGACTGTTAGAGGTGCACCAATAATTGTACACCGATCATCTTCAAATTGACTATGAAAGAGTTCCAGTGTACCTGAGCACTGTCTGTATCTCGTATGCCCAGAACGTGTGGGTTGTCCTGGGTTAGAAGCTTGGGTCTGGCCCCGCTGCAGAGACACAACTTCTTATAGTGGAAAGTCTGTCCATTGTCTGTTTGCAATTGCTAAAGAAATGGACAGCGTTGTTAAAATCCAAATAAGTAATTTAAGCATAATATGTGGTTGTGTGCTTTAACATACATGTTCCTTTACTTGCAGCAGTTGTACTGCAGACTGTACGATTTTAAGATTGGGATATTTTTCCTCTAAAACACTGGATGGCTGTTCCTCTACATTGAATTCCTCCAAGGTCTTTGAAACCTACATTTGGAGAATAATACAAAAACTTTAAAAACTGCCATGTGATTACAGTAAATAAAATATCTACATTACATTTGCACTTAAAAGTAATAAAAAAAAAAATTTAAAACCTGTTTGAAATTTGTAATCGTCTTTACTAAGGGAGAGGCTGTCAGAAGATAAATCCCTTCAGATGGGAACTGCGATGCGAGCTGGAAAATGAGAAAGACAGTGAAGATCAGCTATCAGATCTGTTATAACTTTATTAATAGATTCGTAACGAGTGTGTACCTGTTCTGCACATGTTACTCCTGCGATTCCTCCTCCTACGATCACAAATGTGACTTTTTCTGAAGCCATTGAACTTTAGCACATGGTTTTAGCTTCGTGCGCAACTTTCACATCAGTGTGAATGACAACGTCTCTCTACGCTTTCTTTTTTTAATAGATTACTGCTGTCCTTGTTATATATACAGTATTATATACAGTATTATATACATCAAGTAAGACATTTATAAACAATGCTTGACTATGCGTATTCCGATTATTTTTAGACTGAACAGACTTCCTTGTTTACCTAATCAGATGACTACGGAAAGCGCCGAGGATCAAAATGGTTTATGGACGGCAGTACTGAGATGTCAGAGATTTATTTTAAACCCCGTTAAATGTATTGTTGAACTGGGGTGCGTTTCCCAAAAGCATCGTTAACTACTGTAACTATGGTCGTTGTTACCATTGAACTTGCGACCATAGTTGATTTCGGGCAACGCACCGCTATGTAGTACTTATTTATTATTATTGAACAATTGACAGTAGTATAAATATTACAGCAGTGTATCCAAATATAAATTGCATGAAAAATGAACAAAAATAACACAAAATTAAATAATTTAAAATGAAAATAAAGACATTGTTGCTAGGGGGGAAACAAAATATTATATAAAAATATGAAAATAATTACATGCCTTTAGAAGCTGACAGGCTTTCTGTTTTTTTTTTTTTTAGGGTAATATTAGATCAACATAGTGTATAATTTCTTCTTTAAATATTGTAAAGCATGTTTTTTGGCCAGAGAATTTACATTTATGTATATGGAATTTTGCCATTAAGATAACTTAATCGTGTATGTGTGAATTTGTTTGTCCTTCTGATTTACAAATTGACCTAATAATACATGTTTCCAAAGTAAAGCAACATTTTTGTCAATATTTTCAACAATGAAGTCAAGTATGTAGTACTAAAAATGTGGAAAAGTGGCTGGATTAGGCACTGGAGCCACCATTGCCCCGCCCCTAACACAATCGCAAACATCCATTCATGTATTTTTTTTTATTTTTTTAGATGAAATCTTTACTGGCTGTCACTATACAGGTATAATGCTTTTTTATTATTACAAGTATAAACAAGAGCAACTTGTTTCAACAGTTCTAAACAATGATCGATTAAATAAACACAATAAAAGAATAAAGTAGGAAAGGAATGATCAACAAAGATTAATAAATGCTCTAAGTGTACTTCAAAAAGAAAAATTCCACTAATGATGTATCACTTTTGAAATGTATGAAATTTTAAATGTAATTTGCTCTGTTTTAATGGTTGCCTAGCTTTTGTGAGTCACAGGCTAAAAATAAACCGAGAGTGTCAAATGTGTCAAAACAAGTGAAAATTTGTCAGGCCCAACGTATGCCATTTAAAGTGTTATCTGAATTATCGCATCATTGACATGACCTTTAAATGTTGATATGTTGATAATGTTGATATGCCCCTTGGACGTGTTAAAACATTGCTCCAAATCTGGAACATCAGCTCCCTTATTTGACTGCACATTGAACAGCTGTCCCTGGACATTAGGATGACTAAAGTTCGTTGGACAGAAGCTAATATGGAGGTCTGGGCTTTAAGAAATATTTCAAGTAAGCCTATTTTTAACATCATGTGGATGTGGGATGCTCTATTAATTCAGCTTTTATTAAAAGTTAGCAATTCCAGCGTTATAAATCTGGCATTTACAGTCAACTTGATTATTTATAGTAACTCCTCACTATTTAAGAAAGTTGAAATTAAAATGTAAAATGATTAAGTGTGTTTTTACAGTGAAGGGGATATCAAAGAGATCTCAACACTTCTCAGAACTCGGACTATATTGTATTCTCTTCTGATCAGTTATGCATGAACCATCAGAAATATTATTTATATTGAAAACCTATTAACAAACCTTTCATTACACTAATTAAAGAGTACAAGTTAATTATCCACATTAAATAGGGAGTCAGAGTAGTAGGCATCTTCCTCTCTTTGCGATGTCTGTGTAAGTAATGGATCTGATAGCCTTGTATGCCAGCCATATTAACTGCATTAAACAGTGTCTGTAGCCTTTAACCTTTACTGGACTGAGTGTGGACATCCACGTCATTATGACAGATGTGACCAAAGCCAATCCTGCTATCTCCTGCTTATTAATACAAAAGCCACCCTGGCTGTTTGATACGCTTAGATTAGAATAGAAGTAAAGTCACGCTGAAATAAAAAACATATTTTGTATAACGTCATAATAATTAGATGATGAGATTAGATTAGACACAACACTCATTATAATTATGTGTCAGGATGTTGAAATTTATATTTGTCCTAATTTTGTTTCTTATTTTATTCTCATTACTGTTAAAAATGTAATGTTTTTATTTATATAAGCATGAAATTCATTTGACAATTACAAAAAGTAATGAGGTACCAGGGCAAAGTAATGGTATTAAATACTAATGCAATGGTACTTTGATTTACAATAGTGGCCAAAAGTGATCTATTGACATCTGCTCTCTTTGTTCAAATATTTTGTCAAGGGTGTATTAATTTTTTTTGTATGTTGCATTGGTGTGTTTGCAGTATACTGAAGCACTGCTTTGGGAAGAATTTGCGGAAGCTTGGCAAAAAAATGACGCATAACTCAAGACTTTTTTTTAATTTATTATAATGTACAAAAAAGGCAAATACTGTATGCTGTGATTTGCCTTTTTAGTCTAATTATTTTGTTCAATAAAACAAGTGTTTTGTGTTTTTTGTGCCTCACACCTAATATTTGGCTGGTTACATCACTTTGGGTGCCTACTGTATACCATGGTGATTTGAGTACAATTATTACCATATTGGCAACAAGGTATATAATACTACAAAAGTACATTTCTAAAAAACAATGTTGTGGTGGTACTATCGAAATCTAAAGCCAAACTTTTAAATAATAAAATATATCATCATTACAGATGCCAATGTCATAAATGGAAATGCTTTGACATGTTCAGGAAATGACCTTGTGGTAACTTTCATTACATCTGATGTGACATGCCATTGTCCTGTGCTTCTCTGCTTGATTGATTCATCTGTATTGTTGCTGGCCATCCACATTCATACATTTCATCCATCACTGGCTATATGAAATCTATTCATCAAGTTACAGATTGTGTGTCTGCTAGCAGAAGTGGCGTTCGGTATCAAAAAGCAAAAGAAAAATCTTTCTGATATAACCACACTGTAAAAAAAATCCGTAGAAATTGCAGCTGGGTTGCCGGTAATTTACCGTAGATTTAAATTTATGTTTTTTACTGTCAATATTTTGTTCAAAGTTAAATGAACATTAAACATTTACAAGTCTTTGTCTTTACAGAGTAAAACTAAAAAAAAAGCATCAAGCAAAACATTCTGGGAAACAAAATCTGAAGCAAAAAACAGAAAAAGGTTGATGATGATTTCTGGTTCCCAGAATGCTTTGCATAAGGCTGTTATTGCATAGTTTTATTCTGTAAAGATAAAGACTTGTTAATATTTAAAATTTATTTAACTTTGAACAAACTCTTGCCAGTAAATAACATAAATGTAAATCTACGGTAAATTACCGGCAACCCAGCTGCAATAACATTGTAATTTCTACTGAATTTTTTTACAGTGCAGTAAAATGTGGACACAATGACATTCACTGGTGATGAACGAGATGTTTTAAGAGATGCCATGTTGTAGTGGGTTTAAAGGAGAAGAATTTGTGTATCTCAATATTATTTTTATATATGCTTCAACTATGGTTAACTGTTTTGTGACGCTGCTTTAACACAGTATCTGCATAATGTACACGTGAGGTTAGTTTCAGAATTCAAGAAGATAAACCACATACAAATACAGTCATTTAGCTGGGAGCCTATCGTTCAGAACCATCACAATTTCCCATTATGATTTGTGACATGATTGTCAAATATTTACATACTCGAAATGTAAACTCTGCATTTAACCCACACTGCGTGAGCACATTACATGCATTACAGTAAAACGATTACGGTATTCACTTACCTAAAATGCTTATCTTTCATGGTCATATTACTCATGCAGGTTTTTTCTCTTTATGTCTCTAATGGATGTCCTGATGTAATAGTTTGTCTTTCGTGTGCGTGTGTGTTTCATGTAATGGGATGAATGATCCATGAATCATACAATATGTCATTTTGTTAAATTAACATTTAAATGATGTGTAGTCCCATACTGTAGCTTTCCCTTTCATGAAATGTGCCACCTGACTTTTACCTACATGTGTTTTTGTGTGTATTGCAGAGGCCCTTATAACCAAGTACTCTTCAATATTATTAGATACAGTAAATAGGGTCAGAGGTCAATAATGACTTATTATGGTACACAAAATAACTCTCTTTTATGGCTCATATAGCAGATGCTCAACAATAATAGCTTACAGCAATCCATGTATAGCACTTCAGGTGGCAAATGTTGGTGTGCATTAACTTTTTTCGGCGTGTTCATTAAACACAGAAATGCAGGGCTCTCAATCCCATCAGACAGTGTCAGGCCAGGTTTCTAGTTAATGGTTGTGGGATTTTTAATCATATCTGCAACACACAGTATTTGACTTTTTTGATCAGTTTTAATATTTTGTATTTTAATGTTTGTTCCAACTGTAAATGTTGGGTATGCACATATTATGCATACTAATTTTGCTATCCTCTCTTGACTTGCATCTCTTGCTTTGAGATGTTTTAATTTTTTTACCAGCAGTTAAAAAGTTGTTTGGTGATTTTGGTGATACTGTAGCTCACTAGAAAATGCACATCATAGACTCATAAAAGTAATAGTGCTGAAGGTATCATACTGTAACAGCAAATTCAAGAGAAGAACCATTTTGGCTCCTCTGTGAGGTTCTTTAAAGAACCGTTTCTCTCTTACATTTAATTTAATCTGAAGGATCTTTTAAACATCACAAAGATTATTTTGAAAGGTTGTTCAGATGTTAAAGGTGCTTTTAGAACCATTGAGACAAATCTGGTTCTTCAATTGCACCATGAACCACCTTTATTTGAAAGAGTTTCAATGCACTGTAAATCCCTTTTGAAAGAAGCATCTGCCAAACATAATTTTAATGACATTCAGCAGATAAATTCATATTGTATAGATGTTTTTGGTTTATTACAAAAATCAAAACAAAATGTGAATTGTTTTGCTATTTATATTCATGTTCTTATCATACATTTTACTTATATGCCATCACGTCAAAGTGTTTTGCTGTTCGAACCTTATCATCATGCAAGGTTTACCAGAAACCGTAATGATTGTTAATACTGAAAGGCACTGGCTTTCAAATGGTTAACACAGAAAAAAATTGAAATGCAATATAAAACAGAATCATTTTATCAGCTATGTTACACTTATTTTATACTGTTCCCCAGGGTTAGCGGTTGAACTTGAAGGGTACATAAATGGGTGGCTGAAGGAGGTCTCTTTTGCCATAAGCGCTGGATCCCACGTTGGTTGGCGCATAGACGGTGCCGATGGTGTTGCTGGATCGGACCAGGAAATCTGCTAATCTCTGTGTGACACAAGTGGCTGTATTGCACTTCCTTTTTTCTATATGATGACTGTTGGGGTAGTTCAGAGAGTTAGTTAGACTTCTGTACCTTTATAATTTACAAACAATTGGACAACATTACAAAAGCAATAGTGTGTGCAAAAGTACAACAGCATCAAAATGTGAAAAGTGACATTGATGTCAAGTATAAAGCCCTATACCTGTTGAGTGCAGTCAGCCCTCTTTGGGTACGTGGTCCTGTGAAACTCACAAAGGGATTATTAGACAGATCTGTGTCCAGCCAGCCATCACCCTCTCGCAAGTCATCTTCCTTGTCATTAGATGATAGGAAGTACCTGTCGACAAGAAGAGGCCCAAAGCACCGTCTCATTCAGTGCTGCTTACAGATTGTCTGTCAATATGACACTATTAAAGTGTCTATGACACTTACTTACATTCACACTTCTAACACACAATATCTTCCAAAATATTGACTACCTCATGTAAACTTATACTTTAAAATTGGTATCTAAAATAGGTTTTATTTATTATTGTTTATTATTCAAAATATAATGTAATATAATTGAATTAACCTAAAAAAAAATGTTTTGTACAGTGTATAGTGTTTACTCAACTTTTACACTCTATGGAAAAAAAATGACACACAAGTTGACACTGGGACGGTACTATTTTAAAAGGTCCTAATATGTGCAGTACACGTATGTAAATGTGTACTTTTTGAAAAAGTACCACCCCAGTGACAGTTTTTGCACCTATCTTTCTAAGAGTGCAAAAAGTTTGCATACACATACATATTATTATTTTTTTGGAATAGTAAATTCAACAAAGCTCTAAAATATCTGGTTTCAATGATATACTTATTCTTTCAAAAATGTAATTTAATGTAATGCATTTGTAAATAAATTAAAATGTCAATCACTTTTAATTCAGAGTGCATCTAAACTGGGGTTCAGCAGACTCTAAAAACTTAAGAAAGTAAATTTTCTTTTAGGAAACTTGACCAAAAGTTTATTTGAGCAACCAAAAATGATATTAACACTTTTATCTTTAGGAGAGTAGTCAAAACTGAATTGAATATTCTACCCTAAAAATTCACTGGGTTGGTGGGTTAAAATATGGACAAACCCAACTGTTGCTTTAAAAAACCTAGAAAATGTCCATATTTTGCTCAAACAAGACATGCATTTTCAGAGTTTTTTATATCGGTGAATCCCTATAGACTACACACTGTAAAATTTTTTTATTCAAATAACCTAAAAACAAGCATCGAAATTAACAAGTGGTATGTCAGTCAAGCATATTTAACATTACTGAAAATCTGAATACCCTGAATTGAATACGTTGAATTGAAAGAACTGAATACAAGTAACTACACTCTTAAAAATAAAGGTGCTTGAAAGGTTCTTCATAGCAATGCCATAGAACCATTTCTGGTTTCCCTAAAACCTTTAAAAACATTTTTTTACCTTTATATAATTCATTATAATTTTATAAATTCATAATTTTTATACCTGTGAAACAAAAAGGTTCTTTATGATACCACTAAGCATAAAATTGTTCTTCATTCGTAAAGCACCTTAATTTATAAGAGTGTATCAGATAACAAAAAAATCTTTTCTTTATACAATGGAGAATCAAAAGACTTACCTATTATGAGGAACTGTGGCAACACAATGCAATATCACAAAGAAGAGCACAACCTGGACAGGCAGCTTTAGATGATACATGGCAGATATCTCAATAGTCTAAAGTAAAAGAAAAAAGAGCATTATTTATTTAATTAAAGATAATAAAAACATTCTGTTAATCTCAAAAATAAAATTGAAATTTCCAATGCAAAGCTCAAGTAACTAAGCTATAGGAACACATAATTATTTTTGTATTAAATTGCAGATTTTTTATTATCCAATAATGTGATGTTACATGTCAAAACTTCCTAAATTTCTCATACAGTGAGTGGTGTTGAGCCTAATGGTCAATCAAAAGTTTGCAGTTATTATGTAAAGAATAAAAGAACTCACCAACAACAGTTTTTAAACCAGTGGACAGCAACTTGAAAAGGTACTGATGTTTCGATGTTGTTCACACATACACTCACTCCATCCCCTCTGTTATAGGCTCCTACACTCAGACACTTGTGATGTCATCACACTCCTCCAAATATAGCCCTGCATTTCTACCCAATATCAGGGGGGTTTGGACATGGGGGTTAGCTTGAAGAATTCAAACTCACATTGTGGGTCAGAAGTGATGTACACATTCGTCACTACCTTCGTCATCATCACCATCACCACTGTCATCACGTCATAAAATTTATAGATGAGTGATAAAAAAACAAAAATCAACACATTTTACTTTACATTCATGAATTAATGTGGCTATAAATGTCAATTTCTGGATTCACTCTTTAATTAGAATTTACCAAAAAGCTTTTCAATCGTTTTTTTTATTATTATTTAAAAATATCTATGTCATTATATTGTCCTGGGTGTCCCTAAAGATACTGCATTGTACTGTGACAAATTAGACTTATATAACTGAAGTGTACTGTAAAACTACATGAAATAACATCAGCTAATGTTGTTATTAATGAAAGTTACGTGTTGCAGAAAGAATCTGGCTATTGTATAAAGGATCACACAGCCTTGCTACAAACTCAATGTTATTTTGCATAATATGTAGCTTATAGGTTACACTAGAAAGACTAGAGTGACACTTACTGTACATTGCTTTATTGAAATATACTGCCCCCATGTGTTGTAATACATACATTGTATCTCAAAAGCATAATTTGCATCATAGCAAATGTGTACTGTAGATATTTTTAAAGGTATATACTTTATGTACTGGGCAACCTTATTATGAAAAGTAAAGTTTTTAACCACACTGATATTTTAGATGTCAATGTTGTCTTGTTGAAAATACCTAAAGTCTCTGTTAAAGTTTGTAAAAAAAAAATTTTCATAGTAAAGTCCACATTTCAGAATGGTCACGTCTATAAGAAACATCATACAAAAAAATATTATTAAAAAATATCTATTTTAAGTGGTGAGCTTATAGCTGTTTGATTGTCATCAAGTCTGTTTTAAATGTTTATATTAGACTGACTTTTTAAAATAACTATTTATATTTTTGTTAAAAAACAAAAATTTTATACTTGTTTTTCTATTTTAATATTGACATTTAAGACGGTTTCATCTGCAGCACGCATGTTATCACATTTACGTGCCCGAGCCAAAGTTCAGAACTTCCGGTCTTTGCTTGTTTATCGGTCTGACTTGTGACTAAAGTGACCTTTGACAAATATACTAATATACGTAAACATTTGAAGGGGATCAAAAGAAACATTTCATAAAAGTTGTAAAACCAATACCCATTCTTGTCTTAGGACAACTTTTTATGAACTTCATCCTCTCCAATGTTGACTAGTGTAAAAAATTTTTTGGTTTTCTAAAGACGGGGAGATGGCGAGCATGGATCACTGCTGTACGAAGAAAGGTTTGGCAAGAATTCAAGGATCTGTAGATAACATTGTATACAATCATTTTACACAGTAATGTCAGTGTAGTTTTTGATACGCTTTAGCCATGATTTAAACTGAGGTAATTTACTTGTTATTTATTTAGCTTGTTGGTTCTTTGCTGAAGTCTAGTGGAAGTTAACTTTGGGCCACAAAATCATTATGTTGTTGCTGATGAAACCGTCTATAATCTATAACCACTAAAAAAATTATTATGTGTATCAATGCATCATAAAAACTCCTCCTTTAGAGCTTTCTGAAACTCATGATTGTCCTCAGCAGATGATTTATTTAAAGCCTCTTCCAGTTCTGGATCACACACCGCTGGTTTCTGGAGTTCTAGGGATTCTTCAGCTTGTTCCTTTTTTTTAATGTGTGTGACCGCTATCCAAAACAAAGCGTAACCAAACACCCGCAGACAGGCGACCAGTCCCAGAAACAGCAACCTGAAGAGAGAAAAATAAGGTTGAATGTGCATTAATTATAGTCTATGCATTCATAAGAGCACTACATTTGTATATGTATATGTTTTTTAAATGTTCAATTATATTTGTGTTTTTCAAATTTCATACTGCATCAAACAATTCAACTTTGGTTTATAAAAACACTCAAATTATTTTCTTGTAAATGCACCATAAAAATTGCACTGTCTTTGTCTGCTCACCTGAAAGTATGAATGTCATATATTCTGCACGCCCCTCTTCCACCACATTTTCTATTGCCCCATTTCAGACAGGTAGAGTCAATAAGTGCGCCAAAATAAATGGGTGCAGGTATGCCACCTTTAACAGAATGAAATTGAAAACAATGCTGTTTCAGATCTTAATGTGTTTGCCGTCAGAGACAAGAATTTTACGTGTGCAAAGAAAATAAATAAAAATCAACTCAGGGCTCTGTTGTTATAAACAATATTTAAAGTGTATTTTTTTCTGATATTAAACGTTTTTTATTTTTTATTTTGTGAGATTTCTAAGTAACTCACCCAGGACTCTTAAAACAAGCAGTAACATCCCAACCGAAAGAGACTTTAGTTCCGGCTCCACGCACCTGTAAGAACATGTAAGCTCAACATATAATGCATAAACCATTTTCTATGTCTGCAATAACCTGTTCTTCAAGAGTGCATAAAATTGCTTATTTACATGCTAAGGCAAACATTGTTTTTATTATTGTGTACAGTGGAGGTTTTCAAACTTTAGGTTGGGACCCACTTCTTGGTCGCACAGTGGTATAAAGTGGGTCCCACAAAGTCACACTTTTCTTTTATTAAGTTGAAACAACAAATCTTGTGTAAGCACCGGGAACTTCTGTTTCAAGAAAGTGAAGACTTGCCACAACAATAGCAACTCGCATTCAATTATCACATCTAGTTAATACCTTCAACTTATTTCTGAATGAAATGTAAAGTCAGACAGGATTAACCATTGAGTAACAGTAACTTATATTAATTAATCAAAACCTTAGTGAGATGATGAAGATGGGAGTGCTGCCCAGGCAGTACACAAAGAAGCTGACAGACTGAAGTGCCAGGAAGATGTAAAACATTTTAGCACAGTTGCTCTCTCGTGAACACTGTCCCAATGCTGCAGATGAGTTTCCTGCACTCGGAGCCCAGCTCTCGATACACGAACATTCATGGAAAGTCTGCAAAACAATGAAGGTAAAACTTCAGCTGATATTGATATATGGGTGACGGATTAATCATTTAATACAGATATGTGTTCCTGTAGGTCCATTTGCAGAATGCTGTGTCATGGGTTAACATAAAAGGTCATAGGTTTGATACCGAAGAAACATGCTGATGAAAATGTATAGCTTGTAATGCACTGCAAGTCACTTTTGGATCAATGCGTAAATGTAATGTATATTTTAGAATCTAGTCATACTATTTACTGTATAGTATAATTTTTTGTATTATTACTGATGTATAACTTGCTCAAAAACAGGCAATAACAGAACTTGTAAAAGCTCAGAATTTACTTTAAATTGTTTATATGTTTTATATCATTTTATATCCTCCAAATGTGACTTGTTCAAACTGATGCAGATCTTCAGTATTTTATTGCTATATCTTAAATGCAAACATCATTGTTTGTCCATTAAAATCATTATTTTTGTTTGTTTGTTTGTTTTGTCTCATCTTGAGGTTCCTGGCAGTCTAAAGGCCCCAAAATGATGACAACTGACTTGGACAATATATCATGTTGATAATCATCACATCATGAAAATACTTTTTGCAAATATGCTAAAGTTTCATAATATATTCTGTAAAAAATTCGTAGTATTTTAGTTGAATCAACTCAGATTCGCAAGTCATTTTAAAGGTGCAGTGTGTAAATTTTAGCGGCATCTAGTGGTGAGGTTGCGGATTGCAATCAACAGCTCAGTCCACTGCTCACCCTTCACTTTTGAAATGCATAGAGAAGCTACGGTAGCCGCCACCAGAAAAACGTCATTGTCAGAGACAACTTAGAAAAACAGTTTGTCCATTAAGGGCTTCTGTAGAAACATTGTGGCACAAAATGGCGACTTCCACATAAGGGGACCCTCGTGTATGAAGATAAAAACGTCTCATTCTAAGGTAATAAAAACAAAATGGTTCATTATAAAAAGGGATTTATACACCCCTGATAATAAAGTTTTGTGTATTATTTTGCATTTCTGTCAAGAGATCTTTCTAAAAATTACACACTGCACCTTTAACTATTATTAAGCTTGACAAGAGATGAGTTGTTATATTGGTAGTGTTTATTGTTGTAAATTATACATTTTGAGATAAAGTACTAAATTTATATTACTTACACTGAAAATATTTTTTTATTAAAGATAATAGGTTATATTTAGATATATTAATAAGATATTAAAGATATCAAGGTTATATTTTGTCAGAACGTTATTTGCATTATGAAGCATAACTTTACGTAGATAACAAAAAGACTTTAGTTTGGTTTTCACATATTGTAAGTCACAAAATAAATATAAAATTTGTAGATATCATAAAGAATTTGATGGCAAAGTATATTTCACCATATTCCTCCCTGTGCCATCGGTAGAACCACAGCCAGCATGGCAGGGAGAGATGTAGGTGATGCCATTCTGTCCACACACTGGATCCCACTGGCTGTCGGTGCAACCACATGCTAAGTTGCAGGAAGACAGTAAACCATCTATAGTTTGAACTTCCATGGAACTGCCACATAAACAATACACATAATGAAACAGAATCGCATTACATGCATTTAATAATGTTACCAACTTCAGGTTCGTATTTGTGACCAATCTGTGAAAACCCAGCTAAAGTCATTTTTTTGTGATTTGCTGTTAATTAAATCATCTTACATAATGTAAAGGACATTATGCGAGTAAGGTTAGAAAATTGAAATCAATAGGTTAAATCTAACTTTGATGCTCCAAATCTCATCATTAGATTATGAGACTTTAGCCTGGATTTCACAGACAGGATCGAATAAATTTTTTTATTTAATAAAATCCAAACTTCACAATACAATCAGTATGAGGGTACAAATAAAAATGAAATACCTTTGATATGGAGCTGTGACCCCAGCAACATCAATATTTTGGCAGCTGAGAGCAAAGTAAGGCAAAGTGCATAGAAATCCAGCAATAGCTGTATAGAAAGCCATTTTGGAGGCGCCCAGAAGACCCAGTTTAAACTTCTTCATCACCACCCCACTCAGAAAAATACCCAGAGCCACAGCTGGCATAGTAGTCACTCCTGCACACAGCCGATAATGAACCGCGTTAGTGTTTTTTTTTTTACAAATGTTAATATGTGAAGATATTTTGAGGAATAATGCCGGCTGTCACCTATGAGAAAGTTGGTTTTGGATGTGCTCTGTCCAAACTGCTGTTCCAAGTACTTAGGCACGTATGTTATAATTATGACAAAGGCGTTAAACATCATAAGGTTGGAAATCAAGTAGAGGAAATAAATCTTGTTTGAGAGCAAACGCTTCAGAGACGGACCAAACTCTGCAATAAGTAGACACATTTTAGACATGATAATTAATTATAATTAATAATTAAAGTTAATCTTTGTAGGGTTGACATGCTCTACCTTTGGCTATATCTGTCATGGTGGGTGTGTGTTGGTGCTGGTTTGAGGGGTGGTCTAGCTCAGCGCTCTGGGGGATTTCAGGCAGAGCTCGGGGAAGGCACCAGAAAGGCAAAGCAGTCAAAAGTGTCAGACTTCCTGCAACCACATAACCCAACCACCAGGCCCCAACCCACCGAGAGTCCTGTTGGGTGATGCTTAAACTTTCTGATAAAAAATATACAGATGAAAACAATTTACATCTGTGATACATTGATGGATGTATGCATGGCTTTACCAGTTGTGCGTTCTTGCAGCTTATTTGGTAGAGCATTGGCCGTAACCACACTTTAAACTCTGGGAGGCACCAAAACATGCAGAGCTATACCTGTATGTATACTGTACCGTATTTTAAGTCGCATAGTTTGGCGGGTCCTGGAACTTCTAGTCAGGTGCGACTTATACGTCAAAATTGTTTTATATGATAATCAAGAGAAACCATTACCGTCTATAACCGCGAGAGTCCGCTCTGCTCCTGTATTTATATAATTCAATGGGTTCAGTGATGCATAATGACATCGGGACCTTTTTGAACTTTGAGTGTCATCAGCATAACTATGATAATTAATTTTATTATTCTGAAGAATCTGACCTAAGGGTAACATGTAAAGATTAAACAAAAGTGGTCCGAGAACTGATCCCTGTGGGACTCCGCAAGCATATCCACCCTACCCGGTTCAGAATCTCCAAAGGTAACAAAGTAACTCTGACCATGCAGGTAAGATCTGAACCAATCAAGGACTGTCCCAAAGACTACTACAGAGTTTTCCAGCCTGTCTATAAGAGTTCTATGGTCTACAGTGTCAAACGCTGCACTGAGATCTAATAGAACCAGAACTGTTATTTTGAGTCAGTATTCAGCCGTATATCATTTAAAACTTTAATTAGGGCAGTTTCATTACTGTGATGTGGTTGAAAGCCTGACTGAAATTTATCTAAAATAACATTTGAAGTTATAAACTCGTTTAGTTGAATAAATACAGCCTTCTCAATAATCTTGGCTATAAAAGGAAGATTAGAAATTGGTCTATAATTTTTCATTATAGAAGCATCCATCGATCTCTTTTTTAATATGGGCTTAATAGCAGCGGTTTTCAAGGACGTTGGAAAAATTCCTGACTGCAAAGAACTATTCTCTATTTGCTGCAGATCTATTGCTATAGAAGAGTATAGCCTTTCTTCCAGGAGTTTTTGATCGATTAAATTAAAATGTGACATAGTAACCAAGTTATGTCTTGGCAGTTGTAATGACGGCAGAGAGTCAATGTTAGACTTTGTAGTACCAATAGTCCATCTAATATTTGTAATTTTTTCATTTAAAAACATGCAAATTCATTACATTTCGTAGTAGGTTTAAATTCTGATGCTATTTGCTGTATTGGATTTGTAAGCTTATCAACCATGATGGATAAAGTGCGGGTGTTGTAATGCTATTATTGATCATTGCCGTATTAAATATTGTAATGTACTTTCTGCTTTCCTACAATCTCTTTTAAGGACGCTTACCGCTGTGGTGATTCTCCATGGTGATTTCTGTTTCCTTATATTTCTCTTTACCTTCAGCGGAGCAACACGATTGATGACGTGTAATATTTTAGCATTAAAACTATCCAGGAGTATATCAACTGATTCAGCACTTACTGTTGGGAATCTGGCTATAGCTTCTGTAAACTGAGCAATGGTACTCTCAGTAATGTACCTTTTTTTAATAAGAACAGAGTTTACTGGCAAATTCAAGGTAGTAAATGATTAAAAAAAAGACACAAAAATGATCAGACAGGGCTAAATCTTTAACCTTAACAGAAGAAATATCAAGACCTTTAGAAATGACCAAATCTAAAATGTGACCATGAGTGGGTCCTAGCTTATACTCAACAGAGTCTGCATAGCTATTTTCATAATGGCAAGGACCCGGAACAAATCCCTTATTGTGGTAGCTGAGAGGAGGATGTAAGTAATAATTGTGGAGAGTGTGAATGGGTTAAAAATGATGGTGAAAAAGTTGGGTGTTGTTTAGCCCCTTTTTTGACCGGAGACAGGTTCAGAAGGCATTGGTTGTTCATAATTGGAAGAACTGGGATGAGTGAATGAATACTCTGTCCTATTTGGAATCCCAATATCGTGACGTATGTTATCTCAGATCCAGTTTTGCTTTGTAAAATGTCAAAAGACCCAGTGTGAATAATAATCTGCATATTGTCTGGATATGCGGATAGGATAGTTGGCAGCATTTCTGTTAACTTTCTAACCGATGTATCATGCACTGTCAGGTCTTTGCCATTCTGATATGTTTAGTTACCGTATATCATCTCCAATCAAGATCGTGGCTAAGTTATCAACTACAAAGTTTCTTCATTCCCCCGTGCTATTAGTAGTTTTAAGTCCATTTCTTGAGGGTTTTTTTTTACCTTTCAGGCTGCTGTTCTGTGATATTGTTTAGTTGAATAACTTGCCTTTCCAGATTGAATGTCTGTTCTTCGGCTTGGAATTTGTGAAATCATTTTCTAAATAAACGCGACGTTTAGTCCAGTGAGATTTATATATTTTTTGATGCAATTTATACTCCGGAGCGACTTAAAGTCCAGAAAATATTAAAAACATCAAACATGGCACGAGGGGGTCAATTTGGCCATTTTTGATTATTGGGGGTCTCAATGTCTATTGTGAAATGCTTTGGCATTAGCAACGCAAAGGTCATAGGTTTAATACCAGCGTTCATACATATCAATAAACTGTATAGCATTAATGCACTATTTGGTTGGTTAAATGTGTAAATGTGTAAAAAGCTATATTCTTAGTCAACTTACCTTGGCTTACTAAACCAATGTCCACATAAAGATTAGCACAGAGAGATCCAAGGGAGTAACCAAACAGTGGACCGATCACGCTAATTGTGTGTAGACACCCTATAATTCAAATGCACAGAAGGAAAAAAATAACTCTTTTACTGTATATTTGACTTGTATGCTTATACTTTATATATTATCCCAACATCAAATTATCATTTTAAGCTGTGAAGGTCGGCATTATGTAGTGCATTCTAGGTCAATGATGTGTAAAGGTTGTTGTGACAAATTACCACAGTTTACTATAGTAAATATTATGGTATCTTCTATAGTTTTTCATGTGAGAATGTTCCCTCCAACCTTCTTACCTCTCAGATCTTTTTTTTTTTTGAGAATCTTTTGTTTGTATGTTTTCTTTATCGTTCATCATTTATCTCTTATTATAACTCTCATCTTCAGTTCATTATTTTATAATCATTCATCATTTTATCATTATTTTATAATTTACTAATTCAATAGGTCTATTTGTTGACCATGTTTATCTCGTTGTGGCGTTAATCTTTTGACGTCATGCATTATAATGTAACCAAAATGTGGGTTTATTAAAACTATGACATTTGTACTGTTTTTAATTTTACATTCAAATTGTCCATGTTAATCTATTAATCCATACTGTAGATGTGTTTGTAGTCAGGGTACACTTTAAAATATATTGTATGTATAAACCACAGCAGTCTGTGTCAGTGTGATATAAACAGAACAACAATTTTCTCACCAATGTAGAAAGCAGAGTTTTCCGGGCGTGCATAGTCATCTACGAATGATATTCCCAAAGGCACAATGGTGGCTTCCCCGATGCCCCGGATAATGTTTCCCACCATAAGAACAACCCACATGGGCGAGCCTTCCTCTTCTCCGTTTTGACACCCTATACAACCCACACATTGTGCACTTTTATTTTAGGGGGCAATTTAAAAGTAAAACATCACTACAGTTACACCCACATGCATTTCATTACCAGAAACAGGCTGTTGAAGGGGATTCTGGGTGTTAGGTGAGCAGATAGAGCTTAGTGTAAAATTATCAGCATCATTAGTGTGGGAGGCAACTGTCTCATACTCATACCTGTTAGAAAAACAGACACAAACATGTAAATGCCAATAATAAATCTAAAATACATCTAAATAGTTAATCATTATTATAATTATTTCTCACCGTCCCATCAGAAAGTGAGGTAGCGACATTAACAGTGTGCCTACAGCCATCAGCAGAGCTCCTGCTCCAATGATCTTGGGCCTGTGAAATTTGGCACCAAAGTAGCTTACCACAGTAATGACCAACAGATTACCTGCAAGCAATTTATGTATTGTTTTATAGCACAAAAAAAGAACAGAAGATTTACAGCACACCAGTCTGGATCGCTCTCTGCACTTCAGTTGTACTGTTTAGTTCAAGCACTAATTCATTCACATTACAGCATCAGCAGTCTGACTCACTGGTATAAGTGCTCATCTAATGGGTGAACCTCAGCCCTCATTTTTCACTGCACGTCGACACACCTCAACTCACCCATTTCAAAGCTTCCATCGATGACGCCAACAGTGGAGCTCGAGATATCAAACCTTTTCTCAATCTGAGTGATGGTGCTCTTGGTGTAACTCCCCGTCAGAGATTTGGTGAAAAGAGCAAATGCTAGAACTCCCATAAAGATCTTCGCAAAAAAGACAAGTACAGATTTAATATGTTTATTATATTATATTTCAAAGGCTTATGATATTTGAAATCATTTTGAAAGCCAGAAAGAATTTAAAAGTATTTTGTTTTGCTCACTCGCAGCTTCAATTCACCTACTAAAAGTATGTGCTCTTTATGTGGGAAAACTACACAAAGTACATTTGAATGGATATCAAAAAAGGTATGCAAGTACTGGGAGATATTAATACATAATGAAAGTCACTGCTGTCACCTAAATGCATGTTGCATTTGTTAAAATCACACACATCTATAAGTACACTTTTTGCATTTTATTACATGCATTTTTTTTTTGTTATATTTACCTTATATTTTAATGTATTTATTCAGTAAAGCAACACATATTTTATTTACAAATTCAGTCCAATGTCGCAAAACTCCTCCTTCTCAATAATTCGTGAGTTGTATTAGATGTTAGTGTGTGCAAGAATCTGGGCCCGGTTGCATAAAGCACCTTAAGTGTAATTTTCCCTTAAGGTCACCCTTATATTTCCCTTAAATTTAACGGTGTTGCATAAAACAAAATACACACATCGGATCCTGAGGGGTTGCTACATAGGTACATAGTTTTCGAGAGTAGCTGTCTGGCTCAGCTGGCACAGCCTCTCCAGAGTGGCTTCACTGAGGTTTGATGATGACACAGCACTTCGTGATTGGTCGCATGATGACAACGATCATGTACGTTTCATGTTTAATCCAACTTTCAGTTCCATTAATAAAAAAATAATTTAATTTCATACAGTGAAAAGCTAGTATATCTTCATAATTCCAATATTTCTGTTATGTATACATGTATGTCGGGGAGAGCGGGGTTTGAAAGTACCATTTTACAGAATAACTTAACTTTAAAAGATAATGTTATAGACATAGATTTTTTTGCTGTGGGCAATAACTCACAAGTGTGGTCTATCAATACAAGGTGAAACCCTTAAAGTCTACTAATACTCTAATGACAGTTAGTTGATGTATATTTGCAAATTAATGAAAGTTAGTACACATGTAGTGGCAAAGTTATTTATAGTTAGTAGAATGTCTAAATTGGACCATCAAAATAAAGTGTAACCTACTTTCGACCGTACCAATCCCCTAAGGTGACATTGGAGTAAAAAAAATCTACAGTTTAGTTTCATGTGCTCACGTGAAACTTTCATGTGCTCACGCAAAACCTTCATGTGCTTTCACGTGTGCGCGCAATAGTTTCACGTGAGCACGCGATAGTTTTACGTGAGCACATGAAAGTTTCACGTGAGCACATGAAAGTTTCACGTGAGCAAAAGAAAGTTTTACGTGAGCACATGAAACTAAACTTTATTCAATTTTTTCTCCATGTCCCCTTAGGGGCTCCGTACGACCCCACCTGCAAGGACGAAAGTAACACACACGTGGGTCAAAGGTAACACAACAAAACAAGATTTTGTGTTACACATGTTTTTATTAAATAAACATGACTATGGCCTCGTTAATGCAAGCATATTTTGTACTTTATCTTTGTAAAAAATAATGAAATTACATTTTCATTTTAAATTTCAGTTTTATCAAATGTTTCAAAAGCAACCAACAGTACAAACTTAAATTGTTGAGAATAAAATATTTTTTCAACAGTTTGAACACTATGAAAATGAAAAACTTAAATCAAAATAATATACATTTTTAACATATACAAGTGTTACTTTCATCCCGACAGGATCTCCTCACATTTAAACCCGATTTACTTTTAGTTAAAAAAAACTCAGAGAGGTCAAACTTCAGGATTTGTTAGAGCACTAAATAACCTGTAGATTGATCAGTACTGTAACACATGAATTGAGAAACACAACGCTTTAGTAATTTACTTTTCATGGTTGAAAACACCTTTCTGGATCTACACGTGAAAAACGGCGAGTAAATAATGCAATATTTGTCAGGTCTGTCAAGGGTTTGTGCGCTAAAGATGATGTATTTTCTTAAAAGCTGCTTTGCAACACTGCAAAATTGTGAAAAGATCTATAAAAATAAATTTAAATGGAATTATTACCAAACATTTAAAGTTCATGAACTCTGAGAGGGTTTATCTCAACTAAAAGCAACACACAGTCCAACTCTCCTGTATGCAAGGGTCGTAGATTTGGTTTAAACATTGGGGGATGGGCTTTATGTTCTTGAATGTATGCACTCTCCAAATAAAATGTACAAGTACCTTTTACATAAAGGTCCTAATATGTACCATTTTGGTAGAGATATGTACCTTTGAGGTACCAGTATGTGCCTTTAAGGTACAAAAGCCCCAATGACAACTTTTATACCTTCTTGTTAATTTTTTCTGTGTATACAATGGAAGGGAAAGGTCAGCAGACACCACTTTGGAAATCTGGGAATCTAAAAAATATTCTGCACTACTGTTTCAGCGTCCTTAATTTAAAAAAAAATCCTATTCCTCCTGTAGCACATAAAATTAACATTCTGAAATCATGCTGGGTAAACATGAATCATTGAGTGCATGTCTCTTTTACAGCAAAATAAACAGATCTTGCCTTTAGAGTTGGAGAGCAGCAATTAGCTTGAGGCTTTTGGTTCACAATCATCTCTGGATATTCCTTTGTTCCTGGCTCGCTTAACCCATCTGGCCTTCCCTCTGCTGTCATAGTGGACAGGTCAAAAAATCACGATGCAGTTTGAGGAGACAGGCGAGCGATTCAAAGATATTAAATCTGTAAAAAAGATATAAAGTATACTGATACACACATATGTACATAAATAGTATTACTCATACTTTTACAGCATTATTTTTAACCCAGCATCGGGTCAGAAAGAGACAAACCCTGCCCAGAAAATGTTTATATTTGACCCAACATGTTAAAATAACCCAGCATGAAAATTAATAAATTATAAATAATCCAGCGTTTTGAATAATTTTTCACTAATTAATAAAACTTCTTAATGTCCAAACAAACAAAACAGACAGCAGTCACAGACATTACAATCGAATTGTTTTACAGAATTTACTCACATGTTCAGTTCAGTTTGAGGTGCGTCTTCACATTAAGAGAGGGCACAGGCTTTTGGGGACAGGCCAAAGAAATATATCCAGTTTTGAGAGGATTTTATATTTACCTAAGAGCCATCAACTGGAGTTGGCTCATGGTTTCACTAACCATTAACCGGCATTGATTGATTATTACTCTTTTTACCCTAGATTTTAACAAGCCATCAAGTTAACATGCAGCAGGTTGTTTGTTTGATACATTTGTTGGCACATTTCATGAATACGATAAGGATAGGAGACACAAATCTCGTGTTTCTGTTGAGCAACCTATTTATCTAAACATAATGTTCACATTTTTTTAGCATGGCTATCCCTCCAAACAATAAACATCATAGTACATCATGTCCTCTCTTATAGTCACACAAATATACTATGTTAAAGCATATTTTTAGTATTACCATAGTATACAGTATAATTATTAAAATCATGCAACACATTTAAAGCAACACCTGTAAATCAATTAAGTTATTTGGAAAAAAAATCTGAATTTTGTATAAAAGATTCACTTATTGATAAGAAGGGTGGCGTGAATTACTTTCAGCTGCAACAGTTAAAAAGTGGTCTTGATTTGACAACACCGCCAATGACAGGAGATTGTGCAAAGGTACGTTATGCAAATACATAGTTTGACAGGCAACTAGGACACCCTATCATTGCGTTCAGACCGAATGAAATGATTGGGTGAACATGTTACGGTCCTCCTGAGCCTTTTAGTGAATTATCAACCAGTTTAACAAAAATGTTTCTGGACAAAAATCGCCTACTATGTCTTTAAGGTCAGATCTCTCATTTACCATCAGGCATAGCAGTAGACTGAATACACACAGCCATTCACTGTTCTACATACGTGAAGCAAATAACCATTGAGAGCTTTATTGTTGAATTAAGAAAGACTGCATATACATAAACATTTAAAAAGACAGCAATACAGCTATGATGGAATTGTTGAATTGGTTGTAACATTTTTGGGAATAATGGAAACATTTCCCCTGCCTCAACAGGAACTTGATGCATAAACTATGATTAAGTGAAGTGTATTTGATACAGTCTTTGCAGGTTTGCTGATTATTATATTTTCCTGCGCCTTCATTAAAAGTCTATGGATGTGTTGTCCTTCTGTTTTAGAGTAGATATTATTTTTCATTTCTTTATTCAAATTTCTTTATGAAACATGCAAACTCTTTGTTGTAGAATACATATGATCCAGAGTGTTTGGGAAGGGGTAGACTCCTGGGAAGGGGTAGACTAACCTACCACCATTGAGTTTGTTAAATGAGATACAGAAGATGATAGCTGCTCTTTAGTGCTGGTTATTTGTGTCGTGTTTTCTCTGGGACTTGTGTCTGTTTTGGATCCATCAGAGCTGCAGATCTCTGAAGTCTGAAGTTCAATTTCATTTCTCCTGCTAGTGGCTTGCTGTAGTGCCGTGACCTGGTCCTTACTAAATTGTTTTCTAAGAAGCACTATGACAGGAACGGCGAAGAAATAGGAACAGCCACTCAAACATGTGATCAAGCCCAAGAAGATTATTCTGAAAACAAAACAGCAGGGCTTTGTTGGCACTGTTTGTTCACTTTGTTGGTTACACATTCATATTAAAATTCATAGTATGTAAAAATGTTGTAATTGCACTTTTAATTATACATATTGTAATTGGATTATGAAAGTTGTGTTTCTTTTGTTTTTTTAGACTATAGACATTTATATAGATTTGACAATTTATAAAAAAAAAATCTTTTGCCATTTTTCTGGACAATGTCCATATATGTCCATATCTAATAAGGACAACTGTTAATAATTTCAAACCCACATACTCACCTGTACATATCGGAGTCGTACATACGACATGCACCTTGGCCTTCGCACCTCTTCAGTCCCCATTTCAAACATGTAGAGTCGATGAGAGCTCCAAAATAGACAGGTGCAGTAATACCACCTCCAGAGACAAAAAAATACTCTAAAACTCAGTTCCATGCAATATATTCAAACTAACATTATGCCCAAATGCAATGTTTTATTATTTTTCTTGTATAACTATCCAATAACATGTTTCAGAATAAGTTTTGTACCGAGTGTTCGCATTATAAGTGTTTGAATACCCAATGCCAGCGACTTCAGCTCAGGGGGAATGCATCTGAAAATAAATAACAGTAAGTGACCCTGTCTGTGAAATCCAAGTCTCGAATTGTGAGATTTGAGCATAAAAATTTTAAATTAATTTAATTTACATTAATTTAAATCTTTGACATGACCTTTCTCAGTCAATAATAAAGATATTGGTAACACTTTACAATAAGTTTGTATTAGTAAACGTTAGTAAAAAGATTTTACTAAGAATAAATAGAGAAATTAACATAAACAAAGATTAATAAATGCAGTAGAAGTATTGTTCATTGTGTAGGTCATGTTAGCCAATACATTAACTTATTGTTAACAAATGAAGAGTTTCGTTGCAAAACGAGATAACTCCGTTTTTAACATTTTTGTCAAAACATGTTTATTATTATGTTATCATGTTATTATTTTGTTTTATGGTGCAACTTAGCTGTATTTTTTAAGTTATGAAGGTTTAAATCAAAACAAACAAATTGCAGTTGAATTGATATTAATTGGAATGCACAACCAAAAAACGAGATTTCTGAAAAATTAAAAAAATGGAGTTTGCAACAAAACTCTTCAAATACAACCTTATTGTAAAGTGCTACCAAGATATTATGTAAGGTGATTTTTTGTTGAAAACAGCTAATAAGAAAAAATACTTTAGCAGTGTTTTCACAGACTGGGCCACATCAAACAATAATTATAAACATTAATTATAATCAAGAGAAATATATTAATAAAAAAGCAAAATGCATTTAAAAGGCAAATAATTAGCCAACCTGTCTCTTGTAATTTTAATGTAATTTATAAAAACAATAAAATAATCCTACATACGTAAATTAACTATTAATTTAATGTGATTACCAGCATATAAAAAAATCAACAAATTAAAAAGTGATCTACAAATATGCTGTGAATTCTTATGGAAAATATTTTCCTCTTCATTTTTAAATAACTACGGTAATTGTTCAATTACTAACCGTAAAATAACCATGTATCCTGGTGTTGTGCCTAGAGACTTGATAAAGGAGCTCAAGACAGATATTGCCATATAGGAGGTGAAACTCTGAGTGCATTCCGGTCCCCTGGGACACTGACCCAGAGACACAGACCTACTGCCCTCTACTGGCGAGGGGATAAAGACACAGCTACAGTTGTGGAAAACCTGTGAACATAAAAAGCAAATGTGAAAATAAAATGTTCCTGCCTTAAAAAATAAAAATTACTTTGGACACCGAATATACTTGCAATTATAGTATCACCCATTTGCACTGTGTTTTAGGATTCACCTAACTATAAATGATTATTGCAATACAATGCCTTAGATAAAGTCATATCTTTAAATTATCTATAATTTGGATGCTTTTTGTTTGAAAATCTATGATTCTTAAAAATGCTCTATGGAACAGTGCATAATATCTTTGTCTTAAATCTAACCATTTTTTTGCCATGTCCTGTGGAGCTGGTGCATCCTGCAAAACATGGCGATGTGTATGTAATTCCACTATCTGAGCACACCGGATTCCATTCACTTGTAGAGCAGGAACAGTCCCGGTTACACACAGACACGAGTGAACTTTCATCGTGTGATATACTGGCAGTCCTGAAGAGAAATTCCTGAATTGGTGATTGTTGGTAACATTGTTGCAACAACAAATTTTGCAGTGAGGAAGTTGAGAACAGTACGCTTTGTTCAACTGAACTGAAAGACAGTGTTTACTTACAAAGAAATACAAACACTTTACCCATTGTAGGACACAGTGAGCCCGGCCACACGCACATTGTCACACTTTGTGCCAAACTGTAGGAGGAGCAGAAGGCAGCCTGTGAGGGAGGTGATAAAGGAGAACTGGGCTCCCGCTACCACGCTCAGCTTGTATCTCTTCATAAGTAAACCACCCAAAAATATTCCCACGGCAATTGCAGGCAGGTTAAGGACCCCTGTGAGACATGACATGGGTCAATCCTATTAATGTCAAACCTGACATGCTTCTCTGTGTGTTAGATGCTGAATTGTGTGTTTTCCTGTGTTTGGAGTTTTGTGTAACCCATTCTGCATTATTAAATGAACAATCTTTGTTTATCCATGCAAATTTTATCTTTAAATCTTTTAGGGGCATAGAATTTAAATGAAGCCAGGATAATTGCTTTAGTTATATTAGGACATTTAGGCATAGTTTTAACATATTTAGGAAAATATTTTGAGGAATGTTTGTAACCAAACCGATCAGAGGCCCCATTTAGGGAAAAAGAATACTATGGAAGTCAATGGGGCATCTTGGTTTGATTACTAACATTCTTCTAAATATCTCCCTTTGTGTTCATCAGAACAAAGACATTTATACTGGAACGTAACAACATGAGAGTGATTAATGTTGACAGAATTTTCATTTTTGGGTGAACTATCCCTTTAAGACCATTTACATGAAAGGCTTACCAATAAGGAAGTTAGCTCTTGATGTAGACTGACCAAACTGTTGCTCCATGTATTTGGCTTTAAAGGTGAATAGGCCGATGATAGAGTTGAAATTCAAAACAAGCTCACATAGTAACAGGAAGTATATGGGAGTGCTCAGGAGTCTTTTCAGCGAAGGCAGGAATCCTTCAGTAATAATATTTACATGAAAAACACAGAGAAATATATAAGTGATTCCTATCAACTAAAAAAATAGCTTCAACTTTAATTTTAGACTTAAGACCTTTATCCATAACCTGCTTTAAAGTAACAGTTTGCCAAAACATGTTACAATTGTCATTATTTATTCATGTCGTAATTAACCAATGCTACTTTCTAAGCTAAACACAAAGTAAGCATATCAAAACATGACAAATATACACTCACCTAAAGGATTATTAGGAACACCTGTTCAATTTCTCAATGCAATTATCTAATCAACCAATCACATGCAGTTGTTTCAATGCATTTAGGGGTGTGGTCCTGGTCAAGAAAATCTTCTGAACTCCAAACTGAATGTCAGAATGGGAAAGAAAGGTGAGCGTTTTTGAGCGTGGCAAGGTTGTTGGTGCCAGACGGGCCAGTCTGAGTATTTCACAATCTGCTAAGTTACTGGTATTTTCACGCACAATTTCTAGAGTTTACAAAGATTGGTGTGAAAAGGGAAAAACATCCAGTATGCGGCAGTTCTGTGAGCGAAAATGTCTTGATGCTAGAGGTCAGAGAAGAATGGGCCGACTGGTTCAAGCTGATAGAAGAGCAACTTTGACTGAAATAACCACTCGTTACAACCGAGGTATGCAGCAAAGCATTTGTGAAGCCACAACACGCACAACCTTGAGGCGGATGGGCTACAACAGCAGAAGACCCCACAGGGTACCACTCATCTCCACTACAAATAGGAAAAAGAGGCTGGAAAAAAAACTGCCTGGACTGGAAACATGTTGCCTGGTCTGATAAGTCTCGATTTCTGTTGAGACATTCAGATAGTAGAGTCAGAATTTGTCGTAGACAGAATGAGAACATGGATCCATCATGCCTTGTTACCACTGTGCAGGCTGGTGGTGGTGGTTTAATGGTGTGGGGGATGTTTTCTTGGCACACTTTAGTCAACCCTTAGTGCCAATTGGGCATTGTTTAAATGCCACGGCCTACCTGAGCATTGTTTCTGACCATGTCCATCCCTTTATGACCACCATGTACCCATCCTCTGATGGCAACTTCCAGCAGGATGATGCACCATGTCACAAAGCTCGAATCATCTCAGACTGATTTCTTGAGCATGACAGTGAGTTTACTGTACTAAAATGGCCCCCACACCAGATCTCAACCAAATAGAGCATCTTTGGGATGTGGTGGAATGGGAGCTTCGTGCCCTGGATGTGCATCCCACAAATCTACATCAACTGCAAGATGCTATCCTATCAATATGAACCAACATTTCTAAAGAATGCTTTCAGCACCTTGTTGAATCAATGCCACGTAGAATTAAGGCAGTTTTGAAGGCAATATCTTGTATTATTCACTTCCTAAGAATCACTTTACTGTTTTCTAATCTTTAAGTTGCTTTGAATAAAAATGTCTGCTAAATGCCTGTAAATATAATTATTTACCTATTGCTATAAGTTATACAGCTTTGTAAAGACATGTTGATGAGTAACTGACAATATTTAATTCTGGAATTTGGATCCAAATTTCCTTTAACCATTATTTATCATCTTGCATTAAAGGGACACTCCACTTTTTTATGCGATTTTCTAAGCAGATATGTCTAGGAACTATTTTACCATACCACCGAAGAAATGTAGATAAGTGGCTAATAGGGTATATGTCAAACGTCACGTGATCAAACCGTAAAACTGGGTTGATTGCTTCCAGTTGCCGGCATGTGCTATCGTAGCTTGTTGTTGTTATTCGTAGTAGTATTATTTGGGTTACGTTTTTTTTTTTTTCTAATATCTGGATGTATGTGAGAAGAAAATGCCTTTGTCAAAAGCTATAAAGTAAAAAATAATTAGCTTGATTTACTAAAAGATATAGTGCATAATTTTTGCGTCCCTCTTTTTAAGCAAGTTTCACATAGAATTTTAAGCAATTCCTAAAAAAAAAATTTGCTTAAACTGCTTAAAATTCCAGGTAAAACTTATTTTAAAAAATTGGGGGCAAAAATGATGCACTATATATAAATGTTTTAGTAAATCCAGCGTATTCTTTTTTTCAGTGTACATATACCCTATTGACAAAAACCTTTGCAGAAAATATTGCATTTGCTTAAAAGGTGGAAGGAGGTTACCTTTTGCAATGCTGGTCAGTTTCACTGAGTACGTGGTGTGCCCATGATCCACATTTGAGTTTTCCCTCCCTTCCATCTCCCCTTGTTTGGGTGAAGATCTGGGAAGGAACCAGAAAGGAATGCCAGCAAGCAGTAGAAAGGCAGATGACACAAAGAAACCGAGCCACCAAGCCCCTACCCAACGTGTATCTCTTGAAGTGATGGTCACATTGTCTGCAAGGAAATGGGATAGAATACGTTAAAAAAGAATATGCAAAGCTCTTCAGACACAACTTGCAAGTAAAAAGTTAAAACGTATGAAAGTTCACATGAATCCGAATAGCTCTAGGTGCTTACCAATATCGACAAATCCAATATCCACATAAAGACTGGCACACAAGGAGCCCAGCAGAAAGCCACATATGGGACCCAGCAGTGTAATAGTCTGAAGACATGCTATACATGAAGAATGGAGATTATTAAATAAATTTGCCCACTTTGACATCATAAAATCATTTGGTACACTGTCAGTAAAAAGACCAAAATATGGTCCCTAGCTGACACTGGGGTCAGCTTTTAATAAGTACATTTTTTCACCTAAAGAGTTCATAAAAGTACCTCAGAGGTACAGTACATAAGCACCTCATATACCAAATGTATACATATCCTTACCTAAATAGCACATTTAAGGACCTTTTAAAGGCTATTGCCCCTGTGAAAGCTAGCAGTGTTAAAAAAATTATATCCAAGAACAACCGCTTACCAATGTAAAATGCTGAATTCTCTGCTTTCGCAAAATCATCAACGTAAGAAATGCCAAGAGGTGTGACTGGTGACTCTCCGATTCCCCTGAGAGCATTTCCCAAGAACACACAGATCCACATACTTGAATCAGGATCCTTTACACATTCTAAGGTTTGAACAGCGAATATTCCTTAAAAAGTCTGAAGAATACATTTCTATAAAATCAATAACCATGAAAACTGAACATTTTGTGTTTTTTATGTTAAATCTGGTATAGAAACATACTTAATTGTCAAAAAGCAAGAAAGTGTAATAGTCCTAATGTAGATTATATTCTCTTCAAGCAAAATGTTGTTAGTATAAAAAAGTTACCTGTTACAGTGTTATTAGAAGACTTGACGTGAACATTTGTGTAATCACTTTGAGCCATTAAACCGTACTGACAAGGAGCTATACTGAGAGTCGTGTTAGCAAAGCCTTGTGTTTCCATGCCATATTTGTACCTGTAAGAAGAAAACTGAAAGAGTTAAACACTGAAGTAACTGATGAAAATTGACAGATACATGTTGAATAAATGCATGTATAAATGCATGCACCGGCCCATGAAGAAGTGTGGCAGTCCGGCAAGAGCTGATCCAATAGCCATGAGAAAACATCCTATCCCTATTAGCCGAGGTCTGTGCAGTGCCGCTCCGAAATGACTGACCAGTGCCATGAAGAGCAAGTTACCTGAAATAAATCAAATAAAAGAACAGTCAGTTAGCTGTACTTATAAACAAGTACACAAATATTGACTATAAAAACACTACAAGGATGTATTTGTTAACATGAATTAAAAACAAGCAATACTTGAAGCATTATGTTTATGTAGTTCTACCCATACAAACCCATCTCAAAACCGCCATCAATAATACCAACAACAGAACTGGCAAGGTCAAATCTCCTCTCAATCTGAGTGATGGTACTCTTCATGTAGGCTCCACATAGAGCTTTGGAAAAGTATACAAAGGAGAGGGCGATGATGAAAATCTGGATGAACGTAGAAAGAGAACAAAATGGAGAATTAAGTTTGGCGAAAAATACTGGAGACTGTAATTTTGAAGAATGATCAAAAATGTCATTAAAATTATTTACATTGACAACATATCACATCCAGTAAAGCACCTTTAAACTAGAGAAGCAGAATTTTTTGGGGGTCCTTTTCTCTGGAATGCAAAGGACCTCTTTACCACGGTCCTCTGGAGCTGGCTCGCTCATTTTGCTGCAACAATCCTGTTGATTAATGTTGAAATACTTTTAAAGTTTATTTTGAACCTAAACACAGAGACCCCAGTTATCTGGGAGTAAAGCCTCAGTAAATTTATGAATAGAAGTGTAAATGTATTATGTTTATGGTAACTTTATTCATGAATTTTTATTTAAGACACTTTAACCCTTATGACATTTGTTTGCCTTATGTCTTGATTTGGCCACAACTTTCTCTGTGTTTCAGCAAATTGAATGATTTTTTGTGAAAAATCATATATTGACACATATTTTGGGAAAATGCTTTGCATTTTTTTAAAAACTCAACAATATCATGTACAAATTTACTACCCTTTTGGGTTGATTGTGGACAAAACAGCCACTAAATTAAATGACAGTAAAAAATCATCAGATTATATATTTTTTGCATAAATCTGAGTACTGATCAAAACCAAATGTTTACAAAAATTCCATGATTTAAACTCTTTAATTGCAAAGTTTATAAGTGATGTCATTGATTTGGGGAAAAAAACGATAGATTTTGAATATAAAAGGGATTGTGGACTGTTTTTTTACCATTTTCACAGTCTTGGAAATTTCAAAGATAAGTAAAAACATTGACTTTGATGCATTTTTAGTTTTCATAAGCTGTTAAACTTCATATAACTCAATGTACACACCAAAAATTAAGCTCAGTTTTTTTGCACAGACCTACTAAAGGGTTAATAGTGCCACATGGTGATCAACTTTGCGAAAGGAAAAACCAAGAAACAATCCAGAATGCATGATTATATGATGTCATGGCTTTACAATCAAAAAATGTCATTATAATGGAAGTCAATGGGGAAAAAACAGCCACGAACAACAAATGAAGGACAAAAAATTCAAATATGATGCTGCACAAAAACTAAAAATGCATCAAAGCCAATGTTTTGACTTATCTTTGCCCAAGACTATAAAAAGGTAAAAAAAATCCAGTCCACAATCACTTTTTCTATTGAAAATTGGTCATTTTGTGTGTTTTCCCCAAATCAGTGACATCACTCATGAATTTGGCAATTAAAGAGTTAAAACAAAGAATTTTTGTAAACATTTGGTAGTTTTGATCAATATTGAGGTTGATTAACAAATTTATGAAAAAAAAAAATCTGATACATTTTAGCAGTGGTTTATTATTGTGACTTTTTTTGTCCATGAACAACCCGAAAGTGTAAATTTGAACAACCCACAAGGGTTAAATAGTACCTTAAACAAAGTTTCTTTCTTTTATAATGTAATATCATGACAATTCTGTCATGTTTTACTTAGGCCTAACATTGTGTATTTTCCAAATTTGTAGGCTTTGTTCTGTAAATCACAAAAAGAGATGTTTAGCAGAATGTTAAGGATTGTCTCAGTCCCCATTCACTTCAATGATGGAGGAAGGATGGCAAAAATTCTTTCAAATCTTTTTGTGTTCAGGTGACAAAAAAGTAAAACAGGTTTGGAAAATATGAGGATAAGTAAATGATAATAGATTACAATTTTTATTTTTGAACTATCCGCACGGTAAAATAATCTTTTTGCACATAACTGTTTGTTTAAGTTAATTCAAATTATTTGTTAATTTTTAAGATTTACAAGTCATTATAACTATATTGCCTAGAGGTTTCTGTACAGTAACTTATAAAATATGTCAATGACCTATGCACCCACAGGGGGGCTAAGGGCTTAAGTAACTTATAAAATAAAGTTGACCTAACTAAAGCAAATTCAACTTGATAAAATAAAAAGCAGCAAACTATCTATTGTCAAGAGAGTTGTAAATCCTAGCTGAAGTGCAAAAATATTTTTTACAGTCCATTTAAAAGAGAAATATCTACTAATATGTAATAATATGTACTAATATGCACTAATATGTACTACAGTGACAAAAACATTCCCCTAGCCTTTATCTCATATTCACATCAACAAATTGAACATCTACTAGATTGAAAATAGCACATAAAATGTATTTTACTGTATATTAAAGACAGCTGAAAATACAAGAAGTTTAAAGGCAAATGTTTAAAATTTGTATGCAGTTCATACAGATCAACTTTCCAACAGTAAAAGAGTTTGTTAAAAAAAAGTTGTTTAAAGTTAAAAACTTACCTTGTGATAATTTATGTTGAAGTTCAGATATTCCAAACTTTGCAACAGGCAAAGGCAAGTGTCTGTTTTATTGCCCCATTTTTACAATAGCTGGCTAAGATTACAAAACATCTCATGCAAAAATCTTTAATAATAGGCTAAAATAATGCAAAATCTGCAGAAAATGTTGAGCATGGAACATTATTTTATAGCAAAAGCAAATCTTGTGAAACACAACTATCCCTTTCACCTTGTTTTCATGCATGAGTTACTCAGAGTAATCCTCTCAGATTAACTGTGTCCCTTCCCAGCCTGCATACACCCATTCATCTGAGTGATGTCAGGGGTCTGAAGAAAACAAAGGGACTGAGGGAAATAAATTGTGTTGTAAAGTGTGCTGTACCTGACACGGGACATACTGTAGGAAGTAATCTCCCCAACAGAGAGGCGATGTGTTTCTTTAAAGCCGTTGGTTTGCTCTCCAAGCCAGTCCACCCAAAAGCTGCTCCACATTTTTATTCCAGCAACGCATCAGCTCAAAAGGACACGCACAGTCCAACACATGTTGATGAAAGAGTGTTTTTGTCACAGTAAAAGCACAGAAACCTGGGACCTGTGATACAATATTTTTAATGCCAAAGTTGGCTGTCATATAATCAAAAATAGAAACAAACGCACTCCGTCCGAGGTGCAAGTCATAAAGAATGAATCAAAATATATAACACAAAATAGTGACTGCACACTCACTTGCAAAAAGCTTTTTGCAAGTAAGTGTGCAGTCACTATTTTGTGTTATATAAAGTTGGCTGTCATGTCATATATTAACTTCACAAGTTTCTGTAAAGGTGTCAGGATAGTTGTCACATCTTTATGCATGTACTTAAAGGGATAGTTCACCCAAAAATTATTTTATGCTAAACCTGCTGTCACAGTCCTGTCTTGTGTTCCCTATCCTGAGCCCTTATTTTGAAGTTATGTCTTTGTCATCCATGTCTGTAGTCATACAGGTTAGCACAACAAGACGATGAGTAAATGATTACAGATTTTTCTTTTTTGGTGAACTATCCCTTTAAGGGTTTTGTGCCACTCTGAAATGGTTGATCTAAAATAAGATCAGAAAAAAACTTAAATATTTGACAAGGTACTTATCTTTGTTGGCTCTATACATAATGCTTCAGTGGCATTTTCATGTATAATACTTTTGAGCATATTATTACATAACAACACCTTTTTTTATGCACATCACATAATTTTCTACATTTCTCTGTTGCTTTTGTGAGATTTGATATTCAGAGTAGTTATAATAATACCAAAAAAAAAAAAAAAAAACGTTTTATATTGCACTATGCAACTATGGAAAAAGAACATGGTGCAGTACACTGTCAGAAAAAAAATGGTCCCTTGCTGTTATTGGGGAAAAGAGTGCATATTGGTACCTCAAATGTACCTATTGGTACCAAATATATGTACCTAAATAGTACATATTAGGACTTTTTAAAGGCTTACAGTCCCAGTGACCGTTTGGGACAGTATACTGTTCATTAACAAATTGTTGTTACAGTTATTTATAAAAAGATTTAATAGATTATAATATACATTAAAAAGTTTTATAAATACATGCATAATGCTTTATGAATACACTGAAAAAAGTAAAAGTTGGACCAAAATTACTTGATAACGCCTAAAGTTTTAGGTGAATTTTTTTTTGTTTAACATGTTTAATTTTACCTTACATTTTCACCTTACTTTAAGTTTACAAAACTTTGTTAGGTGTTACCAACTGAAGTAAGTTTTTTTTAAGTAGAGCAGCTTTCACTTTTTGTGTACAAGCTTTATCAAAGTGTTGCAAATAAGCCTTCTTTGTTCTTAAACATTTACTTTAAAAATTAACTGTTAACTACACAAGCTGTGAACTAAACGTGTAAGATTGAAAAAAAACCTTTATTTAAGGTATTACGATGTAATTACACATTTAAGCAAACTATAAGGTTAA